>NC_074676.1:46262080-46573330 GCF_029448725.1 Salvelinus fontinalis | reverse complement strand
CCTCTTCACTGTTGACGTTGAGACTGGTGTTTTGCGGGTACTATTTAATGAAGCTGCAGTTGAGAACTTGTGAAGTGTTCGTTTCTCAAACTAGACACTACTGTACTTGTCCGTCTTGCTCAGTTGTGCACCGGGGCCTCCCACTCTTTCTATTCTGGTAAGAGACAGTTTGCGCTGTTCTGTGAAAATACATTTCTAGGTGACCCCAAACTTTTGAATGGTAGTGTACATCTCATCTAGATCATTATATTAGAAACGATACTAACCTCGCTCTAATATGCATCTTCTGCCATTGATATGACTCTCCTTCCAAGCCCTGCTTGCAGGAGCATTAGCTCATCTGAGTTCTATCAGTGTTTTCAGACATAAGATAGAACTGGAAACGTTAGCCTACAGCTATACAAGCTAGTCATGGTAGCACGTTTCGTCACAATAATGCATTGTCAAATGGAGCTGATGAACATCAAAATTGCATTAGAGTGGATTGGAAATACAATGATATTTCCACAGGATGCAAATGATTAGTAGGAAAATCTTTTGTCATCATTTTGTGTCACCATGCAGATTGACTTTAGATGCAGTATAACGTTAGCTAGCTTAAAATGAGGGGAGAACACTGTATTTTAGCTAGCCAACGATAGCTTTGATAGCTATTTGCGCGGAGGTTTAACCTATGAATACTTTACACTAATGTTAATGTTGCTTCTATTCACAATCTTCCTGTGTTGCTTTACACATGCATTAGTCATATTCCCAACTAAAAGGATTATGTCAAAAACTCACCTGAGGTGGATTTCGCCGAGCCATTTCACCTGTCTCCGAGGTGAAACCACTGAGGTACAGGGTGAAACATGTCCTGCACATTCAGAATGACAACAGCTCACCTGATTGGTCAGAATAAAAAGCCATGTCCACCAGAGCTCGTGCAGCTTGCTTGCAGATTATTATTTTTTTTATTTTTTTTATATACACAACTGCTAAACTTTTGGCAGTTAAGTTGCAAAATTAGTGCCAAAATTCTGAGCCCACAGATTCGACATCACAAATTTCTACTGAACAAAAATATAAACGCAAATTGTAAGGTGTTGGTTTCATAAGCTGAAATAAAATATCCCAGAAGTTTCCCATATACACAAAAAGCTTGTTTCTCTCAAATGTGCACAAATGTGTTTACATCCCTGTTAATGAGCATTTCTCCTTTGCCAAGATAATCCATCCACCTGACAGGTGTGGCATATCAAGAAGGTGTTAAACAGCGTAGTATTTCAGGTGTATTTCTGTCTCTAATAAAGCAGTTTTATGGGGAAAAACTCATTCTGATTGACCTTGCACCCGAGGGGACGGTTTATGCCCAGCAAGGCCCACCCATGGCTGCACAATGCCCAGTCATGTGAAATCCATAGATTAGGGTCTAATGAATTGATTTAAATTAACTGAAGATCCTTATATAAACTGTAACTCAGTAAAATCATTGAAGTTGTTGCATGTTTTGATTTGATATTTGTTGTTTAAATTTTTGCCCAGTATAGTTTTGTTTCACAGAAGAGTCAACAATCGCAAGTTTAGTAAATGAGTTGCATTCATTCTCAAATATAGTTAGTTGCATGCTTGCAAATCTTATTGAAAGTATTTACATCTCAATTTACATGTTTGCAAGTGTTATATTTATTCACACATCGGGTTATTAAGTGTTTCATTTATTTGCAAAAGAAGTTAAATGTTTGCAACAAAAAAAAAAGCAACTACAAAACTCATTATATAGGTGCAACTCATTTTACGTGTGCAAACCATACTTTACATGCTTGTATAATTCCGTCATTAATTTACCTCCATATGTAACCACAGAGTTTCTAAACTCAGAGGCGCAACATCGCGAGACTTTCGGGAATGCTTGCATAAACAGACCAAACAGACAGGCCCGGGGTTTGAGAAGAGAGAAGTGAAAAAATGATTCCTTTAACTGTTAATTTGATCGAAATCTAAAGACACAAACCTAGATTCGAGCAAATGTCTTAAGTATATAATCTTGTTATTACCTCAACCTCGTGAGAGTGACAAACTGACCCGTTTTCATTTTCGTCAAAACAACGATTTATCGAAGGACGGCGTGCACATTTTGACGGCGTGCACATGCGCAGTTCGGTGCGAGACGGCCGTTAGACCCGATGAAGTCAACCTTATGAAGTCGCCTACAAGCGTGATGTGGGATTTCTATGGAGCAAGATAGCTGCCAAAAGATTGAACGTACCTATCCTTAGGATCGTAAGAAAATCCATATGTAAATTGTTAGGATTGTAAGAAAACATGAAACGTAAACGTTCAATTATATCTGTAAACGTACATATGAATGAACATTTACACAAAATTCTTACTTTACATCTCCCCTTACAGATCTTTTTTCTAAGTACAAACTTTTGTCAGTAATGTGGCATCTGCAAAGGACATGAATTGAATACTTTCTGAAGGCACTGTACCAACTTTGGTGGAGACCCGAGGAACCTTGAGTTAACCAACCCTGTGATCGGGTTTGGTATCTCATGTTTTTAGATTTTAACAGTAAAGTTAGGTAAGTCAGAAGCTTGTGTATTAGAGCTTTGTAAACAAAAAGGGAATAATGAAGTGACCTACGGGGCTTTAATGAGGATCAGACAACATTTTGATACAGGATGCAGTGGTGAGTATTAAAACTCACCTGTGATAACGTGAAGGGCGCTGTGGTAATTGGCATCCAATGGTTTAAGAGTAGTGGCTGCTGCAATCTGGTAAATGGTGTCACCATAGCCAATAATTGGCTGGAAAGTTGACTGTACAATCCTGCTATTTAAGGATAGGGTCAGGGTTATTTCTAAAATCTATTTCTTAAAAAGAAGAAATACAAATATATTAATATATTAACTAGCTCATCAGTATGTTTTCGGAGAACCAATATTTAGTCCATCTGAGAATTAGAGAACAACATATGCACTATATATACAAAAGTATGTGGACACCCCTTCAAATGAGTGAATTTGGCTATTTCAGCCACTCCCGTTGCTGACAGGTGTATAAAATCGAGCACACAGCCATACAATCTCCACAGACAAACATTGGCAGTAGAATGGCCTTACTGAAGAGCTCAGTGACTTTCAACACGGCACCGTCATAGGATGCCGCATTTCCAACGAGTCAGTTTGTCAAATTTCTGCCCTGCTAGTGCTGTTATTGTGAAGCGGGAACGTCTAGGAGAAACAACGGCTCAGCCGCAAAGTGGTAGGCCACACAAGCTCACAGAACGGGACCGCCAAGTCTTGAAGCTCGTAGTACATAAAAATCGTTTGTCCTCAGTTGTAACACTCACTACAAAGTTCCAAACTGCATCTGGAAGCAACGTCAGCACAATAACTGTTCGCCAGGAGCTTCATGAAATGGGTTTCCATGGCCGAGCAGCCGCACACAAGCCTCAGGTCAACATGTGCAATGCCAAGCGTCGGTTGGAGTGGTTGGTGTAAAGCTCACCGCAATTGGACTCAGGCGCATTGGAAACGCATTCTCTGGAGTGATGAATCACACTTCACCATCCAACTGTAAAGTTTGGTGGAGGAGGAATAATGGTTTGGGGTTGTTTTTCATGGTTCGGGCCCCTTGGTTACAGTGAAGGGAAATCTTAACACTACAGCAAACAATTACATTCCAAACAGTTCTGTGCTTCCAATTTAGTGGAAACAGTTTGGTGAAAGGCAATTTCCTGTTTCAGCATGACAATGCCCTCGTCCAAAAGCGAGGTCCATACAGAAATGGTTTGTCAAGATTGGTGTGTAAGAACTAGACTGTCCCTGACCAATCAATGGGGTTGAGCCCTGACCTCAACCCCATTGAACACCTTTGGGATGAATTGGAACGCTGACTGCGAGCCAGGCCTAATCGGCCAAAATCAGTGCCTGACCTCACTAATGCTCTTGTAGCTGAATAGAAGCAAGTTCCCGCAGCAATGTTCCAACATCTACTGGAAAGCCTTCCCAGAAGAGTGGATGCTGTTATAGCAGCAAAGGGGGAACAAACTCCATATTAATGCCCATAATTTTGGGATGAGATGTTCAGCGAGCAGGTGTCCAGATACTTTTGGTCATGTAGTGTATTTGGTCTTGCCCGTTATTTACAAGTTTTAACCAATCAAAAGAGAACTATCGCGCTCTCCCAGAAGCTTGGCTGGTGCATAAAAAAAACAATTTCAGACAAGCCGATTTAATGGGTTGGCACTCAAAAAGATGTCGCACAAATATTACTTCATTAGGCTCTGTCGCAGCCGGCCGCGACCGGGAGGTCCGTGGGGCGACGCACAATTGGCCTAGCGTCGTCCGGGTTAGGGAGGGTCTGGCCGGTAGGGATATCCTTGTCTCATCGCGAACCAGGACTCCTGTGGCGGGTCAGGCGCAGTGCTCGCTAACCAAGGGGGCCAGGTGCACGGTGTTTCCTCCGACACATTGGTGCGGCTGGCTTCCGGGTTGGAGGCGCGCTGTGTTAAGAAGAAATGCTGCTTGTGTAACAGTATAACTTTAAACCGTCCCCTCGCCCCGACCTCGGGCGCGAACCAGGGACCCTCTGCACACATCAACAACTGTCGCCCACGAAGCATCGATACCCATCGCTCCACAAAGGCCACGGCCCTTGCAGAGCAAGGGGCAACACTACATCTAGGTTTCAGAGCAAGTGACGTAACTGATTGAAACGCTACTAGCGCGTACCCGCTAACTAGCTAGCCATTTCACATCCGTTACACATGGTTGGGTTGTGCTTCGGAGGACGCATGGCTTTCGACCGTCGTCTCTCCCGAGCCCGTACGGGAGTTGTAGCGATGAGACAAGATAGTAATTACTAGCGATTGGATACCACGAAATTGGGGAGAAAAGGGGGTAAAAGAAATAAAAAGAAAAAGATAAGGGGATAGGATTTTCAAAGGAAAAACAGTGATTTTTAAAACCTCTATTGAGTTTCTGGCCAGAGGAAGGGTATTGTCTTGCTCCCCACATCACCGTGAATGTCTTAATGTTTTGAAGATCACTGTTTTTAAAATGTTACAACTTTTGATGATGTCATCGGGTAGAACCTTTAAAAAATAAAATGGTTTCTGTATTTTCTGTAACAGGAAAGCGCAGCACAAGTCACACAATTTACAACCCACGACGTCGTCCTAAACATTTAAGACAGAGGATAATATTGACGGGATTAGCGAACCAATAATCAGAGTTAACGAGAAGAGATTTAGAAGGATGCCCATTCGAGACTAGTTTATCCCTAGACTCTTGGAAACACTGTCCAATCCATAGGCCCAATCGACTGCACATAACATTCTATAATTTCTTTCTTTATCAACAGTTTTTAATTATAGATTTTATTTTTTAAAGCAAAAAAAGTCAGAATATATAGCATTGTATTATAGCAATTGCATTGCCAATGCATGTCCAACATATTCAATAATACAATGCATTCATACATAGTACAGACACATACCTACAGTACCAAGCAACGATATACGGACACCATTACTACTGGTCAAAAGCAGCACTAATCTAATTTAGAGCAACTGAATTACATTAAAGGGATACATCTTGTGATAATGATTCCAAACAGGAAAAGTAGCGAATGTAAGTAACATTGCTATGCATCATATTTTATTGCTCTTTTTTTTGCACCCTAGTATCTCTACTTGCACATCATCATCTTCTGCACATCTATCACTCCAGTGTTAATGCTAAATTATAATTATATCGCCTCCATGGCCTATTTACACCTTACCCTCCCTACTGTTCTACATTTGCACACACTGTACACAGATTTTTCTATTGTGTTATTGACTGTACGTTTGTTTGTAATTCTGTGTTGTTTTTGTCGCACTGCTTTGCTTTATCTTGGCCAGGTCGCAGTTGTAAATGAGAACTTGTTCTCAACTGGCCTACCTGATTAAATAAAGGTGGGAAAAAAATAAAAGCGTTTTTTTGTTGTTGCGGAAGACAACAGTGCCCATTATTTCCAGCAGGGGGCACTAACATCTTTGTTTTGGTGTAATAACTGAAGTTGTGCAACTCAGGCAAAACCAAAGTTTGTCTTCAATGCAGCCTCCATCCAATGGCCTATGAACTATGGAAAACTGCGGGACATATTTACATCTTCCAGTTAGATACACAGAAATGAGTGAGATTGCTGGAATTTCAACCAGGAAAGAAGTTGTTGCTCAAAAGAGTTGTTTACTTAGTCCTTTGAGTATATAACTATATCGAACAACAATATAAATGCAGCATGCAACAATTTCAACAAATTTACAGAGTTACAGTTTATATAAGGAAATCAGTCAATTTAAATAAATTAGGCCCTAGTCTATGGATTTCACTTGATTTGGCAGGGGCTCAGCCATTGGTGGGCCAGGGAGGGTATAGACCCATCCACTTGTGATTCAGGCCCACCCATTGGGGAGCCTGGCCCGGTCAATCAGAATGAGTTTTTCCCCACAAAAGGGATTTATTACAGACAGAAATTCTCAGTTTCATCAGTTGTCCGGGTGGCTGGTCTCAGACGATCCCACATTCGAAGAAGCCGGATGTGGAGGACCTGGGTTGATATGGTTACATGTGATCTGCGGTTGTGAGGCCGGTTGGACGTACTATCAAATTCTCAAAACAATGTTGGAGGCAGCTTATGGTAGAGAATTGAACATTTAATTCTCTGACAGGACCTCTGGTGGACTTTCCTGCAGTCAGCATGCCAATTGCACGCTCCCTCAAAACTTGAGACATCTGTGGCATTGTATTGTGTGACAAAACTGCACAGTTTAGAGTGGCCTTTTAATGCCCCCCAGCACAAGGTGTGTAATGATCATGCTGTTTAATCAGCTTCTTGATATGCCACACCTGTCAGGTGGATGGATTATCTTGTCAAAGGAGAAATTCTCACTAACAGGAATATAAACAAATTTGTGCACGACATTTGAGAGAAATAAGCTTTTTGTGTGTATTCAACATTCAACATACTCCATATTTTTATTTCAGCTCATGAAACATGGGACCAACACTTTACATGTTGCGTTTATATTTTTGTTCAGTATATATATACAGGGGTATCATCATCGTATGACACTGTTAGAGAAAGCATACATCATCCTGAGTAAACAATGCTCAGTAGGAAATGTTGTCCATTGCTAACGTAGAATAGGCTGTACTGCAGGATCCTGGTACAGCCTCATACCACAGGTGTCTAAAGCCTTGTTTATACCTGATGCTAACATGCGTCATTTGTCCTGATCTTATCCATATTCTCACTGTACCCGTATTGTAGCTGTTGCATCTACACTTGGTAGTAAAATGTGTCTCTGATCTGCTGTTGAATCTACACATGGTAGTAAAATGTGTCTCTTATCGGCTGTTGAATCTACACATGGTAGTAAAATGTGTCTCTTATCGGCTGTTGAATCTACACATGGTAGTAAAATGTGTCTCTTATCGGCTGTTGAATCTACACATGGTAGTAAAATGTGTCTCTTATCGGCTGTTGAATCTACACATGGTAGTAAAATGTGTCTCTGATCTGCTGTTGAATCTACACATGGTAGTAAAATGTGTCTCTTATTGGCTGTTGAATCTACACATGGTAGTAAAATGTGTCTCTTATTGGCTGTTGAATCTACACATGGTAGTAAAATGTGTCTCTTATCGGCTGTTGAATCTACACATGGTAGTAAAATGTGTCTCTTATTGGCTGTTGAATCTACACATGGTAGTAAAATGTGTCTCTGATCTGCTGTTGAATCTACACGTGGTAGTAAAATGTGTCTCTTATCAGCTGTTGAATCTACACGTGGTAGTAAAATGTGTCTCTTATTGGCTGTTGAATCTACACATGGTAGTAAAATGTGTCTCTTATCTGCTGTTGAATCTACACATGGTAGTAAAATGTGTCTCTTATCGGCTGTTGAATCTACACATGGTAGTAAAATGTGTCTCTTATCGGCTGTTGAATCTACACATGGTAGTAAAATGTGTCTCTTATCGGCTGTTGAATCTACACATGGTAGTAAAATGTGTCTCTTATTGGCTGTTGAATCTACACGTGGTAGTAAAATGTGTCTCTTATCGGCTGTTGAATCTACACGTGGTAGTAAAATGTGTCTCTGATCTGCTGTTACATTTACACAGGGTAGTAAAATGTGTCTCTTATCGTTCCACTGTGTCTGCATTGTGACTAGATATCCTGGTCCATCCCTGTATACAAGTTATTTGGTAAATATTACTTCAAAATAATATTTATTCATTTTAAGACGCATGTTGATGCCATAAGTCAATAGCGTCACCTGCCAATGATTGTAGAGAGTTTTACTACACATTTTAATAATGATGATTTCAATGGTTTCACTGTCCAGATCCGTCTACACTTGTCAGATATACAGACACAATGTGTGTTTGTCTATCTCTGGAGGTGGGCAGGAAAGATCTGATCACAATCAGACCACAATGTGGTTTTTAATCATCTACACCTGTCAAAAAATGTGGGCATTTTCAGAATGTGGACAAGATCAGAACAAAGGAAGCATGTTAGAACCAGGTATAAACAGGGCTAAAGTATTTTCCTGAAGGTTTTCCTTCTTCCCTTTTAAAAACTAGGCCTGAGAAACCATGGGTGTGGACTCTCACCTAGACAGTCAATAGCAGACAACAGTTGTTTGTCTTTTAGTTGTCACTGTATTAGACTAAGCATAGGGGCGGCAGGTACCATAGTGGTTAAAGCGTGTGGCCAGTAACCGAAAGGTTGCTGGATCGAATCCTCGAGCTGACAAGGTAAAAATCTGTCTTTCTGCCCCTGAACGAGGCAGTTAGGTTGGTTGTCATTGTAAATTAAGAATTTGTAATTTTAACTGACTTGCCTAGTTAAATGAAGGTAAAATAGTTGAAATGGTGCTGGAATAGTGGAGGCAGCTCCTGTTTTCTTTGCGACTTGTGGTAAATCTCTGTGGTTCTAAATCAATAGTACAAAAATGTCAGAAATGTCGGAAACTGTAACACAATATGCTTTGTGGACTTCACCGGACAGAGGTTGCTCTCCGGTTTTGTGATGAAACAAACAGTGAATTTATTCTGCCACTTCCCCAATGATTTTACCCACGCACCTCTACTGATGACCTTCGAGGAATACTGATGAGCTTGGTGAACTTGTGCCATACATCTTGTATGGATAGTTATCAACTATAGTTATCAACAATATTGAATGGCGGAAACTAGGATTTACATCGCAACCACTGTGCCTGGCACATATCGGAACATTAAATTACATTTGTTTTGCAAATACGTTATGGTTGAATAAGTGGATGAAACTTGGTCAACCTGTTACAGAGAATAGGTCTCGACAATAGGTCACATTTAATCAGGTCACATTTAATAAATGACACCAACTAGGATTGGCTCACCAACCTTTATGCCATGGGCACATTTTTCTGTGTTTTTGAAGTTTTGTGTATTGACTGCAATTAAGGTCACTTCTTGGGCTGACACACCTTTTGGTTGAACAACTGGGTGAATGAGAACCACGTCGCCCTGGAGAAGCGATTTTGAGCCCTTTCACTGGGAAAGGCTATACTCCGCTACTCAATGAAGTGGGTGTCCTGTCCACTCCAGTATAGACGGGCCAGAGAGTGTTGTGAGCGAGCTGTGATCACATGACAACATACAGAATAACACACTTCCCGAGTGTATGAAACAGTAGGTTCTATTAAACCATTGTCTTTGTGACTATACGGTCCTTATAGGATAATTAATGGAGGGGGGGGGGGGCTGGATTTCAAACCAGAGTCTCCGTTCATCAAAATGAAAGGTCTGCTAATCAAATGAAGGATAACAAAATAGCAGACAGCAGCCTCGGCATAGACTTGCATGATCGATCCGTTTTTTTAACAATAAAACATTTTATATTCTAATACTGATTTGATATAATAACTTTCCTATTCCTTAAAGCATATCATATTCTGGGCCTGTTATGAGTGCTGATCTAAGATCAGGTCCCTCTATCCATTCATTATAATCTAAAAGGCCAAACTGATCCTAGATCAGCACTTATTCTTGTTTTATGAATATGAGCCCTGGAGTCAATGCATTGCTGACATGTTTCAAAGAGGCCCCTAAGGAAACATATTTTGTTATCAACATGGCAGTCTCATTCGGTCATACTTTGTGCTCACTTCATTTCTGTTCGGTAACAGTTTCAAGGTCTGAGGTTGGTCAGGTAGGTACTGGCTGACTGATAACATTAGGACAGCGGACATCACCGTGCTGTCATCCCAGTGACCCAGCACCTGAACAGGGTGCTTTGTTCTCAGAGGTTCTCGGGCAGGAGGCACCGATGACGGGCCGCAGACATCCCACTGAATGCCCCCATTTAGGGATCCAGGGATTTGTTGCTCCCTTGCCTTGTCAGACGTTGACAGGGGTCGTGCTAGCCTCTGTCCCTGGCATTATGTCAGCCTTCTAGGATGACACCTCTTTTTTTTGCCGTTGTCTCTCGCTCAGAGATTTTTACCTCCATGTTATTTTTCTGCAATCAGCTCGACTCTTAGCTGACTAAACTCCACGGTGAAGGAAGTTTCTGATGAACTCCACCAAAGGAGTGGAGCAGATGTAACAGTATAACTTTAGTCCGTCCCCTCGCCCCGACCCGGGCGCGAACCAGGGACCCTCTGCACACATCAACAACAGTCACCCACGAAGCATCGTTGCCCATCGCTCCACAAAAGCCGCGGTCCTTGCAGAGCAAGGGGAACCACCACTTCAAGGTCTCAGAGCAAGTGACGTCACCGATTGAAAGGCTATTAGCGCGCACCACCGCTAACTAGCTAGCCATTTCACATTCGTTACACAGAGACCAAGCTTTGTGGAATTCAGCTCCGACTACATCGATTCGAAATGTAAATTATGAAACGCTTAACTTGAATAACGGACAGACAGAGAGCGTTAAAGACAGACCAGGATGTCCAAGATTGGTGGACAATGGGATCCATAAAAAAGTGCTCCCATTGTCCACCAATGCTCCCCCCCTCCCATTGTCCACCAATCTTGGACATCCTGGTCTGTCTTTAACGCTCTCTGTCTGTCCGTTATTCAAGTTAAGCGTTTCATAATTTACATTTCGTGTGATACGGCCCATAGTGAGATCCGGGCAGGCGGCCCCTGGACCCCCTCTCGGCCCTGTCCTGGGAGAGAAGGCCATCCCCATTGGCCAATTGAGCTTAACGAAGGAATCCCTCTGCCCATCAAGATCCACCTTAAGCCTGACAGGAAGTGTCTTACTTCCTCAAGCAGGTGGCTGGCATCCAGAAAGGGGCCAGTAAAACAGGCCATGAGACAGCTGGGATGGTGTCTGTGAAGGCTGTGTATGAGATTGCTCAGGTCAAGGCCCAGCACAAGCCTTCAAGATGCAGAATGCTTCCCTAAAGATGGTCGCCAAGAGCATCATCAGCTCGACTCGCTCGTTGGGCATTGAGATCGTCAACAATTTATAGGCAGAGGAGTACAAGACTTTCCTGGAGGAGAGGTTGAGAGCAGAGGCAAGCAGCAGAGGCAGCGTCGGTGAAGAAGAAATGAGAGCCCCCCCCCCATCCTAACTATGTATTGGGGTGCCAGGGAGCCTAGCGGTTAAGCTTGCTGGGCCAGTAACCATACGGTTGCTGGTTTGAATCCTGAGCTGTATAGGTGAACAATCTGTTGATGTGCCCTTGAGCAAGGCACTCAACTCAAATTTCTCATGTACAGTGCCTTGCAAAACTATTCACCCCCTTGGTGTTTTTCCTATTTTGTTGCATTACCACCTGTAATTTAAATAGATTTTTATTTGGATTTCATGTAATGGACATAAACTAAATAGTCCAAATTGGTGAAGTGAATTATAAAAAATGTAAAACGGAAAAGTGGTGCGCGACTACAGTTGAAGTCGGAAGTTCACATACACTTTAGCCAAATACATTTAAACTCAGTTTTTCACCATTTCCTGACATTTAATCCTAGTAAAAATCCCCTCTCTTAGGTCAGTTAGGATCACCACTTTATTTTAAGAATGTGAAATGTCAGAATAATAGTATAGAGAATGATTTATTTCAGCTTTTATTTCTTACATCACATTCTTAGTGGGTCAGAAGTGTACATACACTCAATTAGTATTTGGTAGCATTGCCTTTAAATTGATTAACTTGGGTCAAACATTTCGGGTAGCCTTCCACAAGCTTCCCACAATAAGTTGGGTGAATTTTGGCCAATTCCTCCTGACAGAGCTGGTGTAACTGAGTCAGGTTTGTAGGCCTCCATGCTCAAACACGCTTTTTCAGTCCTGCCCACACATTTTCTATAGGATTGAGGTCAGGGCTTTGTGATGCCCACTCCAATACCTTGACTTTGTTGTCCTGAAGCCATTTTGCCACAACTTTGGAAGTATGCTTGGGGTCATTGTCCATTTGGAAGACCCATTTGCGACCAAGCTTTAACTTCCTGACTGATGTCTTGAGACGCTCCTTCGATATATCTACATACGTTTCCTCCTCATGATGCCATCTTTTGTGAAGTGCACCAGTCCGTCCTGCAGCAAAGCACCCGCACAACATGATGCTGCCACTCCCGTCCTTCACGGTTGGGATGGTGTTCTTCAGTTTACAAGCCTCCTCCCTTTTCCTCCAAACATAACGATGGTCATTATTGCCAAACAGTAGACTGGCTTTTTTTATGGCAGTTTTGGAGCAGTGGCTTCTTCCTTACTGAGCGAGTAGTCTGGCGTTCAGGTTATGTCGATATAGGACTCGTTTTACTGTGGATATAGATACTTTTGTACCTGTTTCCTCCGGCATCTGCACAAGGTCCTTTGATGTTGTTCCCGGGATTGATTTGAACTTTTCGCACCAAAGAACGTTCATCTCTAGGACACAGAAGGCGTCTCCTTCCTGAGCGGTATGACGGCTGCGTGGTCCCATGGTGTTTATACTTGCGTACTATTGTTTGTACAGATGAACATGGTACCTTCAGGCGTATGGAAATTGCTCCCAAGGATGAACCAGACTTGTCGAGGTCTACTTTTATTTCCTTGACATAATTTTCTGGAATTTTCCAAGCTGTTCAAAGGCACAGTCAACTTAGTGTATGTAAACTTCTGACCCACTGGAATTGTGATCCAGTGAATTATAAGTGAAGTAATCTGTCTGTAAACAATTGTTGGAAAAATTACTTGTGTCATGCACAAAGTAGATGTCCTAACCGACTTGCCAAAACTATAGTTAGTTAACAAGAAATTTGTAGAGTGGTTGAAAAACGAGTTTTAATGACTCCGACCTAAGTGTATGTAAACTTCCGACTTCAACTGTATGAATAAACATGATGGTGAATATGAATAAACATGATGGCGAGACACTTCTTACAGGTTCAATCTTGCAGGGGCGTGTTAAGCAATCTGAAAAACATCTTCTGTATCTGCAGGTTCAAATCCACCGGATTCTTCCCATCAGACGCAGTATTGAAACCAGCATAGTTCAGCAAGGTAGGCCTGGTTAGAACTCAGTTCATAACACCGGCTACTGTCTAGCTTCATAGTTTTTTACCCCCCCCCCCCGCATTTGTTTATTCACAGAAATATTCAAATGATCAAAATGAAATAATTGGATGGCTTTATTTTATTTCTTGAACTTGCGTATATTGATCGTAGTGGGTATATTGGAACGAAGGCACTATATTGATCGTAGTGGGTATATTGGAATAAAGGCACTATATTGATCGTAGTGGGTATATTGGAATGAAGGCACTATATTGATCGTAGTGGGTATATTGGAATAAAGGCACTATATTGATCGTAGTGGGTATATTGGAATAAAGGCACTATATTGATCGTAGTGGGTATATTGGAATAAAGGCACTATATTGATCGTAGTGGGTATATTGGAATGAAGGCACTATATTGATCGTAGTGGGTATATTGGAATAAAGGCACTATATTGATCGTAGTGGGTATATTGGAATGAAGGCACTACATTGATCGTAGTGGGTATATTGGAATAAAGGCACTATATTGATCGTAGTGGGTATATTGGAATAAAGGCACTATATTGATCGTAGTGGGTATATTGGAATGAAGGCACTATATTGATCGTAGTGGGTATATTGGAATAAAGGCACTATATTGATCGTAGTGGGTATATTGGAATGAAGGCACTACATTGATCGTAGTGGGTATATTGGAATAAAGGGACTATATTGATCGTAGTGGGTATATTGGAATAAAGGCACTATATTGATCGTAGTGGGTATATTGGAATGAAGGCACTACATTGATCGTAGTGGGTATATTGGAATGAAGGCACTACATTGATCGTAGTGGGTATATTGGAATAAAGGCACTATATTGATCGTAGTGGGTATATTGGAATAAAGGCACTATATTGATCGTAGTGGGTATATTGGAATGAAGGCACTACATTGATCGTAGTGGGTATATTGGAATAAAGGCACTATATTGATCGTAGTGGGTATATTGGAATGAAGGCACTACATTGATCGTAGTGGGTATATTGGAATAAAGGTACTATATTGATCGTAGTGGGTATATTGGATTGAAGGCACTATATTGATCGTAGAGTGACAAGATGACAGTCAATCATGTTGGATTCAGTGCACTCCATTGGCTATTGGATGTGTGTGTGTGTGTCAATCAGTTTTGGGCTGAATATTGCATTTTGCTCTGTCAGAAGAATCTGAGAACAGTGTCTGTCTGCATCATGTAGGAATGGGGACCTTGGATGCACTTATGAAACACCATGCCCCGGACAAACACGCATTGTAATCAGAAACAGAGCAGTGTGACCCCATTTTAAAAGGACCCATTCAGACCAGCCTTCAAACAAACAAGTCAAAGTGAGTGTCAGTATCTTCTCCGTGAACAATGCCCCATTGAACCGGCTCCAAGTTTAGAGTCAAATAGCTGACTAAACTCCCCTCTATGGTGAAGGAAAGTTCATCTGAACTCCACTAGATGATTTTAGCAGAGACCCGGCTTTGTGGAGTTCAGCTCCAACTACATCAGTTCTCCTAAGGTCAATACGTTAAAAAAATATGTACTTATGCAACTCTTTCCTTGTACCTGTTTGTCCTCTGTAGATGCGTATTTCAAGGCCTACCTTCAAACTCAGTGCCTCTTTGCTTGACATCATGGGAAAATCAAAAGAAATCAGCCAAGACCTCAAAACAAATTGGAGACCTCCACAAGTCTGGTTCATCCTTGGGAGCAATTTCCAAACGCCTGAAGGTACCACGTTCGTCTGTACAAACAATAGTACACAAGTATATACACCATGGGACCACACAGCCGTCATACCGCTCAGAAAGGAGACACGTTCTGTCTCCTCGAGATCAAATTTATTTATATAGCCCTTCTTACATCAGCTGATATCTCAAAGTGCTGTACAGAAACCCAGCCTAAAACCCCAAACAGCAAGCAATGCAGGTGTAGAAGCACGGTGGCTAGGAAAAACTCCCTAGAAAGGCCAAAACCTAGGAAGAAACCTAGAGAGTAACCAGGCTATGAGGGCTGGCCAGTCCTCTTCTGGCTGTGCCGGGTGGAGTTTATAACAGAACATGGCCAGGATGTTCAAATGTTCATAAATGACCAGCAGGGTCAGATAATAATAATCACAGTAGTTGTCGAGGGTGCAGCAAGTCAGCACCTCAGGAGTAAATGTCAGTTAGCCTTTCATAGCCGATCATTAAGAGTATCTCTACTGCTCCTGCTGTCTCTAGAGAGTTGAAAACAGCAGGTCTAGGACAGGTAGCACATCCAGTGAACAGGTCAGGGTTCCATAGCCACAGGCAGAACAGTTGAAACTGGAGCAGCAGCACGACCAGGTGGACTGGGGACAGCAAGGAGTCATCATGCCAGGTAGTCCTGAGGCATGGTCCTAGGGCTCAGGTCCTCCGAGAGAGAGAAAGAAAGAGAAAGAGAGAATTAGAGAGGGCATACTTAAATTCACACAGGACACCGAATAAGACAGGAGAAGTACTCCAGATATAACAAACTGACCCAAGCCCCCCGACACATAAACTACTGCAGCATAAATACTGGAGGCTGAGACAGGAGGGGTCAGGAGACACTGTGGCCCCATCAGAAGATACCCCCGGACAGGGCCAAACAGGAAGGATATAACCCCACCCACTTTGCCAAAGCACATCCCCCACACCACTAGAGGGATATCTTCAACCACCAACTTACCATCCTGAGACAAGGCCGAGTATAGCCCACAAAGATCTCCGCCACGGCACAACCCAAGGGGGGGCGCCAACCCAGACAGGAAGATCACGTCAGTGACTCAACACACTCAAGTGACGCACCCCTCCTAGGGACGGCATGAAAGAGCACCAGTAAGCCAGTGACTCAGCACCTGTAATCGGGTTAGAGGCAGAGAATCCCAGTGATTCCCAGAGATGAACGTACTTTGGTGCGAAAAGTGCAAATCAATCCCAGAACAACAGCAAAGGACCTTGTGAAGATGCTGGAGGAAACAGGTACAAAAACAATCTATGGCCACAGTAAAATGAGTCCTATATCGACATAACCTGAAAGCCAGACTACGGTTTGCAACTGCACATGGGAACAAAGATCATACTTTTTGGAGAAATGTCCTCTGGTCTGATGAAACAAAAATAGAACTGTTTGGCCATAATGACCATTGTTATGTTTGGAGGAAAAAGGGGGAGGCTTGCAAGCCAAATAACACCATCCCAACCGTGAAGCACGGGGGTCGCAGCATCATGTTGTGGGGGTGCTTTGCTGCAGGAGGGACTGGTGCACGTCACAAAATAGATGGCATCACGAGGAAAGAAAATTATGTGGATATATTGAAGCAACATTTCAATACATCAGTCAGGAAGTTAAAGCTTGGTCGCAAATGGGTCTTCCAAATGGACAATAACCCCAAGCATACTTCCAAAGTTGTGGCAAAATGGCTTAAGGACAACGAAGTCAAGGTATTGGAGTGGCCATCACAAAGCCCTGACCTCAATCATATAGAAAATGTGTGGGCAGAACTGAAAAAGCGTGTGCTAGCAAGGAGGCCTACAAACCTTACTCAGTTACACCAGCTCTGCCAGGAGGAATGGGCCAAAATTCACCCAACTTATTGTGGGAAGCTTGTGGAAGGCTACCCAAAACGTTTGACCCAAGTTAAACAATTGAAAGGCAATGCTAACAAATACTAATTGAGTGTATGTAAACTTCTGACCCACTGGGAATGTGATGAAAGAAATAAAAGCTGAAATAAATCATTCTCTCTGCTAATATTCTGACATTTCACATTCTTAAAATAAAGTGGTGATCCTAACTGACCAAAGACAGGGCATTTTTACTAGGATTAAAATGTCAGGAATTGTGAAAAACTTAGTTTAAATGTATTTGGCTAAGGTGTATGTGAACTTCCGACTTCAACGGTATATGTAAAAGTCATAGATGAATGTTAGAGCAGAGTTTGCTTTAGGCACACCACTGTTTGGCCTTGGCCAGGTTAGTCCAACTTTAAATGACAGTGATTTACAGGTGAAATGCTTACTTATGTCTTGGGGTTAGAAGCTGTTATTGGTTTACCCTAACAAGTCCTGAAACAAATCATGAGCCAACTATCATGCTTAGAAGGTATATAGTGTCAGTTTGGGGAGAGGATAGGATGTAAGGGAGCTTCATTAATGTATTGAGGCCATCACATATACAGTATTTCACAATGATAGACCACACATTTGGTCTCCTAACCTTGTTCTGGTTGATTGACTCTCTAACAGTGCCTTCACACAGAGACCATGGCTGCAGCAGCTGAATGTAGCATGGACTCTGGCCAGGATGAGTGCTCAGCACATTGGGTAGACACCAGGATCCTGGTCATTAGGCAGATTAAACATACTGAAACAAGGAGGGACAACCTGGACTTGTCCAAAAAGGAACTCATATTTAAGTTTTCTGTTCGGGAAAAACATATATATTTTTTTAACGTTTTCCATTGTGTGCCCTTATGAACACGATCCAGAGATCAACTGCACTAACTGGTACCTCACAAAGTACCTGTATTGTCACTAACAAGGGAGGAAAATACAGTGAACAAGATGAGACTTTGGAACAGATGATGCCTGAAACAATGTGGACGACGAAGAATTTAGTTCCTTTTGATGAGGCTTATAGATATAGTCAATACTGTGTTTGATTTGTGTGTAGACAGTTTATAACGGCAGGCAGTGGATTCTCAGTCATTCGTATTCTCAAGTAACAAAAACGTATCATATTTCACTGGCTATTTGTAGTAGCCAAATGTGAATGGAATTATTATTATTCTAGTCTTTATTCTAGAATCATTCAGTTGAATGAATGTATGTGGTTGTACTGTATGTGATTGTAAGTGTTTGACATGGGTCAAATTGAGGCTCCAAACCCCCCCACTTAACACTAGTTTTTGTCCATAGAAATCCTCACTTGCTGATGAAGATCTATAGTGGTTGAAATGAATGTAAAATACACAGTATGAACACTGCTGCCTTAAAACGCTTTCATTCAAATCAAATCAAATGTTATTTGTCACATACACATGGTTAGCAGATGTTAATGCGAGTGTAGCGAAATGCTTGTGCTTCTAGTTCCGACAATGCGGTAATAACCAACGAGTAATCTAACCTAACAATTCCACAAGTACTACCGTATACACACAAGTGTAAAGGGATAAAGAATATGTACATAAAGTAATGTAGGGTATGTAAACATAAAAGTGGCATAGTTTAAAGTGGCTAGTGATACATGTATTACATAAAGATGGCAAGATGCAGTAGATGATATAGAGTACAGTATATACATATGAGATGAGTAATGTAGGGTATGTAAACATTATATTAAGTGGCATTGTTTAAAGTGGCTAGTGATACATTTTTACATCTATTTCCATCATTAAAGTGAGCTGCAGTTGAGTCAGTATGTTGGCAGCAGCCACTGAATGTTAGTGGTGGCTGTTTAACAGTCTGATGGCCTTGAGATAGAAGCTGTTTTTCAGTCTCTCAGTCCCTGCTTTGATGCACCTGTACTGACCTCGCCTTCTGGATGATAGCGGGGTGAACAGGCAGTGGCTCGGGTGGTTGTTGTCCTTGATGATCTTTATGGCCTTCCTGTGACATCGGGTGGTGTAGGTGTCCTGGAGGGCAGGTAGTTTGCCCCCGGTGATGCGGATTAAGATGTGGATTATAATTGCTTATATAAATGAGTCTGTGCAGTGTCAAAATAATACATCTGTTACATAAGAGGGGAAAACGCTATTTTGTGAGAAAGAAAATACCACAAAAGACATGAAATAATGGCATTATGGGAAAATAATACATACTGTATTTCACATAGAGTATTTGACAAACTCTTTATTTATGTTACAAAGCTGACAACTCCTGTAACGGTGTGTTAGCACAGCATGTGTCATCATTCCCCTGCAGTGTGTGGATTTACACAGCAACATAGCAGACAACTTAAATAGTTTATTTTTATTTCACTAGACAAGTCAGTTAAGAACAAATTCTTATTTACAATGATGGCCAAACCCGGACGACGCTGGGCCAATTATGCGGCACCCTATGGGACTCCCAATCACTTGGAGTGGGAAGGATACAAAATCCAATATCACACACTTCTTCCTTGGTATTCGGAGAACTGTCAGATAGCTGTGAGAGCTATGAGTGGATCGTGGACCCATGCATAAATGATAACTTTGCTGTAACTCAGTGGGGCAAGTAGAACATCCGGGTTAGTGTATGTGCATTATCTTGTCAGTTGATTGTCTTTGTCTCAAAGCCTTTCCATTTCTGGGGTAATGAAGAAGCTTCTGATCTCAAACTTCTTGATAGGTAAGAAACACTTGGTTAGTGTATGTGTCTTAACCAATGGGTTGTCAGGTGAAAGTTGAAGATGCTTCTTGGAGGTGATCTAATGATGTCATTGGATTGCTGTCATTGAGTTGCTCACTGGACAAGACAATTATTCACTGAAAATTAAATCTGTCTTTCATTTCACTTATGTTGATATTTGATTGGCTATTTGCTGTCTTTTGAAAATACAAAAATAAATATAACTGTTTTATGAAGCACTTGTAGACATTCATCGTTTTCAAAATCATATTTTCAGCAGAACAGATACATACTTTTACAATATGACATCAAATAAAATAAAAATCAAGTAAGTGATATGTAAATGATTGGCAGAAGGCTCCAACCACCCAAGTCATAGACTGTTCACTCTGCTACCACACGGCAAGCGATACGGGAGCACCAAGTCTGGGACAAAAGGCTCCTTAACAGCTTCTACCCCCAAGCCATAAGACTGTTTAACGTTAATTAAATGGCTACCTGCACTATTTGCATTGAACCCCTTTGTTATTGATGTATTTTTCTAATTGTTTTCCACCGACTCTCTTGAATTGGCTCGATGCACACTCACTACACTCTACCCACACATTCACTGTGACACTGACCGACTTTCACACTAGCTGCTGCTACTGTGTTTATTATCTATCCTGATTGCCTAGTCACTTTTACCCTTACCTACATGTACATACTGTATTACCTCAACTACCTCGCACCCATGCACATTGACTCGGTACTGGTACTCCTTGTATATAGCCTTGTTATTGTGTTACTATTTAGAAAATATCTTCTTACTTTTTAACTCTTCATTGTTGGGAATGGGCTCGTAATAAAGTATCTCACAGTAAAGTCTACACCTGTTGTTTTCGGCGTATGTGACCAATACGATTCAATTTTGATTTGAACAAATGAATGCTCTTGTTGTTTTAATGAGGAATTTAATGAAATAATTTGCTTTTCCTTGAAGATTTGAATGGGCTGGAAAAGCCTTTCGTGATGGCTCTACACAATCTGGTGAAAAGGGAGGGTTTGCGACTCTTCTCTTGGGAAGGACGAGGGAAGGACGATGCAATATCATAATTTCCCTCTGGAGCAAAGAAGCCATGAGAATTTGTCATCGACTCTGCAAAGAAAGACCATCCAGTATGTCATCAATTTACATTTTTAGTCATTTAGCAGACACTCTTATACAGAGCGACTTACAGAAGCAATTAGGATTATGTGCCTTGCTCAAGAGCACATTGACAGATTTTGCACAGTGAGCTCAGGGATTCTGAACCAGCAACCTATCGGTTACTGGCCCAACCTCTTAACCCACTAGGCTACCACCCAGCCCGCAGTACAGTATGTCATAGGTAACAACTCAGAGGAGAGTACAATGTCTTTCCAAATGAATTAGTGGAACGGTAAAGTAATAATATCTTAGTCTTGACTGAGCAGCAGCCTAAACAACAGCAGGGCTTACCTGTAAAGTACACAGTAGGGGAAGTGTTCTGAGGCTGGTACTCCAGAGACTCTTGAGGACAGAGGTTCTTACTAACTTTCTTGGAACCCTGGTTGGTGGGAAAAGGCACAGTAAAACAAACTGGAAAATGTTCGATATCTTAAAGTACAGCATATCAATTGCAAAGAAGCAGTGCAATGCCATGACCCAAAGAATCACATATCTCATAAAGGTCAACAGCAGTGTTATTCATGAAAGATGTATGTGTACTATACCTTTGTGTTAAAGGTGAGGACCTGCTCTCCAGTACTGCTGGTGGTATCCCTTGCCAAATCAAACACGCCTTCTACAATGTCACTGGTGGCCACGCTGGTAGTGGACTCAAAATAACATTTAGCAGTGGCTTTGGTGATCATTTGAAGAATGACCATACAAGTAGAAGTCTTTGGATCGTTCTGGACTGAAACATCAAAGTTTATATTTTCATACTCATCTGACCACTGTTTTAGGAAGCCCTTCACTGTCTCTTCAGCAAATATCTGGAGAAGATGGGAGGAGAGCTTCTTGGATATGGCACATTGTTCCTTTCCCCATTTCAGCCTTGAAAGAATGGAGTCTGAAACACTTTTGGCTGCTTCCAATGTTAAGACATGTGGAGTGCTGTGGCTGTCCTGAATGGCTATCACTTTATCCACCAATTCATGACTGAAAATGTGGATGGTCCAAGTGGAAATTATTTTTCTCAATTTCCTAACAGCAGAACGGAGGTCGTCAAGATGAGAAGCACCCTGTCCATTTTCTTGTGTGTTCTCAACACTTTCCACCATAATGTTCACTACCACCCCAGCAGCTTGCCTAACTTTGTCAACAAAGGTTAGAGGAAGTAAGTCCTCTGTGTGAATGAAGTCCTCAATGATTGTGTTTCTTACAATGGGAAAGTCAATCTGAGCAGGAAACTCAGTGGGTATGGGAGTCCCGGGTAAAGCAAAGTGCCATTGCGACTGCCTTAATTTTGAAGTAGGTGTTGGAGAGATGGAGGAGCGTGAAGAAGAGGACTTTCTTGTCTTTTGGCTGGCAGCACTCCTACAACGGATCATACCAATATCCTCCAGCATGGATCCTGAGAGCTCAGTGGTTTTAGGTAGTAATTTATGCGGAATGTCCACACAGGCATCTTTTCCACCAGATGTAACACTGCTCTGGTTGACCTCAAGATGGCCGAGATTAGCTCTCAGTGATGCAGAACTGCTTTGATATGGAAACATTTTGATTGAATCAAGAGTTGTGTCTGATCTTTGAAGATCTTTTCTGATAATCTCCTTAATCTTACTTTGCAGACTGTGGTAGATGTTACGAGCAACAGACCAGATCCTTTTCTCAGAAACCTGTCCAGTGGTGAGCAGGGAGGTTCCAGATACCATGTCAGATGAATGGGTGGTCTGGGTGAGCTCCTGCTGGTCTTTCACCATGGTTTGTATAATATCAGTAGATGTGGTGGATGTAGATACAGACTGGAGGTACTTATCTGTTGTACCTTCCTCCACAATGTTAAATGATCTAGAGAGGACCTCACTCACTCCTTTCTCAGCTTTGGTTTGGAACTCATGACTAGAGAGTTTCTGGAGGCTCTTTGTTGAAAGACTATGGGAAGATGCAATGCCTTTGGAGGCAGCCGTGCTGCAATCTAGACTTACTGGAGAGGTTCGCTCAGGAGAATCTTGGAGACGTTCAAACATGTCTTCACATGGTGTTGGGGACCTTGACCAGGAGATGTTATTCAGCTGAGACAGAACACCACCTACCAACACGTTGACCTCAAGGGACATATCAGATATTTTCTTTCCTACTGTGGAGAAGCAAGGTGCATTTGATGTCTGATCCTCGCATGAGGTCAAGATTGTTGAAATGACCTCTTTGGTACTATTGGTCAGTAGAGCCTCGTCTGTTTCAGTCCAGAGAAGTTTTGAACTCTCGCTGACACCCCTGTGTAGAGCCACTTCAAGGTTCAAACTGGGCAAGTGAGGCACACTCTTACTAGCTTGCCTCAAGTCCTGGCTTGCCAAACAAGTGTGCTCCTTAGTCCCAAGATGTTCAGAGTCCTCTGTGGGTATATGACTGGACATCCTGCTCAGCATGTCTGACCTCCGCTGGTGAATGGTGAAGTCCTTTAATGTCTTCTTAATATTGTTATATAAACTAGTGGTAGCTGACCAGATCCTGTTCTGTAGCTTTTGTGCTTTTTCCAGGAGGTCAGGTTCTCTCTCCTCTACTTCTGCAGGTTGCGCCAAGCTCTGCAGGTCTTCCACAAATGTGTCAATGATGCCAAAGGCAGCAGAATCTGCACAAATATCCTTTGACCATGTGTACCGGTTTTTAATGGAACCAGACCTGGATGCTACAGAATAAGCAGGCTTTGCACTAGTTAAGCTACTGGTGGACTTTTCAACTAGGAACTCACTCACTGCTTGAGTGGCGTTTCTCTTGAATTCCTCACTTGAGAGTTTTTTCATGCAATTTAACAGACTGGTCAAAGAAGCTGTGGCATTACTTCTGCTGTCCTCAATTTGAGAGGGGAACTCACATACTATTGATGATGAGGCCCTGGAATGGGAGATATCCCCAAGCTGAGCCAGAACACATTCTACAAATTGTTGTCTCTCAATAGAGAAGTCTGATCCTTTTTCTCCAACAGTGTACAGGGGGTCCTCTTTTGACATCTCAGTGTTGTACAAGACCAGAAGCTCTGAGATGACTTCTTTAGTGCAAGTTGTCAGAAGGAGCTTGCTTTCTTCTGAGTCAGTTTGTGCCCAAAGAAGTTTTGAGCTCTCACTTAGGCCTCTTTGTAAAGTAACTTCACCAGTGGACTGTGGCAACTGAGGCTCACTCTTACTGGGCCTATATTTCATGTCTAAGCAAGGAAGTGGAACTGTCTCCTTAAACTCAGCATTGGTGATGTTGTCATCAGATGTGACAATGCTCTTTAAGGCACATCGCTGAAGCTTGCCGAAATAATCTTTCAAGTTGTTTTGGATGCTGTGGTAGATATGAGCAGCAGCAGACCAGGCACTCTTCTGTTGCAGACTCTCTTCAGATTCAGCCAAGGACTTCATATCTGACACGAAAGTCTTAACAACTACTGACGCTGCTGAGCCCACTGGGTGAATTGACTCTGTCTTTACAATGCCAGACAATGTTTGACCTGATACAGCACCTGTTATCTCAGACTGAACGACTGAACTAGGAAAGCTCAAACTACTGACTTTTTTGGCAAGAACTCCACTCACTACTTGCATTGCTGATGTTAGAAACAGCCGGCTGGAGAGTTTTTGGATGCTCTTAGATGTGAGCGTGCAGGAGGAACCAGATTCACCAATATTGTAGCTGCTCTCGTATTTCCTTATCAGGGCATCAAGATCGTCAATGAAGCCAACATGCGATGCCAAAAACGTGATCTTGTCCTTCAGAACTTCCAGCAAACTCTGTTCGTTCTCGTCAACAAAAGCCACCTTTGTGTCAGAGATGGTGGTCATGACTTGCCTTGTTAGACTCTTGCTCTCTTGGTCAACTTTTTCAAGTTTAGCAGCCAGCTCTCTCACCATGCTTTCAGTCACCTTGGTCTCCGAGTCTTCCCTTCTTCCAGATGTCACTAGAGAGGTTTGACTTGCGGAGGCACTCTTAACGACCAGTGATACGGCCGACTTGACATCTTTAGCCAACTCTGCCATTACAGCAGAGATTAGCATCATAGAGCCTGCACTTCCAGATGGAGAATCGGACATGCATGCAAGTTTGGAGAGAGAACCTTGCAGGCTGTCCTGCACACAGGTGACGAGGGTGTCCTCTGAGAGACCTAAAAGGACATGTAGCAACTCAGAGTTGGTTGTTTTCTTCTGCACCTCAGACAGAGAGGTTTGAGGCCTTGAACAAAAAACAGATATCATCAAAGTCAAACAAATAATATGTAAGGCTGTGATGTCAGCCTAACTGCTTCATTTCTAAAGCCCAATCAAATGTTTTTTGTAAAAGTAATTTGTATTGAAACTGGCCTGTAGATATCTATCTATCCTGGCAATATCTATCCTCTGCAAAATCCAAATTGCTATAAACTTCAAATACTGTAACTTCTAATAACTTCAAGGACAATCGTAAATACAAGGCAGTTTGAAGAAATGTTAAAGGGAAATGTTTAAATGTTTCAACTTCATATTCATCATCTCCAGCACCACCCCAACATCAGCATATGTGAAAAATGGGCATTTCTATGTTTTGTAGTAAAAAAGAAAGAGGAAGATAAGTGTTTTCTATGACATCATCAACCAATAGGTAGGTAGGCTATGCCTACTCATAATTGGTTAAAATCACACGATGCACACTGATGATGTCATTAGAATCTAGAGCTGAGCATTTAACCAACATTTTTGTTATTTTTCGGTTTTTAAACAAATAATTGACCGACGTCGGCTCAATTATTTGAATTCCATATATTTAATTTTTTTTCTTCTGTGAGCTCGATGCTCAGTTTCTGTAGAGATAAATCAGATCAAGCACGAACTATGCAATGTAGTAGGGAGTTGTAGTTTCCAACAGGCCAATATTCTACGTAGTTTAGAACAGAAAATATGGTCATTCATTCCCATAATCCATTGCACGCCCGCTTATTTGTCCACTCTGTGTGGAGCAGATACGGAGACCTCATTGACTGAGACGGAGAGACGAAAGAATGCATGAGAGCGATAAAAAGCAGTTGCTTTGCGAGGTTTCTCTACCTGGAAATACATGATCTAAGTGATTGATAGTTGGTATTCAGTAGTCATAAAAGTATGCCTTATTTACTTAGAAGAACTACTAAAATAGTGATTTTGTCAGACAGCATAGGCAGCAGCTCTATAGAGATAAGTTGATGACTTGGAATGAAATAATAAAGTCATCAAATAAATATTTTATATGAGAAAGGAAATGATGGTTAATAAGTGATAAGCAGTAATGGGCAGACACTACCCAAATGGGACTTTTATCAATAGTTTTATTCTGTGTTGTTACAGCATTCAACCCACATAATCCATAGTGCATTCAATATCTACAAAAATTATTGACATCGAAAACCGTGATTATTTTTTAAATATTTGAATCGAAACCAAATCAACCTCAAAAAGCACTAATCTCTCAGCACTATTGGAAACAGTTACGTTCCTTTATCTTTTTTTACTACAAAGCAGGGAAATGTGTAATTTTCACATATGGTGATGCTGGAGATGAATATGAAGTTGTTAAATTTCCCTTTAAGAACATACCTCATGGCCCCCTTGGGCAGGTAGCTTCCACTGCCCAGACTGCCCATCTCCTTAGTCAGGTAAAACTCCTTGAACTTATGTTGTTGTGATTCCTGCTCTTCTTCCTCTTTTTGCTCCATACAGTTGGAGGAAGGGTAGGGAGTCGGGATGCGAAAGCTATTGTAAGACTTTCGTCTGCCTGGCCTCTTAGGTACACCAGCCTCAGTAAATCTCACACGGGACTTGGTGTTAGCCTTATCGTCTAACAGGCTGGTGAGTGACGCTGTGAGAGATCTCTGTGACAATTGAGAGGAGGCAGCATCTTGGATGCCCAGTAGTTCGTAAAGACCTGGGATGATGATCTGCATCAGCTTGTCCGATAAAAACTGGTCAATCCTCAGACACAAGCCGGCAAGCTGTTGTTTTGTCAGCTGTATTCCATAAACAGAAGAAGTGTTTTAAAATGTTGCATAGTGCATCTTTCAAAAGCTTATGAACAAGGTTAAACATTAGGCAGAGTTTTCATGGTAATCTGATTAAATTGTCAGTAACATGATCTTACCGGGTCAAATATGCCCTCACGAATCCCCCTCCATTGCCTGAAAACAATATTGTTAGAAATGTTGTCATATCAGGAGGCCTTAGAAATGTCGTCATATCAGGAGGCCTTAGAAATGTCGTCATATCAGGAGGCCTTAGAAATGTTGTCATATCAGGAGGCCTTAGAAATGTTGTCATATCAGGAGGCCTTAGAAATGTTGTCATATCAGGAGGCCTTAGAAATGTTGTCATATCAGGAGGCCTTAGAAATGTTGTCATATCAGGAGGCCTTAGAAATGTTGTCATATCAGGAGGCCTTAGAAATGTTGTCATATCAGGAGGCCTTAGAAATGTTGTCATATCAGGAGGCCTTAGAAATGTTGTCATATCAGGAGGCCTTAGAAATGTTGTCATATCAGGAGGCCTTAGAAATGTTGTCATATCAGGAGGCCTTAGAAATGTTGTCATATCAGGAGGCCTTAGAAATGTTGTCATATCAGGAGGCCTTAGAAATGTTGTCATATCAGGATGCCTTAGAAATGTTGTCATATCAGGATGTGTGGCAGAATTGTTTTTATTTAAATATTTGCCTGACGGTGAAGTTATACTTGCTTTGTGTCAGTTGTTTTGGCAAAATTGCAATGTGACAACTTTTCTAGTACTGAATTTTTTTTTCTCTCCAACTAATCAGTTTCTAATTTGATCCTATTTCCTTGAAGGAGTGATAGTACCAAAGAAAACAGAACATACTTCTCAGTTAGGTTTTGAAGGAAGTCCATAAGTGTCAGATCTTCCACACTGTTGAGCTTCCCCTCTTCTGTGGTTTCCATCACTGAGGTTGCTCTGCTCCTGGCAGAATTGCTCTGCTCCTGGTAGAAATGTAATTATATTGCAAATAATCAACCTTAATATCAAACTTAATATACAACAAATATCATACTGAATTAATGATTAACTGTTAAAGAGTGGAGGAGCATTGGCAACGTTGGACCAATTAAACAACTGCAACACAGCAGAGATGGTTGTGGTACTTCAACATTTCCAATGATAGCATCACTATAACATTTATTGAATTAATGTTGAAATATGAAATGATGGTCAACTCAAAAGGTCAACTTACCATCTCATTGACAGCTTCAGAGGGCAGGAGGTCATCCACCACACAGACAGGCAGGTCTAGAGACTGGGACAAGGCTCTATGGTCATAACCAGGAGAGAATGGAAACAACATCAGAGCAATCCCAATGGCAGAAACTAACCACTGTCTTCATGTCAAAGACTCACTTAGTAGTTAATACATGGTCACAAATAATGAGGGGTTCAAATAGATCTGCTGGGGACTTGACCCTACAAATGACTCCAAGAATGATGCCTGACCTGCCCCATAACAAGTTCTCTCTTATTAGTCTCTCTCTCTTAATCTCCACACAACAATCTAACTGGACAGAGTGTGAGTGGCCTTACCTGACTGTCTCAGTGTCAGAAACATCATAGAACAATAAGACTATGTCTCCCAGGGACGTCTCAGCTACAGCAGAGGGGGCAAAGTCCGGGATGATCTCTCAAACTGAAACAAAGTGACTGTATGTGAACTGAACCATTTCCCACTGGGCAAAAACTGGCTGATTCAACGTTGTTTCCACATCATTTCAACCCCCAAAAAGCTATGTGATGATATTTAATCAACGTAGAAAACTAATTGGATTTGCAAAAACTAATCAACTTGAAAGGCATTTAGTCTTTTCTTCACCCAACTTTTAACCTAAATCCAGTGACATGGTGAAACGTTTTGTTGATTTTACATTGAATTCACGTTAGTTAACAACCAAACTTTAAATCAAAACCAGATGTTAAACTGACGTCTGTGCCCAGTGGGTTATGTTGATGGATCCGATCAATTACCTTAGTTCTGCTGGTATCATTAGCTGCATGAAAATACATCTGTGGAGTACAAATATTAGCTGCTTTCTGAAGGACAGCCAAGCTGATAGACAACATGGAGCCTCCAGATAATTATGACATCATTGGAACACATGCACGTGTCACAAACACTTTGTCACTATAAAAAAGCAGTGTAGCAGTGCTGCCCAAGCTGGGGGGGTGGGACAATTTTATTAGGCTTTTATTCAGATTCACCAACAATGCTCTACTTGAAGTCAATGAGTAAACAAGCCTCAGCAATGTAGACACATCCCACTGGGCACACCATGTCATTTCAACGTGGAAATGTGGGTAATATTTGGTTGAGATGTTGATCAATGAGATTTTAACCTTTATTCATCCACTCAAAAAGATAATGAGAAGTTTGGGAATTAAACAATGTGTTATCACTATGGTTCAACCATCTAAAAGCACAACCAAATTCCAATGGAAAAACAATGTCTGATTTCTGGTTATCATCTAAATGTGTTATCACAGCGCTTTGAACCATTTAAAAGCACAACAAAGTTCAAATGGGAATACAATGTCAGATATTTTGTATTTATACAACAACTAAATGTGTTATCAATGTGCTTTATCTAATAGCACAACCAAATGACCTGGATTGTAGTTGAGATTACATTAAAAGAGCATGGTGCAAGTGATCAATGCTGTTTGAGATTCTGCGCAGATTATTATAGCAATTGGGAAGATTTCCACCGATCTGCGACCTTGGAATGCTATTTCTTTTGTTCTTATTTTTCACCTTTATTTAACCAGGTAGGCCAGTTGAGAACAAGTTCTCATTTACAACTGCGACCTGGCCAAGATGAAGCAAAGCAGTGCGACCAAAAACAACAACACAGAGTTACACATGTCACTACCTTGAACATGCACACTTTGTCAAAATGTGTTACTCATTTTAAGGTTGAATAAATACTGTTCCATTAGTTTGTAAGTTAGGCTGAACTTTAGGCTATCTACTGTATTACTAAAGTAACATTGAATTGTGTTTGATTGACAACGAAACCAAATATCAACATTTGAAGGAGAAGTATCTTCTGCTTGGATAGTTCCTTCTGTGCCACTGACTTAGTATGGCTTTAATTCCAGTTTGTCTAAAAAATAATAATTTACATGTTAGATTCACATCTCCATCTCAACCAAAAATCTAAGTTAAAGAACAGGACTAAATTAAATTAAACTTTAAATGCACTTTAAATCAAGTTTGATTTGATTTAGTCCTATTCTTTAACTTTGATTTTTGGTTGAGATGGAGACGTGAATCCAAAATGTTAATGATTAACTTGAAGATTCAATTTGAAATCAACCAAAGCTTGAGACACTAGGCCTATACTGTATGCATTGTCTATTAGTTGAACTCTGGGTTGAATTCAAACAATAGCTGTTGATGACTTTGCAAATGCTATATAGGCTTTTACAAAGTATGGTTACATCTCATTTGCTTTGTCAAACCTGCCCCTTGGAATGACTTCGATATTAACACTGAATATATTTTGTTATTAAGAGATCTCTCAATAATAATTCTCACAATAGCATATTGGTAGTAGTCAGTGACATATCAAAGCTAAGCAGGGCTGGGTGTAGTTAAAACCCTGGATGGGGTTCGATCCCGGGCTGAGGTGCTGCCCAGCCTGTTGTTTTTTTCTGAAAGTGTATATAATGTTGAAAATCTGACATTGTTACAAAGGTACAAATTCAACCTACTTTAAATTAAGATGTTTGTGTTTCCAACTTCCCAAAGTTAGTAAACATCCAGAGTTTAGAGGTTGAAAACAGCGTAGGCCTATACCCCATTTTATCCACTACCTTCCTCCCCCACACACACACACACTTTACATTTGACCAATATGTATGCAGCCCACCAGCCCTAAAGCACGAACATGTTTTTTTCCTAGAAAATGTGTATTAAGAGAAGCAAAATTATAATTTTCGCTAGTTTCCTCTAAATAGGAGGGCAACATGACATTGACAAACCTTGTCATATCTGCTTTCACCGGGATTTAAAAACCCAGGCTTTCCTAAAATGTTTACCTCAGCCAGTCTAGAACCCAGGTGTGTCTGCAAAACACATGCACGCCTCCATAAGGTTCATGGGTTCCCTATTGTTTTATCCGAGTACAAGAGGGGCAACTCGATTCAGGATCAAACACAAGCAGTCTTTAAGGTATATCTTATTACAGTTCAGGCCTACCTTGTTATTTTCTTCCATCTGGCAATATCATTTTAAGGAATTAAATCTGTTTTGTTGCTAGTATTATTATTAACTGTAGGAAAATACAGCTGTAGAGTACAAGTGTTAGCTACTTTCTGAAGGACAGCCAAGCTGATAGACAATTTAGAACCTACAGACAATTATGACAAACTGGAACGCATGAATGTGTCACAAACGCCTCGTTATTTTCGGGAGTGGCTCCGCATTCGACCGGATCTCTGATTTCTATTGCCCAGTATCTGTTAGTGCGCAAATTCTCGCGGGAATTTGGGATTAATACTTTTCTCATGCCGAAACCGGATTAGATACATACCGGTAGTTAAATGACGAAAATGATTATATTCGCAATGTCATTCAGCAAAAACAAATAAACAAAACATAAATAGCCACTACAATTTAGAAACATGATTTTGTCATCAGTTCAGTACCATTTGTTTGAATTTGTGGACTCACAACTAAAGGTTATCGATGTTAGCTAGTTGCTAGCGACGCTAGTCAGCATAGGCTGCTACATGATAAGCAGTTCGCGTTAGGGAAATAGCTACCCATTAGCCAGCCTAACAAACTGTCAAATCCAATGGAAACCGATGCAACCCTGCTGGCAAATAAGGGCTAGCTAGATGACTAGTGGTGACAGTGAGGTCCCTATGAGTTTCAAGGCTTTAATCAGTGCTATCGTGCAGAAACAGCGTATAAAATACTGGTTGATGAGCTAGCTAAATTAGCTAGCAAGACAGATATGACCGTTAACAGCGTGCACGCACAAATGCATGACGACACATTGTATCTAAGTGAAGAAGACATGCAGAATAAGATCGCCCCACCAAGCTAGATAGTAGAGGGGTACAACAACGCCGGTACACAGATGCATAGCTCATACAATTATATTTTGTTCCAGTCAATGACTATACATGTTGAAAAAGAAATACCTGCGTCAAATAAATATGGCATCGCATGCTAGTGCATAGTTAGCATGGATTTTTTTTAAACGGTGACCACTAGATGTCCTCGTATACCCACATTTAGATCAAATGTACTAGATTTTTTATCAGTACTGTGTGAATGACAAGCCCACTGAATCTAGTTGAATAATCTTTATACTCAGCAGGTAGAGGCCTAGGTACTTCAAATCAGTGCTTAATTTGAGCCGGATCATGCCAGAACAGGATCCAGCACCTTTCCGTTCTGGACTGTGATATATACACTGCTCAAAAAAATAAAGGGAACACTTAAACAACACAATGTAACTCCAAGTCAATCACACTTCTGTGAAATCAAACTGTCCACTTAGGAAGCAACACTGATTGACAATAAATTTCACATGCTGTTGTGCAAATGGAATAGACAAAAGGTGGAAATTATAGTAAGAGTAAGATTATGCACATTTGTGGCCTGCTGGAGGTCATTTTGCAGGGCTCTGGCAGTGCACCTCGTTGCACAAAGGCGGAGGTAGCGGTCCTGCTGCTGGGTTGTTGCCCTCCTACGGCCTCCTCCACGTCTCCTGATGTACTGGCCTGTCTCCTGGTAGCGCCTCCATGCTCTGGACACTACGCTGACAGACACAGCAAACCTTTTTGCCACTCGCATTGATGTGCCATCCTGGATGAGCTGCACTACCTGAGCCACTTGTGTGGGTTGTAGACTCCGCCTCATGCTTCCACTAGAGCATTCAAAAGTGACCAAAACATCAGCCAGGAAGCATAGGAACTGAGAAGTGGTGTGTGGTCACCACCTGCAGAACCATTGTTTTTTTGGGGGTGTCTTACTAATTGCCTATAATTTCCACCTTTTGTCTATTCCATTTGCACAACAGCATGTGAAATTTATTGTCAATCAGTGTTGCTTCCTAAGTGGACAGTTTGATTTCACAGAAGTGTGATTGACTTGGAGTTACATTGTGTTGTTTAAGTGTTCCCTTTATTTTTTTGAGCAGTGTAGTATGGTGATATATATATATATATAGTATAGTGATATATGGAGTCCGTTTCTCTCCACTGCGACCGCACACCCAGAGAAAACGCCATATACTGTTTGGCCTTGGCCAGGTTAGTACAACTTTAAATGACAGTGATTTATCCCTGTGAAATGCTTACTTGTGGCTTGGGGTTAGAAGCTGTTATTGGTTTACCCTAACAAGTCCTGAAACAAATCATGAGCCAACTATCATGCTTAGAAGGTATATAGTGTCAGTATGGGGAGAGGATAGGATGTAAGGGAGCTTCATTAATGTATTGAGGCCTTCGCATATACAGTATTTCACAATGATAGACCACACATTTGGTCTCCTAACCTTGTTCTGGTTGATTGACTCTCTAACAGTGCCTTCACACAGAGACCATGTCTGTGGTGATATATATAGTATGGTGATATATATAGTGTGGTGATATATAGTGTGGTGGTATATAGTGTGGTGATATATAGTGTGGTGGTATATAGTGTGGTGATATATAGTGTGGTTATATATATATATAGTATAGTGATATATATATATATATAGTATAGTGATGTGATAAGTGATATATGGAGTCCTCTGAACACAGAGCGATGCGATACATAGTTATTTTATTTTGGTATTGTTATTACATGATTGGTTGAAGTTTTTTACTTTATTCATCAAAAAAAGTTGTGACTCACATGCTAACGTAATAACCACCAGATAATGTAATAAATGTATTACGTTAACAGGCATCCTTACATTTTTCCTCAACAATCTCCACACAATACCTCATAATGATACATCAAAACCAGGTTTTTAGAAATGTTTGTTAATTCACATAAGTATTCAGACCCTTTACTCAGTACTTTGTTGAAGAACCTTTGGCAGCGATTACAGCCTCAAGTCTTGTGGGGTATGACGCTACAAGATTGGCACACCTGTTTTTGAGGATTTTCTCCCACACTATATATCACCACACTATATATCACCATACTATATTTCTTCCATTCTTCTCTGCAGATCCTCTCAAGCTCTTTCGGGTTGGATGGGGAGCGTCGCTGAACAGCTATTTTCAGGACTCTCTTCGATCGGATTCAAGTCCAGGCTGTGGCTGGGCCACTCAAGGACATTCAGAGACTTGTTCCGAAGCCACTCCTGCGTTGTCTTGGCTGTGTGCTTAGGGTCGTTGTCCTGTTGGAAGGTGAACCTTCATCTCAGTCTGAGGTCCTGAAAGCTCTGGAGCAGGTTTTCATCAAGGATCTCTCTGTACTTTGCTCCGTTCATCTTTCCCTCGATCCTGACTAGTCTCCCAGTCCTTGCCGCTGAAAAACATCCACACAGCATGATGCTGCCACCACCATACTTCACCGTAAGGATGGTGCCAGGTTTCCTCCAGATGTGACGTTTGGCATTCAGGTGAAAGAGTTTAATCTTGGTTTCATCAGACCAGAGAATCATGTTTCTCATGGTCTAAGAGTCCTTTAGGTGCCTTTTGGAAAACTCCAAGTGGGCTGTCATGTGCCTTTTACTGAGGAGTGTCTTCTGTCTGGCCACTCCACCATAAAGGCCTGATTGGTGGAGTGCTGCAGAGATGGTTGTCCTTCTGGAAGGTTCTCCCATCTCCACAGAGGAACTCTGGAGCTCTGTCAGAGTGACCATCAGGTTCTTGGTCACCTCCCTGACCAAGGCACTTCTTCCCGATTGCTCAGTTTGGCCGGGCGGCCAGCTCTAGAAAGAGTTTTGGGGTCTCAAAACTTCTTCCATTTAAGAATGATGGAGGCCACTGTGTTCTTGGGGACCTTCAATGCTGCAGAAATGTTTTGGCACCCTGCCCCAGATCTGTTCCTCGACACAATCCTGTCTCTGAGCTCTACTCTACGGACAATTCTGTCGATCTCATGGCTTGCTTTTTACTATGATATGTAGTGTCAACTGTGGGACCTTTATATAGACAGGTGTGTGTCTTTACAAATCATGTCCAATCAATTAATTTTACCACAGATAGACTCCAATCAAGTTGTAGAAACATGATTGGAGGATGACCAATGGAAACAGGATGCACTTGAGCTCATTTTCGAGTCTCATAGCAAAGGTTCTGAAAACTTATGTAAATAAATTACCGCAATTTCCAGACTATAAGCCGCTACTTTTTTCCCACGCTATGAACCTCGCGGTTTATACAATGACGCGGCTAATTTATGTTTATTTTATTTTTTTCACAAGATTCATGCCGCCAAAAAACTGAGCACCGTCACATAATGTGACGTAAATCGGGCGCGCTCAGACTTGCCATCATTCTGATTACCGTAGTCATTTTGTCACCCTCATCATGGCAAAGAAACTGAGAAATACATGTGATGCAGCTTTCAAGTTGAAGGCGATCAATCTGGCTGTTGGAAAAGGAAATAGAGCTGCTGCACGGGAGCTTGGCCTTAATGAGTCGATGATAAGACGTTGGAACTGTGCAGATCCGACTGAAAGCCAAAACAATCGCCACCGCAATGAAGTTTGACTTTCTTGGTAGGCTACTGTTTACTGCTATTTATTTTTTATTTTTGTTACAAGCCGTGTTTCGTTAAAGCCTATTTATTTTTGTTAAAAGCCGTGTTTCGTTTAAAAGCCGATTTATTTTTGTTACAAGCCGTGTTTTGTTTAAAGGCTGTGAAAAGTTCATTTGTTTCAATGTACCGGTAGGTACTTGCGGCTTATAGACATGTGCGGTTTATTTATGTACAAAATACATATTTGTAAAAAATTCAGCGGGTACGGCTTATATTCAGGTGCGCTTAATAGTCCAGCAATTACGGTACCTGAAAAATCTATAAAACAAATGTTATTTGTCACAATGGGTTGTTGTGTGTGTAGAATAAGGCTGTAACGTAACAAAATGTAGTAAAAGGGAAGGGGTCTGAATACTTTCCGAATGCACTGTAGATTCCTCTCTGATTGTGTCACGTTCCTGACCTGTTTTCTCTTGTTTTGTATGTGTTTATTGGTCAGGGCGTGAGTTTTGGGTGGGCAGTCTATGTTTTCTATTTCTATGTTGGGATTTTGGTGTTCGGCCTGGTATGATTCTCAATCAGAGACAGGTGTCTATCGTTGTCCCTGATTGAGAATCATACTAAGGCAGCCTGGGTTTCACTTGTGTTTTGTGGGTGTTTGTTCCTGTGGAGGTTTTGTTGCCACACAGGACGGTTTCGGTTTTGTCACGTTGGTTGTTTTTGTATTTTGAATTGTTTTGTTGACTTTCATTAAAAGAATGAACACTAACCAATCTGCGTTTTGGTCCACACCTTCTGTCAGCGAGGACAGCCGTAACAGATTGGCTCAACTACCCCTGACCTTACCTTCTGTTTCCCTCTTTCTGCGTTACTTATTAAAGACAAACACAACTTACAGTCATTCGGATGCCTGCTATTTTAGTTTGTCGCTCCACAAACATCTAGCTGTCACTTCCTGTTATTAGTGTGATGTCTACTCTGGACGTGGAGAGATGCCACTAGACAGGTCGATAGCTGGAGTTGCTAGCTCTCTGTTGTCTTATCTGATTCCACATTGTCTACAGGAAGAAATATTGTGGTATGTCGTTGCCAGACATATTTTAATTTGAATGTCTATTTGTTTGGGTCAGAATTTCTGTACATGCAAATGTTATGTCACAGACTCTAGTGTGAGTAGTGTTCATGGCAGTATACTAAACATTCCCTGGTTATCAACTCGTTGTCCTCTCAAGAGGAAGCTTGTAACTGTGACTAATGCCTGTAATATGACCCAGGTTATCACTCAACCAACTAGAGTGTATACCAGTAGTGTTTGGATCTGTGACATACACTTGTATAGATCGTATCTTCACTAATGCTGCAGTGCTTTGCTCCAAAGCAATATCACTTCCCATTGGCTGTTGTGGCAATAATAGAGGAAGCCAAAATGGCAAAAGGTTGGGCCTAAAGTAATTGATAAGAGATCATATAAAATGACAATTTTGTTGAAGATGTAAAACATGTACAGTACCGGTGAAACATGTACAGTACCGGTGAAACATGCACAGTACCGGTCTTTATTTCTTTTCTTTTCTTTTCTATTTGAGATTCTTCAAAGTAGCCACCCTTTGTCATGATGACAGCTTTGCACACTCTTGGCATGTGTAGTTGAATTTATTCTGCCACTATTCGACTGTTGTCTTTTTGTTGTCATGGCCTTATTGTATATCACGGTGGTGTATGAAAGAATAGGTTATAGAGCAATTATCACAACATTTTTACCGTCTTGGCTTGGCTTCCTCAGTATAGAAAGACATAGCAAAGCTGCAGCTGGCTCAAAACAGAGCAACATGCTTTGCCTTTAACTGCAATTACAGAACTGACATCAACAACATGCATACCAGTCTTTCCTGGTTGAGGGTTGACAAGAGATTAACCTCTTTCAGCGAGGGAGCTGAATTTTTATGTTTGGAAAAATAACGTTCCCAAGGTAAACGGACTATCTCTCAGGTCCAGATGCTAGAATATGCATATAATTGACGGATTAGGATAGAAAACACTCTAAAGTTTCCAAAACTGTCAAAATATGGTTTGTGAGTAAAACAGAACTGATTTTGCAGGTGAAAACCTGAGGAAATCCAACCCGGAAGTGCCTTTTATTTGGAAAAAGCCCTGTTCCGTTGCCTGCCCCTCCTCCATTTAAAGGGATATCAGCCAGATTCATTTTCCAATGGCTTCCTCAGGCTGTGACCAGGCTTTAGACATAGTTTCAAGCTTTTATTTGGAAAAATTAGCAAGATTTTTCAAAACGCGTCAGGTGTCCTTTGATTAGTTCCTGCGCGCGAGAGATGTAGCTCAACATTTTCTTTCTATGTAGTATTGAATAAGTTACCGTCCGGTTGAAATATTATCGATTATGTATGTTAAAAACAACCTGAGGATTGATTATAAAAACGTTTGACATGTTTCTACGAACATTACGGATACTTTTTGGAATTTTCGTCTGCCTTTCAGGACCGGAACGAGCCAAGTGGTTTTCTGAACATAACGCGCAAACCAAATGGCGGTTTTTGGTTATAAAACTAATCATTATCGAACAAAAATAACATTTATTGTGTAACTGGGAGTCTTGTGAGTGCAAACATCCGAAGATTATCAAAGGTAAGCGATTAATTTGATTGCTTTTCTGACTTTCGTGACCAAGCTCATTTGAGGCTAGCTGTTTTTACTGTTTTGTCTAGTGATTGATAAACTCACAAATGCTTGGATTGCTTTCGCTGTAAAGCATATTTTCAAAATCTGACACGATAGGTGGATTAACAACAAGCTAAGCTGTGTTTTGGTATATTTCACTTGTGATTTCATGATTATAAATATTTTTTGTATTTTCTTTTTAATTTGGCGCTCTGCAATTCAGAGGTTGTTTACGAAAATGATCCCGCTAAAGGGATCTGTGCGGCAAGAAGTGAACTGCTTCTCTTCTAGTTTTTATGATTAATATTACTGTGATGAACATTCCAGATTGTCTTCATAATCAAATAACAATCAGCTCAGACATTCATACATACTCCACAAGACATGTCACCAGGGGTCTCTTCAGACATTCATACATACCCCACAAGACATGTCACCAGGGGTCTCTTCAGACATTCATACATACTCCAAAAGACATTTCACCAGGGGTCTCTTCAGACATTCATACATACCCCACAAGACATGTCACCAGGGGTCTCTTCAGACATTCATACATACCCCACAAGACATGTCACCAGGGGTCTCTTCACAGTTCTCAAGTCCAAAATGAATTCACGGCAATGCACAGTATTATACACAGCCATGATCGCACGGAACTCACTTCCATCTTCAATTACTCAAGCAAATAGCAAAATTACTTAATTACTCATGGCACAATATGGACTGGAAAATGACACACACAAAGTTGTGTTTGTATATCGGTATATTTTAAATGTGTGTTACTGTTCATGTCTATCAGTGTTTTGTTAATTGTCGTGTTTTATGTTTTTGTTTTGTGGACACCAGGAAGAATAGTTGTTGCTTCGTCAATAGCTAATGGGGATCCGAATTAAAACCAATAAAATCAATTGTGCAAATGAGCTTTTCTATCTTTTTCTGGTGTGATTACAGTCCAGAAATATAATACACAGTACCAGGAGTGAATGTACAGACAGTCTGTAGACCGAAGAAGGGACCAGGGAGTCGGGAATGAGTGTTTTCTTCTTTTCTTTCACAAAGCGCTACATTACCCAAGATGGCTCCCGACCTTCCCTTTGAAGTCAGTAGAGGGCTGTTGTGAAGACCTCAGCCGTCACAACCTTCCTACTGACCGGGCTGACATCAATAGGTCTGACAACGAACAACCGGCTCCTAACTTACTACAGGATTGTAGGGTGGCCTGTGTATACCAAGATGGTCATCCCTATGCCTGTATACTTCAATGTCCACTAAATATCTCTGTTGCCTTTGCCACATTGCATCACACTTGGGACACACTTGAGTGAACTGTCACTCCTAGCATGAAGTTCCTCTCTACTTGCAGCTGTCATGAATTTGGGCGTGGATGACTTGAGTGTGATGTACTCTCTCTCTCGTTCTCTGTCTCTCTCTCTCTCTCTCAACGTGAGACAGCATATCTTGTGGCAAAAGGTCACAAATCTTGCTGCTGTGATGGCACACTGGTATTTCACTTTTTCACACACTCTCTCTCTCTCTCTCTCTCTCTCTCTCTCTCTCTCTCTCTCTCTCACCAGAACCCATTGACCTTGACACCCCCCCCCCCCCCCCAATATGCAACACAAAGTTATGCCCTTGGCGTGTATTTATGTAATATAATGTGGGATTAACAATGTATTTCGATGTCTTGATTGTTGATCACCTGCAAACGAGAGGAGGCATGTGACAGTTTGTGTTTGCACGCCGCCAATAGGTTTTCTGCGCTCAAAACCTATTTTTGTGCGTCGCCAGGTAACAGGCTAATAGACATGTACAGCGCCTTCAGAAAGTATTCACACCCCTTGACTTATCCCACATTTTGTTGTGTCACAGCCTGAATTTAAAATGGATTAAATAGGTTTTTTCTCTCTCACCCATCTACACGCAATACCCGATAATGACAAAGTGAAAACATGTTTTTAGAAATTTTAGCAAACATATTGAAAATGAAATACAGAAATATCTCATTGACATACTGTAAGTATTCACACACCTTTGCTACGATGCTCCAAATTCAGCTCAGGTGCATCCAAATTCCTTTGATCACCCTTGAAATGTCACTACAACTTGATTGCAGTCCACCTGTGGCCAATTCACTTGTTTGGACATGATTTTGAAGGACACATACACATCTATGTAAGGTCCTACAGTTGACAGTGCACGTCAGAGACAGAGTGGTTGTTGGGAAATTCGTGAGGAAGAATCATGTGGCAACGAAAAAAAAGCAGCCAAGAAGGTACTGAGGAATGCACTGCTCATGCTCTCAAAATGTCGCTACCCGGCGAAGACACGTTTCCCAGGTGAGCAGGACGATTACGAGATGGAGTTACATCGGGATGCCCCCGGGCCGCACCGGTAGAAGAGGAATATTGGGACAGTGACACAGAAAGGTAGATTTCTGAGGAGGAAGAGGAGGAAGAGAATGAGGTAGAGCAGAGGTTGGATTTGAATTGGACGAAGATGATGACAAAAAAATGGAGATGGGGTGTTGAAGATGATCGGTGTCAAGTGCAAACAGAGTGAGCCATGCACCAGACCGAGTTCTGGAGGTGAAATGGAAATTAATGAGGGCAAGGTAAGTGAGGTGGAAGGTGTGGTGAATAGCTCGGAAACCAAGCCTGGCATCAATGGACATGATAAAAAATTATCTGGTCCAGTAGGAGGGACATTGTTGAAGCAAGTGGAACCTGGCCTTTTGGCTGATCCATTTGTGGTTTCAAGGTGGGTGAGAAAGGAGTTTGGTGCAGTTAAATCAGTGAAGGTAACCTGTAGTAGACTTGTGATATTTGCGTGTGTCTTCAGACCAGCTTGGATCAAGATCTGTATCTTGCTTTGCTCTTAGGAACAGGGCACAATGTAATGTAGTGATTTCTGGGGTAGCGTTACGTGTGGAGGTGGAGCAATTGAAATGGAAGATTCCTGGTGTTTGTAATGCCCGCCGTTTGGTGCAACGCAGACCCGGTGGTGAGCGTGGCGAAACAGAGGAGTCACTGTCCTTCCTTTTGAGTTTTGAGTCTTTACACAACAAAGTCATGTTAGGATATATCAGTTATCCTGTTAGAGTCTTTGTGTTGAATCCACTGAGCTGTTTCAGGTGCAACGTTTATGGTTGTGTTGCAGCAGTTTGTAGGAGGGAGATTCCAAGTGTGCAGGAGGTCAAGGAATAGAGGATTGTGTAGTTTCGGTGGATAAAGTTGTGTGTGTCAACTATAGGGGTGCCTATGTTTCTGGGGATTGGAAGTGTCCGGTGAGAGATGCTGGTGGCCAGAGTCAGAGTAGTGCAGAAGGTGTCGTATGCTGAGGCAGTGAAGAAAGTAGAGGAGGATGGGGTCAAGGGTGAGTGAGTAGTAGATCTGTGCAGCACAGAGGGATAGGCCAACGAGTGATTCATGCTTCAGTAAGGTTGGCTTCTTAGTGTTCATAGCAGCGGTTATCAACTGTAGCGCAGAAAAGGAACATAAATCACAGAAAATAGATGTTGTGGCGGTAGCTGGAGATAAGTACTTGGGGGTACGAGATTTGACTTCAGAAGAGTTACAGGGTGTGTTGAGGGGTGGTGTCACGTCAACCCAGGCCGGTGGCATGGTGCAGGAGCAGATGGGGTCAAAATAGTAGTGGGTTTTTAATGAGTGTAGGGTTTGTTGTAAGTGTGTTTTTATTTGTATTTATTTTTTATTAGTTCTCGTTTTTTTTGTTTTTGTTTTTCCTTTTCGCATGTTGTATCACAAAGTATAATGAATTTATATTATAGTCCAGTTGGTGTATTCAAGATATTAGATGCCCACTGCCATTAAACTACAGAACTACAGAAGAAGAAGTGCAGAACTACAGAAGAAGAAGTGCAGAACTACAGAAGAAGAAGTACAGAACTACAGAAGAAGTACAGAACTACAGAAGAAGTACAGAACTACAGAAGAAGAAGTACAGAACTACAGAAGAAGAAGTACAGAACTACAGAAGAAGAAGTGCTTGTCAGAACAGAAACTATACCATGAAGTCCAAGGAACTGTCTGTAGATCTCCAAGATACAATTGTGATGAGGCATGCAGTTGAAGTCGGAAGTTTACATACACCTTAGCCAAATACATTTAAACTCAGTTCTTCACAATTCCTGACATTTAATCCTAGTAAAAATTCCCTGTCTTAGGACAATTGGGATCACCACTTTATTTTAAGAATGTGAAATGTCAGAATAATAGAAGAGAGAATGATTTATTTCAGCTTTTATTTATTTCATAACATTCCCAGTGGGTCAGACGTTTACATACACTCAATAAGTATTTGGTAGCATTGCCTTTAAATTCTTTAACTTGGGTCAAACATTTTGGGTATCCTTCCACAACCTTCCCACAGTAAGTTGGGTGAATTTTGGCCCATTCCTCCTGGCAGAGCTGGTTTTACTGAGTCAGGTTTGTAGGCCTCCTTGCTCGCACACGCTTTTTCAGTTCTGCCCACAAATCTTATATTGGATTGAGGTCAGGGCTTTGTGGTGGCCACTCCAATACCTTGACTTTGTTGCCCTTATGCGATTTTGCCACAACTTTGGAAGTATGCTTGGGGTCATTGTCCATTCGGAAGACCCATTTGCGACCAAGCTTTAACTTCCTGACTGATGTCTTGAGATGTTGCTTCAATATATCCACATAATTTTCTTCCCTCATGATGCCATCTAATTTGTGAAGTGCACCAGGCCCTCCTGCAGCAAAGCACCCGCACAACATGATGCTGCCACCCCCGTGCTTCACGGTTGGGATGGTGTTCTTTGGCTTGCAAGCCTCCCTCTTTTTCCTCCAAACATAATGATGGTCGTTATGGCCAAACAGTTCTATTTTTGTTTCATCAGACCAGAGGACATTTCTCCAAAAAGTATGATCTTTGTCCCCATGTGCAGTTGCAAACCGTAGTCTGGCTTTTTTATGGCGGTTTTGGAGCAGTGGCTTCTTCCTTGCTGAGTGGCCTTTTAGGTTATGTCGATATAGGACTCGTTTTACTGTGGATATAGATACTTTTGTACCTGTTTCCTCCAGCATCTTCACAAGGTCCTTTGCTGTTGTTCTGGGATTGATTTGCACTTTTCGCACCAAAGCATGTTCATCTCTAGGAGACAGAACGCGTCTCCTTCCTGAGCGGTATGACGGCTGTGTGGTCCCATGGTGTTTATACTTACGTACTATTGTTTTTACAGATGAACGTTGTACTTTCAGGCATTTGGAAATTGCTCCCAAGGATGAACCAGACTTGTGGAGGTCTACAATTTTTTGTCTGAGGTCTTGGCTGTTTTCTTTTGATTTTCCCATGATGTCAAGCAAAGAAGCACTGAGTTTGAAGGTAGGCCTTGAAATACATCCACAGGTACACCTCCAACTGACTCAAATGATGTCAAGTAGCCTATCAGAAGCTTCTAAAGCTATGACATCTTTTTCTGGAATTTTCCAAGCTGTTTATAGGCACAGTCAACTCAGTGTATGTAAACTTCTGACCCATTGGAATTGTGATACATTGAGTTATAAGTGAAATAATTTGTCTGTAAACGATTGTTGGAAAAATTACTTGTGTCATGCACAAAGTAGATGTCCTAACCGACTTGCCAAAACTATAGTTTGTTAACAAGACATTTGTGGAGTGGTTAAAAAACGAGTTTTAATGACTCCAACCTAAGTCTATGTAAACTTCCGACTTCAACTGTATATCTGGGGAAGGGTATCAAATAAGTTATAGATTATTGAACGTTTCCAAGAGCACAGTGGTCTCCATCATTGGGAAGTTGAAAAAATATGGAACTAAACAAAAAAATACGGAACTGGCCGTCCGACTAAACTGAGCAATCCGGGCAAAGAAAGACCTTGGTCAGGGAAGTGACAAAGAACCCTATGACCACTCTGACAGAACTACCGAGTTCCTTCACTGAGATGGGAGAACCTGCCAGAAGGACAACAGTCTCTACAACACTTCACCAATCTGGGCTTCATGGGAGAGTGGCCAGACGGAAATCACACCTGAGAAAAAGGCACATGACAGCATGCTTGGAGTTTGCAAAAAGGAACGTGAAAAACTCTGAGAGCATTAAGCAAAAATATTCTGTGGTCTGAACATTGAACCCAAGCATATAGCCAAAGCAACAATTGAATGGCTTCAGAACAAGAATGTGAAAGTCATTGAGTGGCCCAGCCAAAGCCCATACTTGAATCCAACCGCTGGCTCAACCACACAAGTCCCAAGGAAACGTTCTCTGGTGGCCCTTTGTCTAGTTTTCCAGGACGTTGCCTAGGACAATGTCAGGAACTTTTTAGGACGTTCTCAGGACCTTTATTATACTAGTCCTTAGGATGTCGCATGATCGTCTCAAGGGAGCGTTCTCTGAGGGACCTTTTTATAGTTCCCGGGGATGTTTTTATGACGTTCTTGGGATGTTGTTGTCATGTTCCCATGAAGGTCCCCTGAAGGTTCTTGGGACGTGATGGTCCCAGGTGTCCCAAATAATTAGAAGTAATAAAATGGTATAGGGGTTTTAAGGTAAGTGGTACACTGTTCAGATAAAATCTTGAATCAATGACCAACATGATTACGTTTGACATGATCACTTACTACTGACTTTTCAATATGACCCCACCTGGTGATTTGAACTTTCAACCTCTAGATTTGGGATGTGCTGATCTTTCTGCTGTGCCACAACATCTGTAGAAATTCAGAAGTGCCCTACACATTCATCACCTACGACACACACTGCTATTTTAGTCATCAGTTAATCTGACTATTCTCTCATTGACTTATTTCAGACATTTGAGTTTGGGTTTTCAGTATAGTTGTTTACTGTAGGTGGGACACAATACTCTGTTTTAATGTTACTCATGAATCACTATGATAAATATAATAGTTGATAGTATTGCTGTTATATGATATCCTGCGGGAGAACATAAACCATGGGAACACCAATCAGAACTGTATAAACTGCCTCTGAAACTAGTAAAAAAACACTGATTAAAAAAAAACTCCCAGGAGATGGATCAATATTATGTTAATGCTCTGTTAAATTGATTTCTGATTCTGTCATATTCATATCATTTGTGACAAAAATTTAACATTTGATGTGAAACACTAATACAAATTATACTATAATACAAGTTACCTTAAGGCATAAATTAAGTAATGTATTTACATTGGTTTAAGTGATAAATCAGCCTTGAATGTATAAAGATATGTTTTGATATTAAAACATCAACAATGTCGAGGATAAAAGGATAACATTTGAGGTAAAGAAAATAATCCCTTGACCTATAACAAGTGAACATTGAAATAAAATGAACAATGAACATTTTGGTCATATTATCAACGTTAACATCAAATATCATGTCTTTGTCATCTGAACTTGTTTGGATCATTGGTCACAGCTTGTTGTCAATTAGCCCAACTAAAAAAAAAATATTTTTTTTCATCTGGTACAATTTAAATAAATAAAATGATAAGACCCACATATGATTTTTTTTTAATTTATTTACAAATGTGATTTTTAACACTATATATCTTTAGATTTTTTTTTTACATTTATATACATCATCCACACATATTCACTGCCCTCTAAACATGAGGAACTATAATCTTTGCAAATGTTCATTAATTCCAATACCTTCCCTGCAATTAATTAAATATCAAACAATCTATTAAATGAACATATTGTGATATATGTATCAGCAGTAGTTAATTTGTTTCACAGTTTCAATGTAATTTTAACTTTATTTAACTAGGCAAGTCAGTTAATTAAGAACAAATTCTTATTTTACAATGACAGCCTACCCCGGCCAAAACCTCCCTTAACCCGGACGACACACGGCCAATTGCGCGCCACCCTATGGGACTCCCGATCACAGCCGGTTGCAATACAGCCCGTGATCGAACCAGGGTCTGTAGTGACAACTCTAGCACTGAGACGCAGTGCCTTAGATCGCCGCGTCACTCGGGAGCCTCTCGTAAAACCCTCAACCCAATTCATATCAAGTATATCAGCACATTCAAATCCATTGACACATACAGTCCAAATTCTTTCTGAAAACTGAACACTCTTATTGAAGTGCAGTGACCCATAGCAAAGGGTCTCTCTCTACGTTGGACTGCAGGGTCAGATGTAAAGAGAAAAAAAACAAATTACATTATTATTTAATTGACTGTTAACATGGTAAAACATGCTTACAAGACATTTTGTCTTGACAAATATTATTCAAATGACTACCTATATGAGAAGAGAAATTTAAACTATATTGGTGAGGTAGAGACACTTTGTTTCTTCCTATTTTATAAGGTCCATGGTTACTACAGTATAGGTGAAGCCTGGTCCAAATGAACAAGGTGTTTAAATTTCAGTACACAGTCAAAGGGATGCATGACAACGTGGGGGCAGCTCGCTGTCCCCCTTTGCAGCAAGATAGTGCTGGTACCTCAAGCTCCTTGGTTTGGCATCTCTGAATGTGCCTGCTGACATTGAGAGTCATTCAAAATGCCACCAGAATATAAAAAAAAACATCACCAGATAATTTACTTCCACTGTGATGCAGTAGAGGCAAGTAGCCTAGCAGTTAAGAGCGATGGGCCAGTAACCAAAAGGTTGCTGGTTTGACTCTCCGAGCCGACTAGGTGAAAAATCTGCCGATGTGAGCAAGGCATTTAACCCTAATTGCTCTGGATAAGAATGTCTGCTAAAATGTAATAAATCAAATATTGTCTGGGTCCTACTATGAACAAAGGAGAACTTGAATTGGATGTCAACATCTGCCTCCCGGCCTCCTCACACATCCTAACTCTTCTCCCCTCGCCTAGTTAAGTGTTCTCACCAGGCTATAAGATCTCCACTTTCTGCGAGCAGATGAGATTACTGTTCACCAGGTTCCACATGTGTATGAGCTCTGATGGTAGCAGCTTGTGGACCACGATCATGCTCTTAAAGAAACAAGGTTCTTGGTTGAGCTTGCTGTCCTTGTTCTTGACCAGACCAAATGTCTTAAAAGCATTGTGCTTGATGGGCGTGACCTGCAGCACCTCCAAACACATGCCCAGGAACACGTCATCGATGGGGTACAGCTCCAGAGAGTCTGAGGCCCAGTAGAGCCTCCTGGCCAGGGGTGCGTCCATGAGGAACCCACCGCCTCCGGCGTATGGAGGGTAGTGGGTCTTGTTGTAAAGTGGTTGTGGGATGTAGTACTTGTTCTCCTTCCTGCGAATGGGCTTGGCCTTGAAGAGCACGTCACCAACGAAGAGGTTCTTGACCTGGGCGCTGGCCTCCAGGTACTCAAAGATGTTCTCCACACTGACGAAGACGTCGTCGTCGCCCTTGAAGACGTAGCGCACGTCGGCACAATAGGTGGAGAACCACTTAAGGAAGTGGGTCTCCTTGAGGGTCAGGTTGAAGAAGCTGTCCTGGAAGTCCCATTGGAGGATATCTCTGTAGATGTAGTCTTCGTACTCTAGGAGCTTCTGATGGTTGGCCTTCTCAGCCTCATTGGACGGCGTCCCCAGCAAGAACACCGTCTTCACCTTCTTGCCGTCAACAACCTGCTCCTTACCCCACGTCTTGCGGATCACCTCGCGGCGGTCATGCTGCGTGGCGATGGACTTGATGACCATGAGCAGGTAGGTCTCCCCGGAGCACTTCTCCGGATGGTTGATGAGCATGGGGAAGAAGCGGCAGTGGCGGTACAGGAGGAACTGCTTAAAGTTCTCCTCCAAGCCCCTGAACCAATCCTGGTTGGTGAAGTTGAGGTTGGCACTGCAGTTGGCACTGGACACGTCCCAGGTCCGGGAGCCAGCTCGCTCCTGGGTGATGCTGGGCTCCTCCGTGGTGCCAGTGGCGGTGGCTGTAGACTCGGCTTGTTTGGCCTTGCTAGCCTTCCAGAAGGTGTTGGTCCCTGGGTAGAGGCCCGTATTCTGCTGCTGGGCCCTGTTCTCCCCTCCCTCGGAGGGGGCCTCCATGCGACCCTGCCTCTCAATTTGGAAGGGAGCCCCTCTCTGGACCACCGTCAATGTCACCGCAGCCAGAAAGAACACGACACATACCCGCTTGTAAACCCTCCATTTATCCCTAGTGGTCATCCTGGAGAGAAACAGAGGGAAAGGGACTGTTAGTCAGATGAAGAGGGCATGAAAGTCATCTACCATTTCAAATTATTGACTAACTTTGATCATGAAAGCCTGTCATTCTGCATTCTGTACAAAAATCAGATGTCTGTGTGTTGAAACTATACTTTCAGTTCCTGTTGATACTATGTTCCAGACTTACTTCTGCTAGCACATGATACAGTGGTTCCTCTGTTAAAAGTTGTGTCATACTACGGCACACCCTGCGTGCTGCTGCAGCATTCTGTGGCACGTCATTTCATTCTCAGCCATTTCTTCTGTTACTGCAAGTTATTGCTAGTTTGACCACCAGAGGGCATCTTTGAGAAGCATTTGATAGTATTCCGTATTGGCATTACCAGAGAATTTAAAACCTTTTTTGTAATAACATAGTATATGGGATTGATTTTAAGAAATTTGGCTTAATTAATTTGATTAATATTATGGTGTTTCCATTGAGAGAAAAATGGTCAGTTTGTAAATTCAGACCGTTTCGCTCTCGGAGCGCACACTGGACGTTCGGGCCGAGGAAGTTGATTTGAGCGTTCTGGCCTTACAACGGCAGTCAAGCACACAAGCTAACGTTGGCTAGCTACTTCCAGACACAAATGAGACCACTTTGACCATTTTACTCGCCCTAACAGAGCTGGTAAGGCAGTTTTTGTGTTAACCAGCGCGTTGGTGACTGTAAATGTGCAGCTGGAAACAATTTAATTACGCCTTTTTCCCCGAAGTTTACTGACACCGGCCATACTCAACGGGTGTTGAGCGCTTGTAAAGTAATTATTCTGCGCTCTAGTACACTCAGACGAGAGTGCTCTGAAATCCGTGTAGATAGTAGGCTGGACACATGACATTTTTAACAACGTTCTTTTCTGATAAAAAATAGTTAATTGCATCCGCCGTGGAGCCCAGTTTCATGATATGACCATATTTCCCAGCTGCTTGCCGTCGTTTTGAAGTAATCGCGAAATAACAGGCCTTATTTTAGGGCATTTTTCACCCTGCCAGCTCCTATTAGTTCTATTGAGCACCGTGGCACCAACTCGCCTTCCGAACGTTCTATTCCCAGTTTATTGTTCAACGTCACAATGCCTGCTTCCCTAACCTGTCTTTATAGTTAAAATGTAAACAACAAAAATAATATTGGAACTGCGGTCTTCCTATTGTTTCTTATGGGAGAAATATAGGCGTGTCTGTCTATTTCGCCAAATATCTCGCAATGTGTATATTTAGATTTTTTTCAAGTCGGGTGTAACCGGTATGAAATGGCTAGCTAGTTAGTGGGGTGCCCGCTAATAGCATTTCAATCGGTGACGTCACTCGCTCTGAGACCTTGAAGTAGTTGTTCCCCTTGCTCTCCGACACAAAGGAAGTCAAAGCGGACACCTACGAAGATGGCATCTCAGGTAAGCAGCACATATCTATAAAAAATAATCTGCTTTCTTTACTTTCAGAGAACGAGCTGACCAAGGGGTCGATAATGTAGATATGGCCAGATGTTCATTGTCCGAGGAACAGGCCGTGGAAGCTTTATTGCTGGCAAAAGTGTCTATAACCAGAGGCAAATAAACTGTTCTGTGTTCTTTTTCTCCATCTCTGCCTGTCTTGTTGTACATGGAACCTGTCTCACATGCATTATTTAAAAAACCCTTCAGATGTCAGCTTCTAATTTTCAGATTTACACCACATAAACACAACCATTTTCACTGGACTATCTGTTGCTGCCAAGTCCTGATTTCCCTGGGGGTTAGCCTTGCAATAACCATGTGGTGAGACACATAGCCCTCTATATTTAAAAGTTTCAGGTACACTCCGATAGGTGTCTGAGTCACATACAGTATCTTCTATTGACATTATCTTCTATTGTTTGTCCTCATGTGTCTGTTTTTCAGCATAAACTACTCTGTAGCCACATAGTGTGGACACCAGGTGAGACCACACACACACACAATAACAGTGTCTCTTCTTCACTTCATCCCTCTCCCCCTAGGTTATATCAGCTGTTTTGGTGAACCCCTCCCGCATCTGAACTGGCTGACACAAAGGGCACAGCATGATCATAGGTGAGATGTCACTTGGTCGGGTAAACAGGAAGTATTATTAAAGAGATGCTTTACATTGAAATACAGACAGAGATGTAGTAGACCCAGAGTTAATGATCCATGGTCAGTTTTGCATTTCACCTCCTGATTAAGATGACTGACCGTGTTAGTATAAAGAAAACAAGGCTTAATCATGCTCTCTCTATCCACCTGTCTCTCGTCTGCAGGTATGTTTTGATGTGAGAGAGGAAGCCAGTCCCGTCATCGCCACCTCACCCGCTCTTAAGATAACCTTCGGGTTAACTGGGGGCCCAAGGCTGGTTAGGAGACACCACAAATGTGATAATCTGAGAGAATATTAGGGTAGCACTGTAATTCATGAATCATATGCTGTCTGCCGCTGTTCTTACCTCTCTCCCAGGCCTCGTCTTTCTTCCTCGTTTTAAAATGCACACCATATGTGCATTGAATTACAGATTGAACTTGTATTTATAATATTACAATTATCATAATTATAATGCATTTATAACACCTGGAACTTCTTTCAATAAAGTGTTTCACATTCTCCACTGGTTGAAACTAAGTATCTCATTGAAATAATATCCTGTGTCCTCAGATTAATGCAGATGAAGGGAGTTAGATATGCATAGTTTTTTTCTGTATATATGAATTACAAATCAATCATGTTTCTAGTCTATTGCATAGTTACAATGTGTAATCATTGATGTCCCAGGAGCAGTAAACACTGTTGAAGTGTATAATTGTAATACATACATGCAGACACAGCATTATTCAAATAATGGAGTTTGATATGACTGAAAAAAGAAAGTCCCAGAGATTCATACCTGAACCACACCTTTATTGGCCAAGGAAGAGTACATGATCAGTGAATATATTCAATGTACAGGCTACAATGTGGGAATCTCATGCGTGGTAATAACTACAGTACATGTGTATACGACTTGCATCCTTGGCACAATAAAGTTATTATATTCTACTCTGTCCATAAGCTTCGTTAATGCCATTCAGACTTGAAGTTGATACAACAACTGTGATAGCTGAGGTTCATAGATTGGTATGAATATTAGTTCAGAACCTAACGTTTTAGGGTCCATACACAGATCGGCTACATACTGTAGCTAGCTACACACTGTAGCTAGCTACACATCCATAGGCATAGTTATTTTTATCCTCCACTACACAATAAGCAAGTAAATAGTTAGCTAGCTATGTTACTTCAGCTGCATTGCAATTCAAGCGTACACAATTGTACATTCAATTTGCAGTAAATGCTTTAGCTAGCTAGATTCGTTACATCCACTGTTTCACAAGACGACAGCCTGGTTTGCTGGTTTTCTCAGGAGTCGCTAAAACATGAAACAACACGAATTACAATTGAATTACCCTAAACACTAACTAGCTGGCTAATGTTAGCTAGTCAGATAAACTTGCTAAATAGCGATTTTCGTAAATTAACTTTATGACAAAAAATATATACACAAACGTTTGTCTCTACATTAACTAACATATTCCTCTCAATTGTATTTATTTTTGCTTGACTCGTTTTGACGTTATAACAGTTTACATTTGGATACTCCGTAATGGTTTGTCAGCCATCTTTGTTGAAGAACGCCACAAGGCAACGGTGGCCCCGCGTCAAAATTCCTCATTGGAACCACTCGATATGATTGGTCATGTAAAAACCTTGGGACCCAAATGCATAATGAGTGCTCTAACTCCCCCTTGTGGTGGTCCGGAGCAATGAAGCCAGCGTCCCGCTGGGTACCTCTTAGTACCGCGATGCAACTTTTAAAAGGAGGAACCGCTGTAGCAACAGGAGGAAGAAGGTTTGGGAAACTAACTGCAAATAACAATACGCTGAACACCGCCTAGCAGAGACAACTTTCTATTAGCAACTATTAATTATGAGTTTATATGGTATTAAAGTTAAGGGACATCCTCAGTAGGGGATAAAAAGAGAAAACACCTTCTTTTGTACTGAGTGTGTTACTTGCAAATTACTGTGTAATCGTGTAATAAAGTGTATACTCCGGGTTGCAATCTGGCTTGCAATGCTTATTAAACAAACTAACCTCTGATCAAAGAAGTTTCCTGTGGTCTCTTGTATAAACATAGGGCAGATTTCCAATACAGTGCTCGACCAGTAGGCGAAAGCCAACATCATCCACGACAGAGAACGGTTGATTGTCAAGGGCAATGAATTCCATTATCTTGGCTTCAATCGATTTCGCCTTTGAGTTGTCTCGCTGAAATTTTGTTACTCTTTCAAATGACTGCTCGACTTGTTGACTGCTCGACTTGTTGACTGCTCGACTTGTTGACTGCTCGACTTGTTGACTGTTCGACTTGTTGACTGCTCGACTTGTTGACTGTTCGATCCACACTCTTTCAAATGACTGCTCGATTTGTTGATTGCTCGATCCACACAGCAGACATTGTGGGTTAGTTTAGGAATGCTGTGTTGCACGTATAGCGCAACATTTTATGTGGCGTCACATACAGCTTGGCACACCTGTATTTGGGGAGTTCCTCCCATTCTTCTCTGCAGATCCTCCCAAGCGACGCTTGGATGGGGAGCGTCGTTGCACAGCTATTTTCATGTGTCTGCAGAGATGTTCGATCGGGTTCAAGTCCAGGCTCTGGCTGGGCCACTCAAGGACTTTCAGAGATTTCTCAAAGCCATTCCTGCTTTGCCTTGGCTGTGTGCTTAGGGTCGTTGTTCTGTTGGAAGGTGAACCTTCACCCCAGTCTGACGTCCTGAGCGCTCTGGAGCAGGTTTTCATCAAGGATCTCTCTGTACTTTGCTCCGTTCATCTTTCCCTCGAACCTGACTAGTCTCCCAGTCCCTGCCGCTGAAAAACATCCCTACAGAAAAAACTGTTTTTGCTTTGTCATTATGGGGTATTGTGTGTAGATTGATGAGGAAATGTTTTTATTTAATAAATTTTAGAATAATGCTGTAACGTAACAAAATGTGGAAAAAGGGGTCTGAATACTTTCCGAATGCACTGTAATTATAAATATGGCATCAAAATGTTGAAAATCAGATTTTTCCCAAGCTGATCACTGTCTGCAGCTGGCTCTGATCGTAGTGTATTAAGACAGGCAGGGAGAGTGAGCTCTTCTGTGGTGGTTGGCAAACCCTCAACCTACTGGCCTGTAGCCATGCGTGGAATCGACTGTGCCACAAAAGCGCGCTGAAGTGGCAAAGTCGATATGGCAAAGTGGCAAAGTTGATACCCCCCGCACTGTTTCCAACATATCATTTTGTAATGTGGGTGACCTGTCCATTTAACTTTAAAGTTGCAAATTTGTATCTCCACCATCAAGGGGGAGGGGGGGGGGGTACTGTTTTGCCTGGGATTTGGGCATAACAGTAACACCACTGTTACTGTTGTCACTGATATTGTGATACAGTAACACTGATGTTGTCTCTTTCTGGTCTGAGCAAGATGTTCTCTTTAAAGACAGCATGTAACTTCAGTTTGACTTCTTATAATGCTTTGTTTAAATAATGATACGATGGATAAAAAGTATACAATTGTGTTTGTTGGATAGTTTTTTTCATACTCTGATAGGTCTACTGTGTGTCATTGTGTTTGTAGATAGACTATCATTTAATTGTATCGCTATAATTTCTGTTAACTCATTATCATTTAATCTCTGTAACTTCCGGTAACCCATTTGATTTCTGTAACTTCTGGTAACTAATTGTCATTTGTGAATGCCTAGTCATTATGTGGAAAGATTGAGTAAGAACAAACTATGCCAATTCTACACGGTGATAAAGTCAAGGTCTTTCCTCTCTAGGGTGGCAGGTAGCCTAGCGATTAAAAGCGTTGGGCCAAAGGGGCATGGTTCGAGTCCCCGAGCCGACTAGGTAAAACAATCTGTCGATGTGCCCTTGAGCAAGGCACTTTACCCTAATTGTAACTCGCTCTGGCCAAGAGCGTCTACTAAATGTAACGTCATCATACACTGCAGTTGGAACTAGTTCGAGGCATTCCCAGTCAGACGAACTGACATCTTTGCACGGAGTAGCCTGTGAAAACTTTTCCAAAACACAGTTAGAAAGTAGACTAATCCCTAAAACAGTTTTATTTCAGTTGTTAGATCGTTTTTAGTCACTTTAGTGGTCTACTATGATGTGTGATGACAACTGTCAAGGCTGTCATCAAAAACCTAATGAGAGTCGATTCTCCCTATATGAGGGCTAATACACTTCAATATAAAATATGGCTATTACGCGTTAATAAATAGACGTAACCATAGAAGAAAAGAATGGTGAAACGTGCTATTATAGTTATAGGGCGGCGATATATAGTATTTATTTGTCTCAATAAGGCATTACCGTTGGCCTTATTACAAAATTGCAAAGGTGAAGAACACACGCATATATTCGTCATAATTATTTCCATAACCTCATAATAAACAAGAAGAACAATAATAATACTATTAAATAGCTTGCTTCTTCTACTCAAGGACAACGCACAGTATTACACAGTCGGTAGGCTATTATTTAAAAAATATTATACTTACATTTTTTTTTCGAATGGTGATTCCAAGTGCAAGTAAAGTCACTGAATATCACCTTACTGTGCCTTAAAAGGGATGGCTTGCTTGCGTACGGTCCTTTCAAATGGATGCCAAGAAATAGTCCTTTCTCTTTTCGAAGTGAACAAAGAAACCAGAACGTTACTTTGCCTCTGGTCGCGTATTTCTCTGAAGCGTACGTTGGGATCAATGCCATCAAGTGGTCACCCTCGACAGCTCTGCATCTTTAAAAGCATGACCGAGGCTTTATGCAAATAGTGAGAGGATGCATGCATGATAGATAGAGTAGTCCTTCCGCCCATCCCTAAAATATGCCAACAATCTCTCTACTCATATTATAGCAATAGATTCATCAGTTGTGTTCACAAGAGTTGTCTTGATTTCATGTTTTTATTTCATCACATCTCCATCAACAAATAAGACCTACAAGGCAAATTAGCTTTTTTCTTCTTCCTCAGATTTGGCAAAACTGTCTCCAGATGTAACTTAATTGACACAGATGTGATCTGCGGCTGTAGCAAAAATATTATTACCATGTTGCATTTATTATATTATATATATATATATTTTTAAATAATCAATATAATAACAATGGAATACTAACAATAATATTATCAATACTAATATTCATAATAAATAATAATTTAAGCATAGCTGTATAATTATGATAATAAATGTTGTTACGATTGTTGCTACATGATAACAGTAATTATGTTATTGTATAGTATTATATCCATATAGTATAATACTAATATTCTTGTCCTTGTTTTTAATGATTACTTATTATTATGATGATGTTCATAATGATATGAATAATCTTGTTGATATGATTAGTCCTTTTAATATTAGTATATAGTCCATACTAATTAATATTTTAATTAGTATGTATATTATTATTAATATTACTATTATTCATTGTTTTCTATTGTAAAACATTTGTAGTTACTTTGCCTCGTGGAACAATGAATGTGTAGGTGGAAGTTTTGTTGTAGACAGGTGTGTCTGTGCCTCATTTGAATTGTGAGTCGAGGGCGTCACATCGACCTTTGGAAAATAGCACACTTAACCTTGTCAAAAGCAATAATGTGAAAGTCACTGCTCTAACAGGATACAAACAGGTACGCTACCTGGATTGAGAAAGGGCATCTGACGTCAACAATGTGTTTCTGGAGGTAATGAGCTGTCCTCAAGCAAATGATATTAATCTGTTCCTAACGTGTGCACGCCGATAGGTCTATGGTGCACACAGGCGTAGTGTACTCAGTGATGTCTCTTATTTGTTCAAAGATGTATCATCCAGGCGTATTGTGGTCAGTCAATGCTGGTCTGTGAGATATACATTTCTATCGCTTAGCAGCGGCATGTTAAGTGATTTTAAAAGAATGGTCAACAGCGTTGTGTTTATATAGCCGGGTATTTCGACACATGCCGTTTAGGGCTTGGTGCTGGATCAAAAGCACTCCCTTTGTCTCTTTCAGAATACTTGGAAACCGATTTCTCTCCACGATCATTTTTTTTTTTTTTTTTAATAGCTGACAGCGAACTCAATCAGTTGGTAGTGATATTCCTGATAGCACTTTCAAAAAACTGTTTGATTTTAACCGAAGTGAGTCCCCAGGTGGAGGGAGTTGACACTTCATAACCCCCCTTTCCTTGACATTTGTTGTCTTGTGTTCAGCACTGATTGTCTATTATATACTGGGTGGTTTGAGCCCTGAATGCTGATTGGCTGACAAAATATTTATTTTTACTGTTCTAATTACATTGGCAAACCATTTTATAATTGCAATAAGTCACGTCGTGTGGTTTGTGGTATATGGCCAATAAACCACTACTCCGTGTTGTGTCGTGCGATAGAACAGCCCTTAACAATGGTATATTGGCCATATAACACACCCCGTCATCCCTTATTGTTTAAAGGGTGTTAGGGAAGAAAGGTGTTAGGGAAGAAACCACTCTAGTTGAATAGGGGACTAAGGTGTTAGGGAAGAAACCACTCTAGTTGAATAGGGGACTAAGGTGTTAGGGAAGAAACCACTCTAGTTAAAAAGGGGACTAAGGTGTTAGGGAAGAAACCACTCTAGTTGAATAGGGGACTAAGTTGTTAGGGAAGAAACCACTCTAGTTGAAAAGGGGACTAAGGTGTTAGGGAAGAAACCACTCTAGTTGAATAGGGGACTAAGGTGTTAGGGAAGAAACCACTCTAGTTAAAAAGGGGACTAAGGTGTTAGGGAAGAAACCACTCTAGGTAAAAAGGGGACTAAGGTGTTAGGGAAGAAACCACTCTAGTTAAAAAGGGGACTAAGGTGTTAGGGAAGAAACCACTCTAGTTAAAAAGGGGACTAAGGTGTTAGGGAAGAAACCACTCTAGTTGAATAGGGGACTAAGGTGTTAGGGAAGAAACCACTCTAGTTAAAAAGGGGACTAAGGTGTTAGAGAAGAAACCACTCTAGTTAAAAAGGGGACTAAGGTGTTAGGGAAGAAACCACTCTAGTTGAATAGGGGACTAAGGTGTTAGGGAAGAAACCACTCTAGTTAAAAAGGGGACTAAGGTGTTAGAGAAGAAACCACTCTAGTTAAAAAGGGGACTAAGGTGTTAGGGAAGAAACCACTCTAGTTGAATAGGGGACTAAGTTGTTAGGGAAGAAACCACTCTAGTTGAAAAGGGGACTAAGGTGTTAGGGAAGAAACCACTCTAGTTGAATAGGGGACTAAGGTGTTAGGGAAGAAACCACTCTAGTTGAATAGGGGACTAAGGTGTTAGGGGAAGAAACCACTCTAGTTGAATAGGGGACTAAGGTGTTAGGGAAGAAACCACTCTAGTTGAATAGGGGACTAAGGTGTTAGGGAAGAAACCACTCTAGTTGAATAGGGGACTAAGGTGTTAGGGAAGAAACCACTCTAGTTGAATAGGGGACTAAGGTGTTAGGGAAGAAACCACTCTAGTTGAATAGGGGACTAAGGTGTTAGGGAAGAAACCACTCTAGTTGAATAGGGGACTAAGGTGTTAGGGAAGAAGTCACTGTTCTAGTATCCTTTGCACATTGATGTTATGTGTAATAGCATAAGAACAGCAAATGAAGACGTACACTGAAGAAGACTGCATCAATGTATACAGTACACTGAAGAAGGCTGCATCAATGTATACTGTACACTGAAGAAGGCTGCAATCAGTGTATACTGTACACTGAAGAAGGCTGCAATCAAAATGCGTCCGTGTAGAGCAATACATTGATAATTGATGATTGTTTTTTGATGTCCTGTCGCTCTCTATTACGATTGTTTATACGCTGACAGAACAGTACAGATGACACTGCAACCGTGCCTAACCCACAGTAAGCCGAGGCTTCACCGTCCCTGAACGGCCTATAGAGAAAGAACAGAAAAAAGACCTGCTACAAAACAGGAATTTTTTAATCTGAAGCCAGCTGTTTTCCAAAATCCCCTCTTCCTCTCCTTCTCGGTTCCATTTCCTGGATTCAACCAACCGTCCTTCTCCATGGGCCATGTGCATCCTGTCGTTTTGCCTGGTTTTATTTTTTCCGTTTTCTCTCTCCCCCAAACTGGATTGCCTTTCTTCTTGATGGCTGTTTAAAAGGCTTGTCGACTCTCAACAGGTTTGGTGTACTGTAGAAAACATTAACGACAACAAAATGAGGAAACCTGATATGCTTTGATTAGGATATTTATTTCCTTACCAGAAATTGGCCCACCTTTCAAACAAACCGATTATGATGACAATGTGTGTGTGTGTGCATGCATGCATGATATATACAGTGTCTAGTCAAAGTCTTACACACCTTGTAGGATACATTTTTTCCTCCCCACGACAACCTAATTCACATTTTAAAAGTAAAAGGAAATTATAGAAAACTTTCCAAAGGAATAATAAATTCAAAAAATAACCGAAGATATCTTGTTTTCATATACAGTATCTTCACACCCCAGAGTTAATACTTGGTGGAAGCATCTTTTGGCTGCCATTATATCTTTGAATCATGTTGAATAAGATTTTTCCGACTTTCCAAAACTTTCGAGACAGCATATATCAATTGTTTTAGTCAAAATTGCTCAAGCTCATTAAATTTGGTCAGGAATCATTGATGGACAGCAAATATTCAAATCTTGTCTCTGATTTTTAAAAACAAATTCAAGTCAGGACTGAGACTAGACCATTGAGGAACACTCGACACCTCTTGGAAAGCCATTCGGGTGTGTCTTTGGCATTAACATTTGTAAAACTTTATCCCAGAGTTAGGACAATAACCTTCAAGCATACATCAAAATCCACAAAGAAAATAATTTACCACAAAATCCAAAATGTTGCAAATAGTCATTGAAAACCTGTGATTGGAATTGAAGAGGTCAGTCTATAAGCGTAGATGAAAGATATCAAAGGCCTGGGTAGATTCTGTATGGAGGAATGGTCTAAGATCCCCCCTCAATGTTTTCTCCGATCACATAAAGCCTTTTAGAAAAGACTCACAGTCGTTATCCTCACAAGTAACGTGCTGGAGTATTGAAAACGGGTCCCAATAATTTCAACCCCTATCTTTTTGCGATAAAAAAAAAAAAAAAAAGACTTGTTAAACAAAATATCTGTCTCTGAACAATTGTATTAGTATAAAATATATTAAATAAACATTTGAGCATGCAATATATCTCAGTATTTGTATTATTTATTTTAGTCTTTTTTGTTCATCAAGGGTGCCAATAATTATGAACCTTTTATTGAGTTGTACCCCCCCTGTGTCCTTAGAACAGCATCAATTCGTCGGGGCTTGTGGACTCTACAAGGTGTCGGACGCGTTCCACAGGGATGCTGGTCCATGTGGACTCCAATGCTTCCCACAGTTGTGTCAAGTTGGCTGGATGTCCTTTGTGGTTTGTGGACCCTTCCTGATACACACGGGGAAACTGTTTGAGCGTGAAAAATCCAGCTGCGTTGCAGTTCTTGACACAAACTGGTGCGCCTGGTACCTACTACCTCTGAATGGCACACAAACACAATCCATGTCTCAAGAGCAGGCGTTCTTAATGTTTTGTACACTCGGTGGATATGAGAGAGACAGTGTGTGAAGTTAAGTGCTAAGGTCAAATTATATTGCCCCTCCCCCATATTTCACTGTCTATGTTTATTGATTACCATAAATCTGCTGCTCCGAGACTACTTGTACCTCTACCCCCCCCCCCCCCCCTTCCCTTCACATTAAATCTGTCATCTCTCAGGAATGAGGAAGTAAAGGAGTACTCGGGGGGGCTATGAAACAGGCTGTTAATAAGAAATGGAAACCTAGCAGCCATTGTCTACATCTGTTTTGCTATGGAAACCATAATCCTGTTTTGGATTTGCTTCATGTTTAATTTCATGTTTGTGAGCACATGAAAGACAATACAACCACATTACCCCAACTCTGTTTATACAGGTTCCTCAGTTACGAGGCTTGCATCTAATTATTGTATAAAATGAATGAGTAAAGATGAAACTATTTGCGAAATTATGTAATGTTAACCTTTAAAATGAGAGAATTGACCTCCCATGTAAAGTTGAACTAAGTCAGTAGCCACGCCCAAGCGAATAGACATTGGTTGGAAATGATGAACCAACTCCTTTTCCACTCTTTAATTCTTGTCAATAGGGGGGCGCTGTTTTCACTTTGGAAAAAATCGTGGCCAAATTAAACGGCCTCGTACTCTGTTCTAGATCATACAACATGCATATTATTATTAATATTGGATAGAAAACACTGTGAAGTTTCTAAAACGGTTTGAATTATATCTGTGAGTAAAACAGAACTCATTTGTCAGCAAACTTCCATACAGGAAGTTAAAAATCTGAAAACGAGGCTCTGTTTCAGGGCCTGCCTATTCAACTGGCTTTTATTTATCGTTATGTATGCACTTCATACGCCTTCCACTAGATGTCAACAGGAAGTGGAAGGTTGAATGGGGTGTCTAGCTTGATCTGAGGCCGAATAAGAGCTTTTGGAGTGACAGGTCCGGTATTTTGTTTGTTTTCGACGACGCGCGGGGGACCTCGACATTGTCTTCTGAAAAGCGTTCGGTATACACGGCGAATTTCTCCGGCTCTGATTTTATTTCATACATATGAGAAAAACATCATAAAGTAGGATTTTTCAACCAAGTTTTATCAGTTTATTCAACGTTTATTGGGACTTTTGGAATTTTCCGTTCTTTGCGCCAAGAGAGGATGGGAATGTTCGCGCCACAATGCTAGCCAAGGTTGCTAATTCGACAGAAGAAATGGACATTCTAAAACCAAACAACGATTTATTCTGGAAATAGGACTCCTTGCACAACATTCTGATGGAAGCTCAGCAAAAGTAAGACAACATTTATGATGTTATTTCGTATTTCTGTGTAATATTTTGACTCCTATTCTCCGCCGTGTTGGTGAGCGCTGTCTCACAATAACCCAAGCTGTATGTTGTGGTAAAGTTATTTAAAAAAATCTAACACAGCGGTTGCATTAAGAACCAGTGTATCTTTCATTTGCCATACAACAAGTATTTTTATGTAAAGTTTATGATGAGTTATTTGGTCAGATTAGGTGAGTGTCCAAAATATCTCCGGACATTCTGGCGAATTGTTGCTACGTATTCACAATGTATAACCACGATTTGCAGCTCTAAATATGCACATTTTCGAACAAAACATTAATGTATTGTATAACATGATGTTATAAGACTGTCATCTGATGAAGTTGTTCAAGGTTAGTGATTAATTTTATCTCTATTCTGTCGGTTTTGTGCAAGCTATTTTGGCGGGGAGTAAATTGCGTTGTGTGTTTGGCTACTGTAGTGAGCTAATAGAAATATATATTGTGTTTTCGCTGTAAAACACTTAAAAAAATCGGAAATATTGGCTGGATTCACAAGATGTTTATCTTTCATTTGCTGTACACCATGTATTTTTCATAAATGTTTTATGATGAGTATTTATGTATTTCACGTTGCTCTCTGTAATTATTCTGGCTGCTTTGGTGCTATTTGTGATGGTGGCTACAATGTAAAATCAGGATTTGTAGCTATAAATATGCACATTTTCGAACAAAACATAAATGTATTGTATAACATGATGTTATAAGACTGTCATCTGATGAAGTTGTTCTAGGTTAGTGATTAATTTTCTCTCTATTTGTGGGTTTTGTGATAGCTACCTATGCGGTGGAAACATGGTGAAAATATGCCGTTGTGTGTTTGGCTATTGTGGTTAGCTAATATAAATACATATTGTGTTTTCGCTGTAAAACATTTTAAAAATCGGAAATGATGGCTGGATTCACAAGATGTTTATCTTTCATTTGCTGTATTGGACTTGTGATTTCATGAAATTATATTATATGATTTAATAAAAGCCTCCGTGACGAAAAGTAAACTCAGTTCCAAATAACGGGAGGACTTGCCCCCCACGTTGAAAAGGGCTCATTCTGATTTCAACTCTACAGAACAGGAAACGTGAGAGCTTGTCCCACACGTTGAAAAGGGCTCATTCTGATTTCAACTCTACAGACCAGAAAACGTGAGAGCTTGTCCCCCACGTTGAAAAGGGCTCATTCTGATTTCAACTCTACAGACCAGGAAACGTGAGAGCTTGTTCCACACGTAAAATGGTATGAAGCCACAATCCTATGTTGGATTTGCTGTACACAATTTACTGAAAGGGAAGAGTAGTGGTCTGTCTGTCCCATTCTGTCAGTCTGTCTATCATTCTGCTCTCTCTGTCTCTGTCTCTGTCTCTGTCTCTGTCTCTGTCTCTGTCTCTGTCTCTCTCTCTCTCTCTCTCTCTCTCTCTCTCTCTCTCTCTCTCTCTCTCTCTCTCTCTCTCTCTCTCACATGTCAACTGAGGATGTTCCTCTGTGAAATACAGATGGAACAAAAGTGTGCTATGAAACCTCTGTCAGCTGTGGCTCAAGGTAAACAGCTCCCCCCATACCCATTCAAAAGCCCATCGTTTAGTAAACATCACTCTAAGGTTATCGTAAATCAACACACAAGCGTAGACCTCAGGGTTTTTAAAAAGCAATCTGAGACTGGAATATACTGGGAGCTGCAGATGTCGTTTCGGGTAAGTAGTTTTGTGTTTGGCTGTTACTCTAACTCAGCGTGTCACTTCCTCATCAGCTTTATAATAGATTAAGGTGTCACTTATTTACAGATATGTTCCTCAGGTGCCAGAAGAACCATGCGATATGCATTGTTGACAGAGATAATAGCAGACGGTATTGCCACAGAGATCACAGATATCTCCCTGTAACTGTGTGTGTCTTTACATGTGTGTGTGTGTGTGTGTGTGTGTGTGCGTTCGTGCGTGCGTGCCGACTTCACCCAGAGGCTGAACAGGAATGACCGGAGGCAGGCACACAGCGTTGCTCACTTTTCAAACGATGCAGACCGATTTCTATTTGTATATATTATGGATCCCAATTAGCTGCTGCCTGGGGTCCAGCAAAATGAAGGCAGTTACACAAATTAAAAAAAAACATTACAATACATTCACAACAGATTTCACAACACATTAAGTGTGTGCCCTCAGGCCCCTACTCTACTACCACATATCTACAACACACAATCCATGTGTACGTGTGTGTATAGTGAGTACGTTATCGTGTGTTGGTATGCATGTGACTATGTTCGTGTTGCTTCACGGTCTCCGCTGTTCCATAAGGTGTATTTTTATCTGTTTTTTATTTTACTGTTTGCATCAGTTACTTGATGAGGAATAGAGTTCCATGTAGTCATGACTATGTAGTACTGTGCGCCTCCCATAGTCTGTTCTGGACTTGGGGACTGTGACAAGACCTCTGGTGGCATGTCTTGTGGGGTATGAATGAGTGTCTGAGCTGTGTTCCAGGAGTTCAAACAGACAGCTCGGTGCATTCAACATGTCAATAACTCTCACAAAGACAAGTAGTGATGAAGTCAATCTCTCCTCTACTTTGAGCCAGGAGAGATTGACATGCATATTATTAATATTAGCTCTCCGTTTACATCTAAGGTCCAGCCGTGCTGCCCTGTTCTGAGACAATTGCAATTTTCCTAAGTACTTTTTTGTGGCACCTGACCACACAACTGAACAGTAGTCAAGGTGCAACAAAACTAGGGCCTGTAGGACCTGCCTTGTTGATAGTGCTGTTAAGAAGGCAGAGCAGTGCTTTATTATGGACATACTTCTCCCCATCAGCTACTGTTGTATCAATATGTTTTGACCATGACAGTTTACAATCCTTGGTTACTCCAAGCAGTTTTGTCACGACTCCCACCGATAGTGGCTCCCCTGCCTGTTCGGGCGGTGCTCGGCGATCGTCGTCACCAGCCTACTAGCCGCCACCGATCCCTTTTTCCTTTTCTGTTAGTTTAGTCTTATTAGTTGCACCTGTTCCTATTTGTGTTTTCTTGATTTTCTAGCCTATTTAAGCTTGTTAGGCCCGCTCTAGTTTGTGCGGGATTATTCTGTGTTCATGTTTAGTGTTGGCTGTGGTTTTGTGCTCCGGACCGTTTTACCCTGTGTTTTGGGTTGGTCAGCGTTTTCCTGCCCTGTGTTTTGGGTTGGTCAGTGTTTTCCGCCCTGTGTTTTGGGTTGGTCAGTGTTTTCCGCCCTGTGTTTTGGGTTGGTCAGTGTTTTCCGCCCTGTGTTTTGGGTTGGTCAGTGTTTTCCGCCCTGTGTTTTGGGTTGGTCAGTGTTTTCCTGCCCTGTGTTTTGGGTTGGTCAGTGTTTTCCGCCCTGTGTTTTGGGTTGGTCAGTGTTTTCCTGCCCTGTGTTTTGGGTTGGTCAGTGTTTTCCTGCCCTGTGTTTTGGGTTGGTCAGTGTTTTTCTGCCCTGTGTTTTGGGTTGGTCAGTGTTTTCCGCCCTGTGTTTTGGGTTGGTCAGTGTTTTCCTGCCCTGTGTTTTAGGTTGGTCAGCGTTTTTCTGCCCTGTGTTTTGGGTTGGTCAGTGTTTTTCGCCCTGTGTTTTGGGTTGGTCAGTGTTTTCCTGCCCTGTGTTTTGGGTTGGTCAGTGTTTTCCTGCCCTGTGTTTTGGGTTGGTCAGTGTTTTCCTGCCCTGTGTTTTGGGTTGGTCAGTGTTTTTCGCCCTGTGTTTTGGGTTGGTCAGTGTTTTTCGCCCTGTGTTTTGGGTTGGTCAGTGTTTTCCGCCCTGTGTTTTGGGTTGGTCAGTGTTTTCCGCCCTGTGTTTTGGGTTGGTCAGTGTTTTCCGCCCTGTGTTTTGGGTTGGTCAGCGTTTTTCGCCCTGTGTTTTGGGTTGGTCAGTGTTTTCCGCCTTGTGTTTTGGGTTGGTCAGCGTTTTTCGCCCTGTGTTTTGGGTTGGTCAGTGTTTTCCTGCCCTGTGTTTTGGGTTGGTCAGTGTTTTCCGCCCTGTGTTTTGGGTTGGTCAGTGTTTTCCTGCCCTGTGTTTTGGGTTGGTCAGTGTTTTCCTGCCCTGTGTTTTGGGTTGATCAGTGTTTTTCGCCCTGTGTTTTGGGTTGGTCAGTGTTTTTCGCCCTGTGTTTGGGCATGACCGCTTGTGCCGGAATAAAAGTGCCTATTTTTCTTGAACCCTCTGCTCTCTGCACCTGACTCCTACCTTCTACTCCTAATAATCCGTGACAAGTTTAGTCACCTCAACTTGCTCAATGTCCACATTATTCATTACAATATTTAGTTGAGGTTTAGGGTTTAGTGAATGATTTGTCCCAAATAGAATGCTTTTATTTCTTGAAATATTTAGGACTAACTTATTCCTTGACAATTATTCTGAAACTAACTGCAACTCTTTGTTAAGTGTTGCAGTCATTTCAGTCGCTGTAGTAGCTGACATGTATAATGTTGAGTCATCCGTATATACATATATATATATATATATATATATATATATATATATATATATATATATATATATATATATATATATATATATATATATATATTTATACACTGCTCAAAAAAATAAAGGGAACACTTAAACAACACAATGTAACTCCAAGTCAATCACACTTTTGTGAAATCAAACTGTCCACTTAGGAAGCAACACTGATTGACAATAAATTGCACATGCTGTTGCTTCCTTAGTGGACAGTTTGATTTCACAGAAGTGTGATTGACTTGGAGTTACATTGTGTTGTTTAAGTGTTCCCTTTATTTTTTTGAGCAGTGTATATAGATACACTGGCTTTACTCAGTGTCAGTGGCATGTCATTAGTAAAGATTGAAAAAAGTAATGGGCCTAGACAGCTACCCTGGGGAATTCCTGCTTCTACCTGGATTATGTTGGAGAGGCTTCCATTAAAGAACACCCTCTGTGTTCTGTTGGACTCTTTATCCACAATATAGCAGGGGGTGTAAAGCCATAACACATACGTTTTCCCAGCAGTAGACTATGATCAATAATGTCAAAAGCCGCACTGAAGTCTAACAAAACAGGCCCCACAATATTTTTATTATCAATTTCTCTCAGCCATCATGTCATTTGTGTAAGTGCTGTGCTTGTTGGATGTCCTTCCCTATAAGCGTGCTGAAAGTCTGTTGTCAATTTGTTTACTGTAAAATAGCATTGTTACTCTTACCAACTAAGGGTTGATTGGATGGCTGATTGGTCGGCTATTTGAGCCGGTAAAGGGGGCTTTACTATTCTTAGGTAACAGAATGACTTTAGCTTCCCTCCAGGCCTGAGGGCACACACTTTGTAGTAGGCTTAAATTGAAGATATGGCAAATAGGAGTGGCAATATCGTCTGCTATTATCCTGAGTTATTTTCCATCCAAGTTGTCAGACCCTGGTGGCTTGTCATTGTTGACAGACAACAATAATCACCTCTTCCACACTCACTTTACGGAATTCAAAATAACAATGCTTGTCTTTCATAATTTGGTCAGATATATTTGGAAGTGTAGTGTCAGTGTTAAATGGCATGTCATGCCTAAGTCTGTTAATCTTGCCAATAAAAAAGTAATTAAATTAGTTTGCAATATCAGTGGGCTTTGTGATGAATGAGCCAATGAATGAAGGAGCCGAATTGGCTTTTTCCCCCAAAATTTCATTTAAGGTGCTCCAAAGCTTTTTACTATCATTCTTTATATCATTTATCTTTGTTTCATTGTGTAGTTTCTTCTTCTTTTTATTAAGTTTAGTCACATGATTTCTCAATTTGCAGTATGTTTGCCAATCGGTTGTGCAGCCAGACTTATTTGCCATTTATTTTGCCTCCCTCTCAAACACAGAATTGATCAATTACTCATCAATTGACGGGGATTGAACTGTTTTTAACGTCATTTTCTTAATGGGTGCATGCTAATAAGTATCTGGGATAAGCAATTTCATAAATGTGTCAACTACTGCATCTGCTTTCAAGCAACGTTCTGCAGCGTTAGTAAAGATGTGATCGATACACGTTGGGGATTTAATTCCTGTGCTGTTTGTAACTACCCTTGTAGGTTGATTGATAACCTGAACCAGGTTGCAGGTACTAGTTACAGTTTGAAGCTTTCTCTTGAGTGGGGCAGCCTGATGAAAACTAGTCAATATTTAAAAACACCCAGAAAATAGACCTCTCTGTAGACATCACATACATGATCAAGCCTTTCACATGTTATCCGTTATCCAGACTGTTAGCACTTCGTGGTCTATAGCAGCTTCCCACCAGAATGGGCTTTAGGTGAGGCGGATGAACCTGTAGCCATATTACTTCAACAGTATTTAACATGAGATCCTCTCTAATCTTTACAGGAATGTGGTTCTGAATATAAACGGCCAGACCTCAACCTTTCGCATTTCAGTCTTTTCTGTACATCTTGTAACCATGTATTTCTTCTGTATCATCAAAAGCATTGTCTAAGTGCGTTTCAGAGATTGTCCGAATATGAATGTCATCTGCTACTAACAACTTATTGATTTCATTAACCTTGTTTCTTAAGCTACATTTGTTAACGTGGGCTATTTTTTAGCACTTTTCTGGGATGCTTGATTGTTTTCATTGCTTTACTGGGAAGCTTAGCAGAAGTAGACATGCTCAGGTTATTTATGTTAGTGCCTCAGTGCTAACAGGGTGAGCTGCACACAGTGGACTTCCTAGTAGGGCACACCGCCTCAGTGCTAACAGGGTGAGCTGCACACAGTGGACTTTCTGCTACAGCACACCGCCTCAGTGATAACAGTATAACTCTTGTTCATAGGCACGTGATTACTGCATACAATAGCTGAAGGATCAGTTGAGGCATTCAGGGCAGTAAGAGGGACTTAAATTAGGCTACTTATTTGTATTTATTATTTTACATTTACATTTAAGTCATTTAGCAGACGCTCTTATCCAGAGCGACTTACAAATTGGTGCATTCACCTTATGACATCCAGTGGAACAGCCACTTTACAATAGTGCATCTAGATCTTTTAAGGGGGGGGGGGGGGGGGGGGGGGGGGCAGAAGGATTGCTTTATCCTAGGTATTCCTTGAAGAGGTGGGGTTTCAGGTGTCTCCGGAAGGTGGTGATTGACTCCGCTGTCCTGGCGTCGTGAGGGAGTTTGTTCCACCATTGGGGTGCCAGAGCAGCGAACAGTTTTGACTGGGCTGAGCGGGAACTGTACTTCCTCAGTGGTAGGGAGGCGAGCAGGCCAGAGGTGGATGAACGCAGTGCCCTTGTTTGGGTGTAGGGCCTGATCAGAGCCTGAAGGTACTGAGGTGCCGTTCCCCTCACAGCTCCGTAGGCAAGCACCATGGTCTTGTAGCGGATGCGAGCTTCAACTGGAAGCCAGTGGAGAGAGCGGAGGAGCGGGGTGACGTGAGAGAACTTGGGAAGGTTGAACACCAGCCGGGCTGCGGCGTTCTGGATGAGTTGTAGGGGTTTAATGGCACAGGCAGGGAGCCCAGCCAACAGCGAGTTGCAGTAATCCAGACGGGAGATGACAAGTGCCTGGATTAGGACCTGCGCCGCTTCCTGTGTGAGGCAGGGTCGTACTCTGCGGATGTTGTAGAGCATGAACCTACAGGAACGGGCCACCGCCTTGATGTTGGTGGAGAACGACAGGGTGTTGTCCAGGATCACGCCAAGGTTCTTAGCGCTCTGGGAGGAGGACACAATGGAGTTGTCAACCGTGATGGCGAGATCATGGAACGGACAGTCCTTCCCCGGAAGGAAGAGCAGCTCCGTCTTGCCGAGGTTCAGCTTGAGGTGGTGATCCGTCATCCACACTGATATGTCTGCCAGACATGCAGAGATGCGATTCGCCACCTGGTCATCAGAAGGGGGAAAGGAGAAGATTAATTGTGTGTCGTCTGCATAGCAATGATAGGAGAGACCATGTGAGGTTATGACAGAGCCAAGTGACTTGGTGTATAGCGAGAATAGGAGAGGGCCTAGAACAGAGCCCTGGGGGACACCAGTGGTGAGAGCGCGTGGTGAGGAGACAGATTCTCGCCACGCCACCTGGTAGGAGCGACCTGTCAGGTAGGACGCAATCCAAGCGTGGGCCGCGCCGGAGATGCCCAACTCGGAGAGGGTGGAGAGGAGGATCTGATGGTTCACAGTATCGAAGGCAGCCGATAGGTCTAGAAGGATGAGAGCAGAGGAGAGAGAGTTAGCTTTAGCAGTGCGGAGCGCCTCCGTGATACAGAGAAGAGCAGTCTCAGTTGAGTGACTAGTCTTGAAACCTGACTGATTTGGATCAAGAAGGTCATTCTGAGAGAGATAGCAGGAGAGCTGGCCAAGGACGGCACGTTCAAGAGTTTTGGAGAGAAAAGAAAGAAGGGATACTGGTCTGTAGTTGTTGACATCGGAGGGATCGAGTGTAGGTTTTTTCAGAAGGGGTGCAACTCTCGCTCTCTTGAAGACGGAAGGGACGTAGCCAGCGGTCAAGGATGAGTTGATGAGCGAGGTGAGGTAAGGTAGAAGGTCTCCGGAAATGGTCTGGAGGAGAGAGGAGGGGATAGGGTCAAGCGGGCAGGTTGTTGGGCGGCCGGCCGTCACAAGACGCGAGATTTCATCTGGAGAGAGAGGGGAGAAAGAGGTCAAAGCACAGGGTTGGGCAGTGTGAGCAGAACCAGCGGTGTCGTTTGACTTAGCAAACGAGGATCGGATGTCGTCGACCTTCTTTTCAAAATGGTTGACGAAGTCGTCTGCAGAGAGGGAGGAGGGGGGGGGAGGGGGAGGAGGATTCAGGAGGGAGGAGAAGGTGGCAAAGAGCTTCCTAGGGTTAGAGGCAGATGCTTGGAATTTAGAGTGGTAGAAAGTGGCTTTAGCAGCAGAGACAGAAGAGGAAAATGTAGAGAGGAGGGAGTGAAAGGATGCCAGGTCCGCAGGGAGGCGAGTTTTCCTCCATTTCCGCTCGGCTGCCCGGAGCCCTGTTCTGTGAGCTCGCAATGAGTCGTCGAGCCACGGAGCGGGAGGGGAGGACCGAGCCGGCCTGGAGGATAGGGGACATAGAGAGTCAAAGGATGCAGAAAGGGAGGAGAGGAGGGTTGAGGAGGCAGAATCAGGAGATAGGTTGGAGAAGGTTTGGGCAGAGGGAAGAGATGATAGGATGGAAGAGGAGAGAGTAGCGGGGGAGAGAGAGCGGAGGTTGGGACGGCGCGATACCATCCGAGTAGGGGCAGTGTGGGAAGTGTTGGATGAGAGCGAGAGGGAAAAGGATACAAGGTAGTGGTCGGAGACTTGGAGGGGAGTTGCAATGAGGTTAGTGGAAGAACAGCATCTAGTAAAGATGAGGTCAAGCGTATTGCCAGCCTTGTGAGTAGGGGGGGAAGGTGAGAGGGTGAGGTCAAAAGAGGAGAGGAGTGGGAAGAAGGAGGCAGAGAGGAATGAGTCAAAGGTAGACATGGGGAGGTTAAAGTCACCCAGAACTGTGAGAGGTGAGCCGTCCTCAGGAAAGGAGCTTATCAAGGCATCAAGCTCATTGATGAACTCTCCAAGGGAACCTGGAGGGCGATAAATGATAAGGATGTTAAGCTTGAAAGGGCTGGTAACTGTGACAGCATGGAATTCAAAGGAGGCGATAGACAGATGGGTAAGGGGAGAAAGAGAGAATGACCACTTGGGAGAGATGAGGATCCCGGTGCCACCACCCCGCTGACCAGAAGGTCTCGGGGTGTGCGAGAACACATGGGCAGACGAAGAGAGAGCAGTAGGAGTAGCAGTGTTATCTGTGGTGAGCCATGTTTCCGTCAGTGCCAGGAAGTCGAGGGACTGGAGGGACGCATAGGCTGAGATGAGCTCTGCCTTGTTGGCCGCAGATCGGCAGTTCCAGAGGCCACCGGAGACCTGGAACTCCACGTGGGTCGTGCGGGCTGGGACCACCAGGTTAGGGTGGGCGCGGCCACGCGGTGTGAAGCGTTTGTATGGTCTGTGCAGAGAGGAGAGAACAGGGATAGACAGACACATGGTTGACAGGCTACAGAAGAGGCTACGCTAATGCAATGGAGATTAGAATGACAAGTGGGCTACACGTCTCGAATGTTCAGAAAGTTAAGCTTACGTTGCAAAAAGATAAAAATAAAATACAAGATCTTATTGACTAAAATGATATAGTACTGCTGGCTGGTGAAGTAGCCTGGCTAGCAGTGGCTACGTTGTTGAAAGTGAAGCTGGCTAGGTAACCTCGACAATTTCACTAAATTTCTCTAAACTACACAATTATCATGGATACAAGGACAGCAAAGACAACTAGCTAACACTACGCTAATCAAGTCGTCCCGTTGTAGTGTAAGTTTCTACAGTGCTGCTATTCGGTAGAAGTTGGCTAGCTAGCAGTGTTGGCTAGGTAGGAGGACGGCAGCGCGGCAGGCGAAAAATAGCTGGCTAGCTAACCGATAATTACTCAAAGCTACACAATTATCTTAGATAAAAAGATAGCAAAGAAAACTATGTAGCTAGCTAACACTACACAAGTCAAGTCGTTCCGTTGTAATGTAATCGTTTCTACCGTGCTGCTAATCGGTGGCTAGCTGGCTAGTTAGCAGGGTTGACTACGTTACGTTACGTTAGGGCGAGAATACCTGGCTAGCGAACCTCAGCGAACCTTGATAACTACACAAGTATCACCGATACAAAGACGGCTATGGAGCCAGCTAAGTAGCTAGCTAAGATCGAACAAATACAAATCAAAGATAGCAAAGACAACTGTGTAGTCAGCCAACACTACACTGATCAAGTCGTTCCGTTGTAATGCACTCGTTTCTACAATGCTGCTATTCGGTGGCAAGCTGGCTAGCTAGCAGTGTTTGCTACGTTGCGTTACGTTAGGGCGAAAATAGCTGGCTGGCGAACCTCAATAACTACACAATTATGTTTGATGCAAAGACGGCTATGTAGCTAGCTAAGATCAAACAAATCAAACCGTTGTACTGTAGTGAAAATGAAAATCAGACCGTTGTACTATAATGAAATGTAATGAAAAGTTTATACTACTATTCGGTGGACGTTTGCTAGCTGCTGGGCAGATAAGTGTGGACTACGATAGACGACGGAATACGATAATTACGCAATTATCTTTTATACACAGACGGCTAAGTAGCTAGCTAAGAAGAAATTGCTAAGGTTAGACAAATTAAACCGTTGTACTATAATGAAATGTAATGAAATGTAATGAAAATGAAATGAAAAGTTATACTACCTGCAGAGCGAATGCAAATGCGACCGCTCGCTCCAAACCGGATGCCGTTCAATATTATGGATCCCCATTGGCAGCAGCTACTCTTCCTGGGGACCGGCAGAATTAAGCAGTTATACAATTTGTCTTCCAGCGCCCCCTGAGATAATGTACATTTGCTGAAGCATTATGACATCTCAGTAACACAATGGTAGGGATTAAATGAGCTGGACTTGGGTCATTTATAAGTCACTATCTCAACGCAGCCTTATAATGCTGTGAAAGGATCCAGGAACCCAAATGATTTGGGTGGATCCCATCCTCCTTATAATATGAGCTTTGTTACCAGACAGTATCAACATTGTCAATACAGCACAGGACATTCGGATGACAAGGCGGAAAACATCCTTTAGGCCCGAGCGGCATCCTGCCATAGGAGTTGAGAAAGAGAAAGTTCCAATCTCCGCTTTCCCCATAAATTTGTACAGAATTTAGATTTGTTAATCTAAGCATAGCTGCCTCAATCCTGTAGTCCTCCGCTAGCAAACAATTGCCGCATTGGAACTCCGGATTGTCAATATTGTCCCGGACAAGAGACGCTGGAAACATTCGTTAGCTCCAGGCGAAGTGGGCTCCATTGCAACCTAGCTAGTTAGCTGGCTAGTTGGTAGCAGGTGTGGACACAGGTTTCCGAGTTCTTGAGTTCTGAATTGTTTGGGGTCGAGTCGGTGTCTCCCGACAGCAGTCCATGGCCTCCATGTATGTTGGTGATCTTCATCAAGATTTACCGAAGCCTTGCTATATGAGAAATGGCAAAGACTTAACCTTTTTATCTTCTGCTGCTTCCTGGTTGAGAACCGTCAGTCTCTGACCAACACTATGGTCCCGTACTGGTTGAGAACCAACAGTCTCAGACCAACACTATGCTCCTGTACCGTTTGAGAACCATCCACCTCAGACCAACACTATGGTCCCGTACTGTTTGAGAACCAACAGTCTCAGACCATCAGTCTCAGACCAACACTATGGTCCCGTACTGTTTGAGAACCAACAGTCTCAGACCATCAGTCTCAGACCAACACTATGGTCCCGTACTGTTTGAGAACCAACAGTCTCAGACCAACATTATGGTCCTGTACCGTTTGAAAACCATCCGTCTCAGACCAACACTATGATATGACCAACACAGTGATATAACTCAGATTTTTGTATGACAACAGAGAGTTTTGTCTCCACAAAATGTGCGGTATCTCCACAATGATTGTGCAATTAATTAAAACAAATACGTATGATAAGTTGCGAATTCTAATTTCTTGTGACTAACGTTAGCTAGGTAGTTAACGTTAGCTAAGCTAGGGGTTAGGGTTACAAGTGAATTTAAAGGTTTAAGGTTATGGAAAGGGTTAGCTAACATGCGTCGCTAATTAGCTTAAATACTAAAGTTGTCCGTGATGAGTCCGTAAGTAAACTTCTATTTTATGTCACCATACCAAACATAACATATCATACTAATGTGATTGTCCCAGATTAACATTTACTATGTTACGTATAGTCTGAGGGGCAGCAGGTAGACTAGTGGCCAGTAACCAAAAGGTTGCTAGATCGAATCCCCGAGCTGACAAGGTAAAAATCTGTCGTTCTGCCTCTGAACAAAGCAGTTAACCCACTGTTCCTAGGCCCTCATTGTAAATAAGAATTTGTTCTTAACTGACTTGCCTCGTTAAATAAAGATGAAATAAATCAAATATGAGACCAGGCTAAAACCACAGTATAAAATGGCCTTCAACAATATAAGGATAGTTTTGTTCAGGTTTTCTGAGGTTTAGAGGGACTTTCTGAGGACATTTCTGTAAAGGTCAAACACGTAAAATTAAACATCATATAATCTGTGAACTCACATCGTTGTCCTGAATTGGCGACAACCTTAAATAGTACATTAGATAAGGGAAATGTTGAAAGTGTCGAAGGTGTTAGTGTGGATTTACAGTTTTGGTGGTGTATTTGACTGATAGACACTTCAAATCCTATGACACGTAAAATAAGTTACATAACACATAATGACAAAAACAAAAACCGTACATTCATTCCATGGCATCGCTATTCACATCTGAAGTTGGTAAACGTGACAATCAAATCACTGAAAATGCGTCTTTAAAGAAACCAGCCACTCAATTTCAAACGTTGGTGAAGTCAGTTGAGCAACGTTGGGGATGGGTGGATGGAGTCTTGGAACCGAACTACTCTGCTGTGGGTCCAGGAAAGGGGGGGGGGGGGGGCTAGGATAGTAAAACAGTTGGAGAGACAGAAAAGCTGGCTCTCGCCTGGCGTCCTCTTGTATCAGTGCAACACTTTGGCTGTCTAGAGATAAACACAGCTGACGGAGTCAGCGAGTGTCAGTGAGTGTTAGTGAGCCTCGTACTCATGGAGGGCCCTCAGATGGCGACCCTGCAGGAGATCTCTGTGGGTCTTTCTTCAGCGAACACCTGAAGCTCACAAACAACTGTTGCAACAGCAGGGAGAACTCAGAAAGACCCCTCATGTTAAAACTTACAAGGATAACAAACTCTTGTAGGCCTGTATGTCAAGAGATGTCCTCTGTAGCCCTATGAATGTGTAGCCTGGTCCCAGATCTGTTTGCTGTGTCATTCTAACTCTTATGCTCATTGTCACTCCAGGTTGGTAAAACAGCACAAACATATATGTAGCCAGGCTAATGAATTTGTAATATAAACATTTTTTACAAGGAAGTGTCAAGGCTGGATAAACTGATTGATTTAATGGTTTAATTGTTCGAGTTGAAATGTGTTCCGAAATTAATCAGGAATTAATATAGGCCTCTCCAGTCAGGTTGCTCATGCTGAAGGAATTAATATAGGCCTGTCCAGTCAGGTTGCTCATGCTGAAGGAATTAATATAGGCCTGTCCAGTCAGGTTCCTCATGCTGAAGAAAATGAGAGTGGTAACGTAAATCGGTGATACACTGTTGATAGTTTGACATGGTTAGCCTGTTTTGATGATAAAGACTGTTCCATGTTTTCTCCATATTACCTCTCTCTCTATATCTACACTTTTGTTTTGATAAGGAGCGTCCGACTTACTCTGTCGCAGTGACTGCTAAGCGATGCCGCCGTGGCTCGTGCTCTGGGTTCAAGCGGCCACTTGGAGAGTGGGTCACACCGCCAAGAGCGGTACGTTTCCTCACATTGTGCCGTTGCTCACTGGCCGTGTGCGCAACATTAAAACGGGCCACTGAAAATAACATTTCCAGGAAAGCCAAATTCAGAGCTGGAATAAGACCCGCTTAGAATGCCAAAAACTAGACCCGCTTAGAATGCCAAAAACTAGACCCGCTTAGAATGCCAAAAACTAGACCCGCTTAGAATGCCAAAAACTAGACCCGCTTAGAATGACAAAAACTAGACCCGCTTAGAATGACAAAAAACTAGACCCGCTTAGAATGACAAAAACTAGACCTGCTTAGAATGCCAAATACTAGACCCGCTTAGAATGCCAAATACTAGACCCGCTTAGAATGCCAAGACCCGCTTAGAATGCCAAAAACTAGACCCGCTTAGAATGCCAAAAACTAGACCCGCTTAGAATGCCAGGACCCGCTTAGAATGCCAAATACTAGACCCGCTTAGAATGCCAAAACTAGACCCGCTTAGAATGCCAAATACTAGACCCGCTTAGAATGCCAAAAACTAGACCCGCTTAGAATGCCAAAAACTAGACCCGCGTCAACCGGTACTATTTACAAAGCAACTCCTGGCCTACAGACTTTCTTCTGGAGACCTTCCCCCCAATTGGCAAAACAATGCTGCATGTTTATTAGGGACTCCATCCATAGGGTGTCACACCGACACAATAACTGCACTGTTATTTGCCTGTTTGTGGCCTTGCCTGTAAGCTGGCTTTCTTGACATGTGTGTGTGCCACTGAGAGGCCCGTCTATGAGGGCTGTGTGGCATAGCGCCACACTCTCTCATCCACCAAAACTGAGGAGGAATGCAGAATTTAGACGTGTAAATAAAAATACAAGTAGTTGAATATTGGAATGCGTCACTGTCCCAATACTGTTGGACCTCACTGTATATTTATATTGCGGACTCTGACATTGCTCGTTCTAATATTTCTTAATTTGATTTGCGTGTATTGTTAGGTATTACTGCACTGTTGGAGGTAGGAACATAAGCATTTAGCTACACCCGCAATATATCTGCACAATGTGTACGCGACCAATACATTTTGATATATAAAAATGTGGTATTATTTACTCAGTTTATTAGGTACACCCATTTCGTACCAGGTCGGACCCACCTTTGCCTCCAGAGCAGTGTGAATTCTTCGGGGCATCAATTCTATAAGGTGTGGCATTCAAACGTTGCTCAATTGGTATCAAGGGACCTAACGTGTGCCAAGGAAAATATTCCCCACACCATTACACCACAGCCTGTATCGTTGAAACCTGGCGGGATGGGGCCATGTGCTCATGCTGCTTACGCCAAATCCTGACTCTGCCATCAGCATGACGCAACAGGAAGCCGGGATTCATCAGAGCAGGGAATGTTCTTCCACTCCTCAATTGTCCCAGTGTTGGTGATGGCGTATCCACCGAAGCCGCTTCTTCTTGTTTTTAACTGTTAGGAGTGGGACCCAGGGAGGTTATCTGCTGCAATAGCTAATCCGAGACAAAGGTTGAGGAGTTGTATATTCCAAGAGGATGTTCTGCTCAACACTGTCGGACTGCACTGTTATTTGCCTGTTTGTGGCCTTGCCTGTAAGCTTGAACCGTTCTTGCCATTCTCCTTCGACCTCTCTTATAAACAAGCTGTTTTTGCCCACAGGACTGCCGCTGACTAGATGTTTTTTGTTTGTCGCACCATAGCCGGTAAACCCTAGACCAGCCAATGTTTACTTTTTTATTTGGGGCTATGTCAGTCAATTGATAAACATCCTAACATTATTTCCCTGCGATCACATCCAACCTGGATCTATATTTGGTTTTTAATGTAGACATGAGCGCTAAATACAGCTTCACACATATATGATCTGGCGAAGGGTACCATGAGTTGTAATGCTCAGTGGGAGACGGCAGGGTATTACTTTTGAGTCAGGAACCAAAACTCCTCCGCAGTGACCCATGAATACGTTATCTGCATTCGGTCACATGACACAGCTGATCAGCTGTTCGATTTCACTTACCAGCATGTCCGCTGAGCCAGGATCACAGCCAAACGGATTGGGAAGTATGTCCCAAAGTGCTCTTCCAAGCGTTGGAGATGTGCAGTTATCACAAGTGTTTTCTGTTAGATACATGCACAGCAGAAGGAAAGGGGCGTGGTTCGCTTTTGAAAGACTCTCCAATAAGAACGATTTCCTCTGAATCCACTGATTCTGTCACTCATCTGTAGAATGTTTTTGTATTTTCCCTGTATGCTTGCATTCAGTTGCCCAAATATTTGTGTTACATAGGCAAGGAGACACATTTTTCTTTCATTACACGTTAAAAAAAAACGGACTTCTTTGTCTTTCTGTGTAACGAAAAGAAAATGTGCCTCCTTGCCTATGTAACACACATATTTGGGAAACCGAACATGACATTAGTCTATTTCTCACCGAGGCTTGGTGGTTATCGAACTGTTGTCATTCACAATGGATGTAAAACAAAAACACACAAAAAGACTTGGTTGACTTTCTATCCATTGTGAATGACAACAGTTCCTCTCTCAATGCAAAACATCTTTCCACCACTCCTCCTTGACAACCACCAAGCCTCGGTGTGAAATAGACTAATGTCATGCTCTGATCCCATATCTTCACGTAGTTTTGCTAACAGGCGTGCAGTGGATGCGCATTGATGTCGTTTACAATGGAAGTTAACTGCTGCAATATATCTCACGAGTTCTGTGCTCAGCTCTTTTGCAGCCAGGTGCTCTCAGTGTATCATACAATGCATCCATCTGGCAGAAGGAGACTCATTCATACCTAGAGTGCAGAGGCCTGCCCACCATAGATGGAGTCTCATCTGTGCATAAACTCACCATTCGATCGCATGGAATCAGTTTTTTGTGAATATAGCCACACAGCACACTAAACATCCCCTGTGCTGGGTCATGCTGAGGAATCACGAGAGAGACAATATGTCCTCGTGAATAGCATCCGCTGACATGTATAGCGAACAAAAGTCAATGCATGGGCATCTCAGTCCTCACAGCTAACGTCCATTTGGAGAGCATCAGCTGGGGAGTTTTTGAGTTTGGAAATTCTCCCACGACCCCATTTTCATATCAAGGAACCCCATATTTGTCACGACCCGTAGTTTGGGAACCGCTGCACTGTGGTGCGTAAAAAGCGTTGTTTCTGAGATACTGGAAACCAGCGCGCCTGGCACCGACAATCATACCACGCTCAAAGTCACTTAGGTCACTCGCTTTGCCCATTCTAACGTTTAAATAGAACAGTAACTGAATGTCTTGATGCCTGTCTGCCTGCTTTATATAGGAAGCCACGGCCATGTGACTCTGTCTGTAGGTGCGAACCATTTTCGTGAACGGGGTGGTATACCTAATAAAACTGGCCACTGAGTCTATAACTCTAATGGTAATGCATTGTTTGAGATGAGGGGCAAGACAATGTGTCCCTTTCAACATTTCTTGAAAAGGTACACTTAAGAAAATAAGTTTGCAATCATTTGTTATGGTTTAGACCAATTTCCCAGACACAGATTAAGTTTAGTCCTGGACTAAGAAGCATGTTCAATAGAGAATCTCCATTGAACACACGCTTTAGTTTAGGAGGACTTGGTTTAATCTGTGTCTGGGAAACCAGCCCTTTAGTGTTACAAGTGTAAAATAGCATAAATAACACTTAAACGTTTATTTAATTCATGTATACAAAGATATGACAAATTCATTGCTACTGTGTCAAAATACATTATCACACAAATTCAGCTACATATGACAGAAATATTGTACAGTAAAGCATCGGTGAGACTGTGGAAATGTTAAAAGGCAAATTCAAGACTAGATTAAGACTAGTTCAAATGTCACCCGGATTCAAGTAGCCTACGTTATGTGATTGATTTTATATGTGAATAAAACCTCATAAGTCTAATGTACACTAGTCTGACAGATGATTATCTACAGTCTAATGTACAATAGCCTGACAGAAGTACTTCATCTTTGTGTCTTTCCTGTAAACACTATAATTTAACATAATGAAAAGTTCAATGAAAGCAGCTATTCAAAGTGAATTACGATAACAAATCAAAGTAAAGCTGATATTCACTTAGTTGACATTTCCCTTCAAAGAGCTGAGCAACCAACAAACTATTTACAAGTCAAGAGACGATCCAGACCAGCGTAACAACTTGATTTCGATAAACACACACACACACAAAAACCTTAGTAAATAAGTAATTCAATCCCGGTTTCTTTATAAGCATCCGTATAGAACGAAGGAAAAATTAATTCCTGGACAAAAGAGCGATTTGTCCATAACGTGACGTGTATGGTTGGTTGTAAAATACCCTCTACAGCTGTTTATGTAGTTCTTATGAAAGTATTAGATAAGCATTTAAGTTCAGGCTTAAAGGTAAGCGTTAACTTGAGAGCATTAAAGTTCAGATGGAAAGCAGGAGGGCAGAATCAGTCAAATTGATGCAATTTGCGCACACACACACACACACACAGCACTATCCAGTGGGGTGTGTGTGTGCGCAAATTGCAAACGGACTAGGAAGACTGAGTCAAAACAAAGCAAAATCAAAACCCTTTTAACGGAATAAGAAAGGTGGCAAAGTCCAGCTTAATTTCACCTGAGCATGTTATATACCCTATACTACGACCACCTCATCACCGGAAATGGAGGGCTCTATAAGACACTGATTACATATTTCTTTATTGATACAGTCTACTGTAATCACCACAGTGTTAGTCATAAATAGATTTTTGATAAGGAGCCCTACTCCATCACCATAGTATTAGTCATAAATACTTAATTTCCTCCTTCCTCAATAGGTCACTCATTTAACATTCCTAACAGTCAAGTGTAAAAGTGACATGGTGGAAGGAACCCTCTACCAACCCTTTCACCCATCTTTGATGAGACACAGCCTTTGGTTAGCAATAGTGCTACTACATTATAGCTGGTAATGTACACGGTACCATAGAATTGGAATTCATTAATTTTGTCCAGTAGCTGGTTATGTAACATCCAATGTGTTTCAGATGACGTTGGAGAGCAAGTACTTTGGTATTTAATCTCCAGGAGAGAGAGTTAAAAGAGAGAGATAGGTAAAGAGAAGAAAGCCTTGGCCAGCTGGTTAGGTAGGTAGGGCGTATCAGGCGGCTTGCAAGCTTATTTGTTGTTGTGCTTATTCGAGAGCCGTGTTGTGTTACTAAAGTGTTCTATACAATCCTGCACATGGTTTCCTATGCCCCCTCTCTCCCTCCTTCTCCTTCTCTCTCCCTCTTTCTCCACCCCTCTCCCTCCACTCCCTCCTTCTCACCCCTCCTCCTTCTCTACCTCCTTCCTCCACCTCTCCCTCCTTCTGCCCCCTCTCTACCTCCACCTCTCCACCGACCTCTAGCCTCTCTAATGCCCTGACCCTGATCACAACCTGCGGATGGAGTTACAGGAAGCTGGATGATTACAACCTGCGGATGGAGTTACAGGAAGCTGGATGCTCCTCAGGAGATATGGCGGCCCCGTGGTGAAAGGTCCTTTTCACTTCCTGTGTACGACTGGCTGCCTGGAAAGCAGAGAGGGGAGGGGAGGCGTGGCAAGAGGGAAGGAGTGAGGGGTTAGGTGGTTATACTGGGAGCATTATCATAGCCAACGTTATGTGTGATTGGGTTAAGACTTCCCATATTCATCAGCACACGAAGGCCATTTTTCAAAAAGAGTGCCTTTAACGTCCTTACAAATTCTAAGTAGATATTGTGAATCAATATTGCATTTTAAAAGCCTGTTATATTAAATGAAGTACTTTTTAATAAAGACCAGATGGAGAATTCAATAAATCTGATTTTTGTTATATGAATAAAGACTTGCTAAATGGCCAAAATTCAGCATTTTTATATATCCCTCTGTGGTATCTAAGAATATTTTTACCCACTTAAACCCAGCATTTCACCATCATTGTAAAGCCCTAGTTATTGTGTTGCTTTGACAGTCTTTTATGAATATTATTTATTTAATGTAATTAGTGATTCATTTACATCTATCCCTCATTGGTCAACACTGTGACATGAACTGTTGTTTTAATACGGTGAAAATGTTCCTTTAAAAAAAAAAATATATATATATTTTTTCAAACAAAAATTGAACAACTAATAGTCAAATCATAGTGTAAAAGTAGGTGAGCTGGTTGTACTCGTTATGGTTGAGCATAACACCCTGAGCCCTGTTACCCATACATCACCCTGAGCGGAGTTGCCAACAACCGGGACGTATCCGGTTTTCAGGATACAACTAATTCACCCCAACTTCCTTTTTTCCTCTGAAACCGGATTTGGCAACTCCCAACCTTGACTCGGGGTTTAGGTAACATAATAAATGTAAAACCGGGACACTCCAATTATGTATTCATTTGTGGATGTCCATCATCCATTTTGTATGATATACTGTATTACAAATTGCAATTCGTATGATATGTTACGAATTGCAATTTGTACAGTATATTACGAATTGCAATTCGTACAGTATATAAAAAAATGGCCAGGTGGCTAACACTAACAATAGCTTGGCTAGGTGTTAGCGGTTATTGTTAAGGTTAAGAGTTAGATTAAAGGATTAAGGTTAGGGGAAGAGTTCGCTAACATGTTAAGTAATTGCAAAGTTGCTAATTAGCTAAAATTGTCCGTGATGAGATTTGAACACGCAACCTTTGAACCGGTACCCAGTACCGTTATCCCCTGTATATAGCCTTGCTACTGTTACTTTACTGCTGCTCTTTAACTATTTGTTATTTTTATTAAACAATTTCACTTAATCTATGTTTTACTTAACACTTTTTTTCTTAAAACTGCATTGTTGGTTAAGGGCTTGTAAAGTAAGCATTTCACGTATTTGGCGCATGTGACAAATAAAATGTGATTTGATTTACACACGTTCGGCCGACCCATCCATCCTATTTTCACTATTGCCTTAAGTAAACTTCTATCTTATGTAACCATACCAAACGTGACATATCATACTAATTTGAGAGTCCCGGATTTACATTTAATACGTTACATCTATGAGACCAGGTTGGAACTCCGCTCAGGCTTAATCTTTTAGGGCCTGCTATGTTATGTTACCCATAGATACACAGGCTAGATTTTTTTTAAATCCCCAACAAAAAAGACCATTTGTGAAGTTTTCATTGAATTGTCACTCCCTGTTGCACACAACGAGCTTCCATTCCACCTGTAACAAGGGGGGATTTATGTCTGATTTAAGATTAAATCGCCAACTCTGTTACTTTATTTGGCACTTAAATGGCACTTACTATAGTAATTTTTTACCTCTTGAGATTGGAAATATTTTTTTTTTATTAAATGCGTTTTAGGTGCACTTCTGGACATAATTCTAAAATGGGGTGAAATCAAACATTTTGTTTTGACCAAGTTACACTTCTTAAAAAAGGCACTGAATTGTTGGAACGACCCCTTAACAGTATTTACAAAAAGCATTACAAGGCAACAGCTGATGCGAATGCAACACTGAGTGATATATACGCAAGATGTTATTTTTTTTTAACGCAATATCGGTATCAGGAAGTAAAAATCATTATGTAAGACGCAAAGAACACATAACTTATTTTTCTTCGCAAAAACGTCCCTCGCACAGGTTTAGGCCTTTATCGCTTTTAACTTTAGTATGAATATCAGCTTGGCTGTCCGTTCTATGCCACTAGTGACTATCAAAAGAATGGAGGCCCTCTGCAAAATGAAGTAATATTTCATCATCACGTCAATTACCAATGAGCAAGTGGGTCAGTGTGTGTGTGTGTGTGTGTGTGTGTGTGTGTGTGTGTGTGTGTGTGTGTGTGTGTGTGTGTGTGTGTGTGTGTGTGTGTGTATGATGCAAGCACATCGTCACATTCTTCCACCTGCTCTGGTCGACATAGCAACACAACAGGGGATCTGTCATTGCCTTCAGGGGGTGCTCTGCAGGTCGACAATATAACACGTTTTTTCAGTCCTAGGTCGTGTTGATTAGGCACCAAACGGAAGAAAATGGTACTGAAACGGAGGGACTATTTGAATTACCTTCAATAAGAAATGCTGGTTTTAGTTCTGTTGCAAAATGTTTTGCTGCGGGTTTGCACTAATGAATACGACCCAGGTATCTGTCCGCTCACTAACGTGGCAGCCCTTGCTGTTGTAGCTCAGCTCACTGGGTGGACCATTCAAGGGTGGCTAGCTAACACCTCTTAGTGACCTTCTGAAGCAGCTCTGTCAGTCACCGCAGTGTTTCCTTATAAACCTGGTCCTTGACGACCACTCTCTCGAACGTGTCTACAACAAAAAACATTTGAGACGTTACTTCATTACCGTGTTGGCTCTAACTAATATAGAACTTAGAACTTAGTCCTAGTTTGGTTTAGGGAAGGTCAATTCAATGAATTATAAAAGGAGTATGTCAGAAATGCTGTAATTCCTGATTTCCTGACTAATAAGGAACAATCACGTCCATGACACTTTGAAGCTTACTTCAAATGAGCATACTCATTCCTGTTCTGGTTAAAACAAGGAGTGAGATCCCCATCTCTGGCCTGACAGAGAGGCTTTATAACGAACCATCATGTTACTGTATAGGGTCATTATTAGCTTCCACTGATGGCTCCAAGTTAAACTATAGTTCATACGATCCATCACCCTATAGAGGCATGTTAAACTACAGTGTAGAAGGTCCATCACCCTATAGAGGCATGTTAAACTACAGTGTAGAAGGTCCACCACCCTATAGAGTCATGTTAAACTACAGTGTAGAAGGTCCATCACCCTATAGTCATGTTAAACTATAATGTAGAAGGTCCATCACCCTATAGTCATGTTAAACTACAGTGTAGAAGGTCCATCACCCTATAGAGTCATGTTAAACTACAGTGTAGAAGGTCCATCACCCTATAGAGGCATGTTAAACTACAGTGTAGAAGGTCCATCACCCTATAGAGTCATGTTAAACTACAGTGTAGAAGGTCCACCACCCTATAGAGTCATATTGAACTACAGTGTAGAAGGTCCATCACCCTATAGAGTCATGTTAAACTACAGTGTAGAAGGTCCATCACCCTATAGAGGCATGTTAAACTACAGTGTAGAAGGTCCACCACCCTATAGAGTCATGTTAAACTACAGTGTAGAAGGTCCATCACCCTATAGAGTCATGTTAAACTACAGTGTAGAAGGTCCATCACCCTATAGTCATGTTAAACTACAGTGTAGAAGGTCCATCACCCTATAGAGGCATGTTAAACTACAGTGTAGAAGGTCCACCACCCTATAGAGTCATGTTAAACTACAGTGTAGAAGGTCCATCACCCTATAGTCATGTTAAACTACAGTGTAGAAGGTCCATCACCCTATAGTCATGTTAAACTACAGTGTAGAAGGTCCATCACCCTATAGAGTCATGTTAAACTACAGTGTAGAAGGTCCATCACCCTATAGAGTCATGTTAAACTACAGTGTAGAAGGTCCATCACCCTATAGAGTCATGTTAAACTACAGTGTAGAAGGTCCACCACCCTATAGAGTCATATTAAACTACAGTGTAGAAGGTCCATCACCCTATAGAGTCATGTTAAACTACAGTGTAGAAGGTCCATCACCCTATAGTCATGTTAAACTACAGTGTAGAAGGTCCATCACCCTATAGTCATGTTAAACTACAGTGTAGAAGGTCCATCACCCTATAGAGTCATGTTAAACTACAGTGTAGAAGGTCCACCACCCTATAGAGTCATATTAAACTACAGTGTAGAAGGTCCATCACCCTATAGTCATGTTAAACTACAGTGTAGAAGGTCCATCATCCTATAGTCATGTTAAACTACAGTGTAGAAGGTCCATCACCCTATAGAGTCATGTTAAACTACAGTGTAGAAGGTCCATCGCCCTATAGAGTCATATTAAACTACAGTGTAGAAGGTCCATCCCCCTATAGAGTCATATTAAACTACAGTGTAGAAGGTCCATCACCCTATAGAGTCATGTTAAACTACAGTGTAGAAGGTCCACCACCCTATAGAGTCATGTTAAACTACAGTGTAGAAGGTCCATCACCCTATAGAGCCATGTTAAACTACAGTGTAGAAGGTCCATCACCCTATAGAGTAATGTTAAACTACAGTGTAGAAGGTCCACCACCCTATAGAGTCATGTTAAACTACAGTGTAGAAGGTCCATCACCCTATAGTCATGTTAAACTACAGTGTAGAAGGTCCATCACCCTATAGATGCATGTTAAACTACAGTGTAGAAGGTCCACCACCCTATAGAGTCATGTTAAACTACAGTGTAGAAGGTCCATCCCCCTATAGAGTCATATTAAACTACAGTGTAGAAGGTCCATCACCCTATAGAGTCATATTAAACTACAGTGTAGAAGGTCCATCACCCTATAGAGTCATGTTAAACTACAGTGTAGAAGGTCCACCACCCTATAGAGTCATGTTAAACTACAGTGTAGAAGGTCCATCACCCTATAGAGCCATGTTAAACTACAGTGTAGAAGGTCCATCACCCTATAGAGTAATGTTAAACTACAGTGTAGAAGGTCCATCACCCTATAGAGTCATGTTAAACTACAGTGTAGAAGGTCCATCCCCCTATAGAGTCATATTAAACTACAGTGTAGAAGGTCCATCCCCCTATAGAGAATCATAACAATGACTTCCAAATGTATTTCGTCGCGACGTTACCTGAACGCCCATCTGCGGCCCGCTAACCGTTAGCTGTCTTATCGGCTGCTGTCTGAATAGGTCTATCAGACAATTTTTTTCTTGGGTCACTTTAACTATACCTATTTTGCCAATTGGATTGATCCCCTCTACCACAGGGAACCCCACTAATCTACCGACGGAAACGCACGAGGTGGCTAAAAACAGGCCTCCATCCTCTGCTAGCTTGCTACCGATGGCCCGGCTAGCTGTCTGAATCGCCGTTACCCCAACCAACCTCATTACTCACTGGACCCTTATGATCACTCGGCTAAGCATGCCTCTCCTTAATGTCAATATGCCTTGTCCATTGCTGTTCTGGTTAGTGTTTATTGGCTTATTTCACTGTACAGCCTCTAGCCCTACTCACTATACCATATCCAACCTTTCAGTTCCACCACCCACACATGCGATGACATCACCTGGTTTCAATGATGTTTCTAGAGACAAGATCTCTCTCATCATCACTCAATACCTAGGTTTACCTCCACTGTATTCACATCCTACAATACCTTTGTCTGTACATTATACCTTGAAGCTATTTTATCGCCCCCAGAACCCTGCTCCTTTTACTCTCTGTTCCGGATGTCCTAGACGACCAATTCTCATAGCTGTTAGCCGTACTCTTATCCTACTCCTCCTCTGTTCCTCTGGCGATGTAGAGGTGAATCCAGGCCCTGCAGTGCCTAGCTCCACTCCTATTCCCCAGGCGCTTTCTTTTGATGACTTCTGTAACTGTAATAGCCTTGGTTTCATGCATGTTAACATTAGAAGCCTCCTCCCTAAGTTTGTTTTATTCACTGCTTTAGCACACTCTGCCAACCCGGATGTTCTAGCCGTGTCTGAATCCTGGCTTAGGAAGACCACACATTTTTTTGAAATCTCCATCCCTAACTACAACATTTTCAGACAAGATAGAACGGCCAAAGGGGGCGGTGTTGCAATCTACTGCAGAGATAGCCTGCATAGTTCTGTCCTACTATCCAGGTCTGTACCCAAACAATTTGAACTTCTACTTTTTAAAATCCACCTCTCTAAAAACAAGTCTCTCACTGTTGCCGCCTGCTATAGACCACCCTCTGCCCCCAGCTGTGCTCTGGACACCATATGTGAACTAATTGCCCCCCATCTATCTTCAGAGCTCGTGCTGCTAGGTGACCTAAACTGGAACATGCTTAACACCCCAGCCATCCTACAATCTAAGCTTGATGCCCTCAATCTCACACAAATTATCAATGAACCTACCAGGTACCACCACAAAGCCGTAAACACGGGCACCCTCATAGATATCATCCTAACCAACTTGCCATCTAAATACACCTCTGCTGTTTTCAACCAAGATCTCAGCGATCACTGCCTCATTGCCTGCATCCGTAATGGGTCAGCGGTCAAACGATCTCCAATCATCACTGTCAAACGCTCCCTGAAACACTTCAGCGAGCAGGCCTTTCTAATCGACCTGGCCGGGGTATCCTGGAAGGATATTGGTCTCATCCCGTCAGTAGAGGATGCCTGGTTATTTTTTTTAAATGCCTTCCTCACCATCTTAAATAAGCATGCCCCATTCAAGAAATTTAGAACCAGGAACAGATATAGCCCTTGGTTCTCTCCAGACCTGACTGCCCTTAACCAACAAAAAAACATCATATGGCGTTCTGCATTAGCATCGAACAGCCCCCGTGATATGCATTTTTTCAGGGAAGCTAGAAACCAATATACACAGCCAGTTAGAAAAGCCAAGGCTATCTTTTTCAAGCAGAAATTTGCTTCCTGCAACACAAACTCAAAAAAGTTCTGGGACCCTGTAAAGTCCATGGAGAATAAGAACACCTCCTCCCAGCTGCCCACTGCACTGAGGACAGGAAACACTGTCACCACCGATAAATCCACTATAATTGAGAATTTCAAAAAGCATTTTTCTACAGCTGGCCATGCTTTCCACCTGGCTACCCCTACCCCGGTCAACAGCACTGCACCCCCCACAGCAACTCGCCCAAGCCTTTCCCATTTCTCCTTCTCCCAAATCCAGTCAGCTGATGTTCTGAAAGAGCTGCAAAATCTGGACCCCTACAAATCAGCCTGGCTAGACAATCTGGACCCTTTCTTTCTAAAATTATCTGCCAAAATTGTTGCAACCCCTATTACTAGCCTGTTCAACCTCTCTTTCGTGTCGTCTGAGATTCCCAAAGATTGGAAAGCAGCTGCGGTCATCCCCCTCTTCAAAGGGGGGGACACTCTTGACCCAAACTGCTACAGACCTATATCTATCCTACCCTGCCTTTCTAAGGTCTTCGAAAGCCAAGTCAACAAACAGATTACCGACCATTTCGAATCCCACCATACCTTCTCCGCTATGCAATCTGGTTTCAGAGCTGGTCATGGCTGAACCTCAGCCACGCTCAAGGTCCTAAACGATATCTTAACCGCCATCGATAAGAAACAATACTGTGCAGCCGTATTCATTGACCTGGCCAATGCTTTCGACTCTGTCAATCACCACATCCTCATCGGCAGACTCGATAGCCTTGGTTTCTCAAATGATTGCCTCGCCAGGTTCACCAACTACTTCTCTGATAGAGTTCAGTGTGTCAAATCGGAGGGCCTGTTGTCCGGGCCTCTGGCAGTCTCTATGGGTGTGCCACAGGGTTCAATTCTTGGACCGACTCCCTTCTCTGTATACATCAATGATGTCGCTCTTGCTGCTGGTGATTCTCTGATCCACCTCTACGCAGACGACACCATTCTGTATACTTCTGGCTCTTCTTTGGACACTGTGTTAAAACCCTCCAGACGAGCCTCAATGCCATACAACTCTCCTTCCGTGGCCTCCAATTGCTCTTAAATACAAGTAAAACTAAATGCATGCTCTTCAACCGATCGCTGCCTGCACCTGCCCGCCCGTCCAACATCACTACTATGGACGGTTCTGACTTAGAATATGTGGACAACTACAAATACCTAGGTGTCTGGTTAGACTGTAAACTCTCCTTCCAGACTCACATCAAACATCTCCAATCCAAAGTTAAATCTAGAATTGGCTTCCTATTTCGCAACAAAGAATCCTTCACTCATGCTGCCAAACATACCCTTGTAAAACTGACCATCCTACCGATCCTCGACTTCGGCACTGCATTTACAAAATAGCCTCCAATACCCTACTCAATAAATTGGATGCAGTCTATCACAGTGCCATCCGTTTTGTCACCAAAGCCCCATATACTACCCACCACTGCGACCTGTACGCTCTCGTTGGCTGGCCCTCGCTTCATACTCGTCGCCAAACCCACTGGCTCCAGGTCATCTACAAGACCCTGCTAGGTAAAGTCCCCCCTTATCTCACCTCGCTGGTCACCATAGCAGCACCCACCTGTAGCACGCGCTCCAGCAGGTATATCTCTCTGGTCACCCCCAAAACCAATTCTTCCTCTGGCTGCCTCTCCTTCTAGTTTTCTGCTGCCAATGACTGGAACGAACTACAAATATCTCTGAAACTGGAAACACTTATCTCCCTCACTAGCTTTAAGCACCAGCTGTCAGAGCAGCTCACAGATGACTGCACCTGTACATAGCCCTATACATCTATAATTTAGCCCAAACAACTACCTCTCCCCCTACTGTAATTATTTATTTTTCTCCTTTGCACCCCATTATTTCTATCTCTACTTTTCACATTCTTCCACTGCAAATCTACCATTCCAGTGTGGTAGATTTGCTATATTGTATTTACTTCGCCACCATGGCATTTTTTTTGCCTTTACCTCCCTTATCTCACCTCATTTGCTCACATTGTATATAGACTTATTTTTCTACTGTATTATTGACTGTATGTTTGTTTTACTCCATGTGTAACTCTGTGTTGTTGTACGTGTCAAACTGCTTTGCTTTATCTTGGCCAGGTCGCAATTGTAAATGAGAACTTGTTCTCAACTTGCCTACCTGGTTAAATAAAGGTGAAATAAAAATAAAATAAAATAAGACCCAGAGAGAGATTAAAGACCCAATATGTTATCAAATCAAATCAAAAATCTAATTTATTTATATAGCTCTTCTTACATCAGCTGATATCTCAAAGTGCTGTACAGAAACCCAGCCTAAAACCCCAAACAGCAAGCAATGCAGGTGTAGAAGCACGGTTATCTATGGACTAAGAAATCACACTGCAAACAACAGACTGTCCATCCATCCATCTTATTTCTATGTTTAATTAAGACGTGCCATAGCTTTACCAGGAAGCACGCAATAAAGCTAACACAGTCTCTAAAACGTTGCCCAATTGTCGATCGTCGAGAAGACAGTGTGAGATCTACTTGGTAGCCATTATGTCAATACGGCTTATTTTTAAAGTCTGTCTCCCAACATTAGCCATTGTGCTAGCAATAAGAGCAGTGTGTGGTTTGAAGGCGTGAGCCAATATTGCTGTCATGTTTTGTTAGTTTTGAAATAGCTTTGCTTTTGACAGATGAGGCATGCCACAATGACTTGTGTAATAATACGATTACACAACACAGGCACACATAGGCCTGCCTGTCTGCCTTCCCTTTGAGCCATTCTGTCCACAACACTGAGTTAAAATAGGCATTCTGTCCAAAACACTAGGTTCTGGCCTTTCTAGGGAGTTTTTCCTAGCCACCATGCTTCTACACCTGCATTGCTTGCTGTTTGGGGTTTTAGGCTGGGTTTCTGATCAACTTCTACTATTGATTTTGGGTGTGTTCGGAAATGTTCTCTGGAGTGCCAGAGTGTGTTCTGGGTGTTCAGAAACTCAGAGCGTTATTTACTCATTTATTCATTTATGATATCATGATTCTGACTCCATCCTATTTAGAAACATTGTTGAGAGAGAGAGAGAGAGAGAGAGAGAGAGAGAGAGAGAGAGAGAGAGAGAGAGAGAGAGAGAGAGAGAGAGAGAGAGAGAGATAGAGAGGGGGAATGTGACAGAGAGAGAGAGAGAGAGAGAGAGAGAGAGAGATAGAGAGGGGGAATGTGACAGAGAGAGAGTGTGTGTGTGTGTGTGTGTGTGTGTGTGTGTGTGTGTGTGTGTGTGTGTGTTAGAAAGAGAGCTGTGATGTTTAAGACTTCACAGTTCACACTCACTCTGTCTGCCGCCCCCTGGCCCTCCCACGGTGACGGAGGCCCCTGATCCAGGTCGGCTGCTGCTCTGCTGGGGCTCAGACTGGGAGAACTGGGGGGCCAGTGGCGGGACAACGCGACCCCTCCGAGGATCCACGCCTGGTGCGTCACTCTCCGGCGTGCGGGGAATCTTGGGCCGACTGGTAAACCCGGGGACATTCTCACTGCTGAGGACAGGGCCAGAGGGGAAAGGTTAAGGTTAGAAGGTGAGCTATGGAGTCAAGTCATTATCACTGTTGAGGACAGGGGGTAACACTGTATTACTGTAACACTGCATTTCTTTAACACTGTAACACTGTATTACTGTAACACTGTATTACTGTATATCTGTATTACTGTATATCTGTAACACTGTATTACTATATATCTGTAACACTGTATTACTGTAACACTGTATTACTATATATCTGTAACACTGTATTACTGTAACACTGTATTACTATAGAACTGTAACACTGTATTACTGTAACACTGTATTACTATATAACTGTAACACTGTATTACTGTAACACTGTATTGTAACACTAACACTATAACACTGTATTACTGTAACACTGTATTGTAACACTAACACTGTAACACTGTATTACTGTAACACTGTATTGTAACACTAACACTGTAACACTGTATTACTGTAACACTGTAACACTATTACTGTAACACCGTATTACTATATAACTATACCACTGTATTACTGTAACACTATTACTGTAACACTGTATTACTGTAACACTGTATTGTAACACTGTAACACTGTATTACTTTAACACTGTAACACTGTATTGTAACACTGTAACACTATTACTGTAACACTGTATTGTAACACTGTAACACTATTACTGTAACACTGTATTGTAACACTGTAACACTGTATTACTGTAACACTGTATTGTAACACTGTAACACTGTATTACTATAACACTGTATTGTAACACTGTATTGTAACACTGTAACACTGTATTACTGTATTGTAACACTGTAACACTGTATTACTGTATTGTAACACTGTAACACTGTATTACTGTATTACTGTATTGTAACACTGTAACACTGTATTACTGTATTGTAACACTGTATTGTAACACTGTATTACTGTATTGTAACACTGTATTACTATATAACTGTAACACTGTATTACTGTAACACTGTATTGTAACACTAACACTATAACACTGTATTACTGTAACACTGTATTGTAACACTAACACTATAACACTGTATTACTGTAACACTGTATTACTGTATTACTGTAACACTGTATTACTATATAACTGTAACACTGTATTGTAACACTAACACTATAACACTGTATTACTGTAACACTGTATTGTAACACTAACACTGTAACACTGTATTACTGTAACACTGTATTGTAACACTAACACTGTAACACTGTATTACTGTAACACTGTATTACTGTAACACTGTAACACTATTACTGTAACACTGTATTACTATATAACTATAACACTGTATTACTGTAACACTATTACTGTAACACTGTAACACTGTATTACTGTAACACTGTATTGTAACACTGTAACACTGTATTACTTTAACACTGTAACACTGTATTGTAACACTGTAACACTATTACTGTAACACTGTATTGTAACACTGTAACACTATTACTGTAACACTGTATTGTAACACTGTAACACTGTATTACTGTAACACTGTATTGTAACACTGTAACACTGTATTACTATAACACTGTATTGTAACACTGTATTGTAACACTGTAACACTGTATTACTGTATTACTGTATTGTAACACTGTAACACTGTATTACTGTATTGTAACACTGTAACACTGTATACCTGTATTACTGTATTGTAACACTGTAACACTGTATTACTGTATTGTAACACTGTATTGTAACACTGTATTACTGTATTGTAACACTGTATTACTGTATTGTAACACTGTATTACTGTATTGTAACACTGTATTACTGTATTGTAACACTGTATTACTGTATTGTAACACTGTATTACTGTATTGTAACACTGTATTACTGTATTGTAACACTGTAACACTGTACTACTGTATTGTAACACTGTATTACTGTATTGTAACACTGTAACACTGTATTGTAACACTGTATTACTGTATTGTAACGCTGTATTACTGTATTGTAACACTGTATTACTGTATTACTGTATTGTAACACTGTATTACTGTATTGTAACACTGTATTACTGTAACACTATTACTGCAATAGAGTGTTACAGTAACTGAACTACTGAAAGAGCTGCTTCCTGTGCTCGGCCCTCCTATGTTGAACATAATAAACGGCTCTCTATCCACCGGATGTGTACCAAACTCACTAAAAGTGGCAGTAATAAAGCCTCTCTTGAAAAAGCCAAACCTTGACCCAGAAAATATAAAAAACTATTGGCCTCTCAATATTTCTGAAAAAGCTGTTGCGCAGCAACTCACTGCCTCCCTGAAGACAAACAATGTATATGAAACAATGTATATGAAACGCTTCAGTCTGGTTCTTGACCCCATCTTAGCACTGAGACTGCACTTGTGAAGGTGGTAAATGACCTTTTAATGGCGTCAGACTAGGGTTCTGCATCTGTCCTCGTGCTACTAGACCTTAGTGCTGCCTTTGATACCATTGATCACCACATTCTTTTGGAGAGATTGGAAACCCAAATTGGTCTCCACGGACAAGTTCTGGCCTGGTTTAGATCTTATCTGTCAGAAAGATATCAGTTTGTCTGTCACGACTTCCGCCGAAGTCGAGTCCTCTCCTTGTTCGGGCGGCGCTCGGCGGTCGGCGTCGCCGGTCTTCTAGCCATCATCGATCCACTTTTCATTTTCCATGTGTTTTGTCTTGTTTTTCCTCACACCTGGTTCAAATTCCCTCAATCACTTGTTGTGTATTTAACCCTCTGTTCCCCTCATGTCTTTGTGTGGGATTGTTTATTGTAAGTGCTTGTGCACGTGTTTATTGATGCGCGACGGGTTTTGGTACCCAATATCTTGTTATTTTTATGCCGTTGGTTTTGCTATTAAACTGCTCCGGCTATTACCAAGTTCTGCTCTCCTGCGTCTGACTTCCCTGCCACCGGTTACGCACCCCTAACATTGTCTCTGTGGATGGTTTGTCCTCTGACAAATCAACTGTACATTTCGGTGTTCCTCAAGGCTCCGTTCTAGGACCACTATTGTTTTCACTATATATTTTACCTCTTGGTAATGTCATTCGAAAACATAATGTTAACTTTCACTGCTACGCAGATGACACACAGCTGTATATTTTGATGAAACATGGTGAAGCCCCAAAATTGCCCTCCCTGGAAGCCTGTGTTTCAGACATAAGGAAGTGGATGGCGGCAAATCTTCTTTTAAACTCGGACAAAACAGAGATGCTTGTTCTAGGTCCCAAGAAGCAAATAGATCTTCTGTTGAATGTGACTATTCATCTTGATGGTTGTACAGTCGTCTCAAATAAAACTGTGAAGGACCTCGGCGTTACTCTGGACCCTGATCTCTCTTTTGACAAACATATCAAGACTGTTTCAAGGACAGCTTTTTTCCATTTACGTAATATTGCAAAAATCAGAAACTTTCTGTTCAAAAATTATGCAGAAAAATGTATTCATGCTTTTGTCACGTCTAGGTTAGACTACTGCAATGCTCTACTTTCCGGCGACCTGGATAAAGCACAAAATAAACTTCAGTTAGTGCTAAACACGGCTGCTAGAATCTTGACTAGAACCAACAATTTTTATCATATTACTCTAGTGCTAGCCTCTCTACACTGGCTTCCTGTTAAGGCAATGGCTGATATCAAGGTTTTACCGCTAACCTACAAAGCATTACATGGGCTTGCTCCTACCTATCTTTCCGATTTGGTCCAGCGGTACATACCTACACGTATGCCACAGACACAAGACGCAGGCTTCCTTACTCTCCTTAGAATTTCTAAGCAAACAGCTGGAGGCAGGGCTTTCTCCTATAGAGCTCCATTTTTATGGAATGATCTGCCTATCCATGTGAGAGACATAGACTCAGTCTCAACCTTTAAGTCTTTACTGAAGACTCATCTCTTCAGTAGGTCCTATGATTGAGTGTAGTCTGGCCCAGGAGTGTGAAGGTGAAAGGAAAGGCTCTGGAGCAACGAACCGCCCTTGCTGTCTCTGCCTGGCTGGTTCCCCTCTCTCCACTGGGATTCTCTTCCTCAAACCCTATTACAGGGGCTTACTGGTACTCTTCCATGCCGTCCCTAGGAGGGGTGCGTCACTTGAGTGGGTTGAGTCACTGACGTGATCTTCCTGTCCGGGTTGGAGCCCCCCCCCCTTGGGTTGTGCCGTGGGGGAGATCTTTGTGGGCTATACTCTGCCTTGTCTAAGGATGGTAAGTTGGTGGTTGAAGATATCATTCTAGTGGTGTGGGGGCTGTGCTTTGGCAAAGTGGATGGGGTTATATCCTGCCTGTTTGGCCCTGCCCGGGGGTATTGTCGGACAGGGCCACAGTATCTCCCGACCCCTCCTGTCTCAGCCTTCAGTATTTATGCTGCAATAGTTTGTGTCGGGGGGCTAGGGTCAGTCTGTTATATCTGGAGTATTTCTCCTGTCTTATCTGGAGTCCTGTGTGAATTTAAGTATGCTCTCTCTAATTATCTCTCTCTCGCTCTCTCTCTGAGGACCTGAGCCCTAGGACCATGCCTCAGGACTACCTGGCCTGATGACTCCTTGCTGTCCCCAGTCCACCTGGTCGTGCTGCTGCTCCAGTTTCGACTGTTCTGCCTGCGGCTATGGAACCCTGACCTGTTCACCGGACGTGCTACCTGTCCCAGACCTGCTGTTTTCAACTCTCTAGAGACAGCAGGAGCGGTAGAGATACTCTGATTGATCGGATATGAAAAGCCAACTGACATTTACTCCTGAGTTGCTGACCTGTTGCACCCTCTACAACGACTGTGATTATTATTATTTGACCCTGCTGGTCATCTATGAATATTTGAACATCTTGGCCATAATAATCTCTACCCGACACAGCCTGAAGAGGACTGGCCACCCCTCATAGCCTGGTTCCTCTCTAGGTTTCTTCCTAGGTTCTGGCCTTTCAAGAGGGAGTATTTCCTAGCCACTGCGCTTCTACATCTACATTGCTTGCTGTTTGGGGTTTTAGGCTGAGTTTCTGTACAGCACTTTGCGACATCAGCTGATGTAAGAGGGCTTAATAAATACATTTGATTGATTGATTGATTGATATTGTAACACTGTATTACTGGAACACTGTATTACTATATATATGTGTAACACTATATTACTATACCACTCTAACACTGTAATACTATAGAACTGTAACACTGTAACACTGTATTACTGTAACACTATATCACTGTATTACTGTAACACTGTAACACTGTATTAATGTAACACTGTATTACTAAATATCTGTAACACTGTATTACTGTAACACTGTAACACTGTATTAATGTAACACTGTTTTACTATAGAACTGTAACACTGTATTACTAAATATCTGTAACACTGTATTACTGTATTACTGTAACACGGTAACACTGTACTAATGTAACACTGTATTACTAAATATCTGTAACACTGTATTACTGTAACACTGTATTACTATAGAACTGTATTACTGGAACACTGTATTACTGTAACACTGTATTACTGTAACACTGTATTACTATAGAACTGTAACACTGTATTACTGTAACACTGTATTACTATAGATCTGTAACACTGTATTACTGTAACACTGTATTACTATAGATCTGTAACACTGTATTACTGTAACACTGTATTACTGTAACACTGTATTACTATAGATCTGTAACACTGTATTACTATAGAACTGTAACACTGTATTACTGTAACACTGTATTACTGTAACACTGTATTACTATAGAACTGTAACACTGTATTACTGTAACACCGCATTACTATAGATCTGGAACACTGTATTACTATAGAACTGTAACACTGTATTACTGTATTACTGTAACACTGTATTACTGTAACACTGTATTACTATAGATCTGTAACACTGTATTACTGTACCACTGCATTACTGTAACACCGTATTACTATAGAACTGTAACACTGTATTACTGTAACACTGTATTACTGTAACACTGTATTACTATAGATCTGTAACACTGTATTACTATAGAACTGTAACACTGTATTACTATAGAACTGTAACACTGTATTACTGTAACACTGTATTACTATAGATCTGTAACACTGTATTACTGTAACACTGTATTACTGTAACACCGTATAATGAGTGTATCATTTTGCTGAACATATAGTTCTGTTTTATCTACATCTAGATAGATAGTTCTGTTGTATCTACATGTGACATTTTTATGAGTTAATTAATTTACAAGTACGGGTCTAAAGGTGCGTTTCGGTTTCCCAGTAACAGCATGTGGCCAAAGACTGGTATTTGTGACTTTGATGTGCCCTCTGGGCATTTCATGATTATGACTAGGATTGATTCAATTTATTCTGTTTTAACACCATAACATGATTAATACTATACAACAGAACTATTGTATCTACATCTAGATGGATAGTTCTGTTGTATCTACATCTAGATAGATAGTTCTGTTGTATCTACATCTAGATAGATAGTTCTGTTGTATCTACATCTAGATAGTTCTGTTGTATCTACATCTAGATAGTTCTGTTGTATCTACATCTAGATAGATAGGTCTGTTGTATCTACATCCAGGTGGATAGTTCTGTTGTATCTACATCTAGATAGATAGTTCTGTTGTATCTACATCTAGATAGATAGTTCTGTTGTATCTACATCTAGATAGATAGTTTTGTTGTATCTACATCTAGATAGATAGTTCTGTTGTATCTACATCTAGATAGTTCTGTTGTATCTACATCTAGATAGTTCTGTTGTATCTACATCTAGATAGATAGTTCTGTTGTATCTACATCTAGATAGATAGTTCTGTTGTATCTACATCTAGATAGATAGTTGTTACTTGTTATTCCACAGAGAATGTGAGACAAACATCCTGAGAGGAGTGGCCGAAGATAATTCCTGATTCATCATTGTTATAAATCATCCTCACAACATAATCTATCATAGGAATCATATCATAGGACCCCATGTCTCAGCAAGAAACTGTGGCTTTGATAGCCCAGTCGAACCAAAATGGAGTCCACAAAAATAGCAACCTCTGCACCACAATGGAGCCAAAATAAAGTCCTATAGAGCAGCAATGCCCCCCCCCCCCCCATTTGAGCCGCAATAAAGTCACAGTTAGAATCGATACCACTTAATTTTTTAAGAGAGGAAACTGCCCTCTATGCAGGCAGAGGGTTGAAGTGAAGGCATTTTTACATTAGCCTTTGGCATTCCTGGGGAGCAAAGTGCTTAATTTAAGTGGTGTTTCCTAGGCTCATTACACGCGGGAGAGATGCAGAAGTCAAGCTCCTGTGGGATTTGGACTAAAAAAAGGGCCGACTGAATGAGCCCCTTTGTTGACTGCTCGTTTAAACGCATGTCACACACCGCCTGGCTAGTGCTAAGTCACAGATTAGTATTATGTTCCCCGGCAACAAAAACAAAAAGGGGAACTAACAAAGAATCACTGACAACAACCAAAACGAAACAGGTTGGGTTTTAGGAGGGGTTCTGAAAGACATTCATGGGACTGTCCACTGAAAGTTGATTAGCAACAACAACTAGGACCTAAAAGACATCCACTATGAGACCCACTAAATTTGCCCAAGAAGAGGCAAACAAAAGAAACCCCCCCACACCAAACTTAAAGACAGGAAGCAAACCAAACAGTGGAGCAAAATGAAAACAGGGACAGTCAGATAAAGGATTATTTGTTTAGAAATCAAATAGGGAGAAACAACTAAAGGAGTTAACCCTCCACATCTCTCAAGACAACTGGAGCACTGGGCCAGCCACTCTTAAATATCACCTGGGCCAGCACAGGTGTAACACATACGGACTAACAAGGTGACATCAACCGGTGCGCTCCAACTGCTAATGTGCTAAGGACTAACCTCGAAATATAAATGGAAAAACCAAAGCCTGTAACATTAGTGTAGTCCTTCCCCCTCCACCTTCTCTGACTCAAGCCCTCTATCCTTCTCTCTTCTACTGTCCGTCGTTCCCTCCATTCCACTGCTTGCTCTGGTCTCATTGCTCTCAACACTGCTAGTCATATACACACTCTCTCTCTCTCTCTAGTCATATACTCTCTCTCTCTCTCTAGTCATATACTCTCTCTCTCTCTCTCTAGTCATATACTCTCTCTCTCTAGTCATATACTCTCTCTCTCTCTCTAGTCATATACTCTCTCTCTCTCTAGTCATATACTCTCTCTCTCTCTCTCTAGTCATATACCCTCTCTCTCTCTCTAGTCATATACTCTCTCTCTCTCTCTCTTGTCATATACTCTCTCTCTCTAGTCATATACTCTCTCTCTCTAGTCATATACTCTCTCTCTCTCTCTAGTTATATACTCTCTCTCTCTCTCTCTCTAGTCATATACTCTCTCTCTCTCTCTAGTCATATACTCTCTCTCTCTCTCTCTCTAGTCATATACTCTCTCTCTCTCTCTCTCTCTAGTCATATACTCTCTCTCTCTCTCTAGTCATATACTCTCTCTCTCTCTCTAGTCATATACTCTCTCTCTCTCTCTAGTCATATACTCTCTCTCTCAGTCTAGTCATATACTCTCTCTCTCTCTAGTCATATACTCTCTCTCTCTCTAGTCATATACCCTCTCTCTCTCTCTAGTCATATACTCTCTCTCTCTCTCTCTCTCTAGTCATATACTCTCTCTCTCTAGTCATATACTCTCTCTCTCTAGTCATATACTCTCTCTCTCTCTCTAGTTATATACTCTCTCTCTCTCTCTCTAGTCATATACTCTCTCTCTCTCTCTAGTCATATACTCTCTCTCTCTCTCTCTCTAGTCATATACTCTCTCTCTCTCTCTCTCTCTAGTCATATACTCTCTCTCTATCTCTCTCTAGTCATATACTCTCTCTCTCTCTCTCTCTCTAGTCATATACCCTCTCTCTCTCTCTAGTCATATACTCTCTCTCTCTCTCTCTAGTCATATACTCTCTCTCTCTAGTCATATACTCTCTCTCTCTAGTCATATACTCTCTCTCTCTCTCTAGTTATATACTCTCTCTCTCTCTCTCTCTAGTCATATACTCTCTCTCTCTCTCTAGTCATATACTCTCTCTCTCTCTCTAGTCATATACTCTCTCTCTCTCTCTCTCTCTAGTCATATACTCTCTCTCTCTCTCGTCATATTCTCTCTCTCTCTCTCCAGGGCACCACTAGAGTGTGTGAGAGAGAAAGTGTATACACATGAGTGTTTGGGATGTACCGTATGTAAATATAAGTGTTGTTTATGTGTAAATGAGTGCATGTAAGTAATGTTATTGTAAGTCGATACATTAGTGTGTGTGTGTGTGTGTGTGTGTGTGTGTGTGTGTGTGTGTGTGTGTGTGTGTGTGTGTGTTCACCTGGCAGAGTGTCCGTTGCGCTCCTCCCCCTCCTGGGCTCTTCGTCCTTCATACGACCCCCCAGACTCCTGGGACGAACGGCCACACTCTGAGTCTGTGTGTAAGCAGAGAGATAGAGACAGAGAGAAAGAGAGAGCGAGAGATAGAGAGCAAGAGAGAGACAGAGAGAGAGAAAGCAAGAGAGAGAGAGAGAGAGAGAGAGAGAGAGAGAGAGAGAGAGAGAGAGAAAGAAAGAGACAGAAACAGAGAGAGCGAGAAAGAGAGAGAGAGAGAGAGAGATTGTCATCCTGTAAGAAACATGGTATAGAGGAGACAGAGAGCAAGACCCACCACTGGTTGCCCTCTAGGTTACAGAAAGCTGGTAGTCCTATCCACCAAAATACCAGGCGTGAAACAGGGAAGAGACTCAGGGGGTATGCTAATTTGGTATAGAGAACACCTAACTCACTCAATTAAATTAATCAAAACAGAAACATTTTACATTTGGCTAGAAATTCAAAAGGAAATTATCTTCACAGAGAAAAATGTCCTCCTGTGTGCTACCTATATCCCCCCACTAGAATCTCCATACTTTAATGAAGACAGCTTCTCCATCCTGGAGGGGGAAATCAATCATTTCCAGGCCCAGAGACATGTACTAGTCCGTGGCAACCTAAATGTCAGAACCGGACAAGAACCTGACACCCTCAGCACACAGGGGGACAAACACCTACCTGGAGGTGACAGCATTCCCTCACCCCCACCCCTAGGCTACCATGGTGAGCGAACGATGCGCTTTTTCATTTTCTTTGAATATTGACATACCCCATTTATTTGTCTCTGCCTGCAAATCGTCCCGCTGCTAAAAGGTAGGCTGTATCCTAGTCGCGAAACCTAGCTCAAGAGAAAGTGCAAGAGTCCGCTGTCATCATTCTTGCTGCTTCCAGTTCAGTAGCCATACGTGTGAGATCAGGGGCAGTTATATTTCCAAGGAAATGTACTTCCTAAATATGATTAGGCTATAGTTCACTATATTATCTATCAATAAATATTGATCACCCATATTTGTCTCGGTCTGAAAATCGTCCCGGTCCTAAAATGTAGGCTTCAAAACGTTCCGCAAGAATAATTGCAAGTCTCAACAACATTGCTCTATTTCAAACTACGTCTGTAATAACGTACAGCAATACTTATAGCTTAATGGGCCATGTGAAAAACTCTGGTAATTTTACCTACAGTATTTCTTCGTTTTTTTTTAATGCGTTTTGATATTGCCTATAGGGTGGAAAATTACTGGGACCATGGCTAGCAAGTGAGTTGCGTCACATACGCCTAAAACCAGTACGTGGGGACAGAAGCCAGTGGGTGGGGGCCGGACAGAAAGCCAGTGGGTGGGGGCCGGACAGAAAGCCAGTGGGTGGAGGCCGGACAGAAAGCCAGTGGGTGGGTAAATGATTACTAAATGATTACAATGTAAATGTGTCTGTGGGTGGCACCAACTCTGACTAGTCATTTTGAACTGCCGACTTCTAAGGAATTGCCCTGGCGGCCTGTAGACATCACATCAAAATAAAATAAAAAAAATAAAACACGAGATGGTGAAGTAGCAGCAGCAGGAAATGACATCACCCTACAACGACAAGGAACACTTTTTGGAAATATACACTCTTAGAAAAAAGGGTTCCAAAAGTGGTTCTTCGCCTGTCCCCATAGCAGACCCCTTTTTGGTTCCATGTAGAACCCACTGTGGAAAGGGTTCTACATGGAACTAAAAATTGATTTTCAAAAGGTTCTCCTATAGGGACTGCCAAAGAAGCACTTTAGGTACTAGAAAGCACCGTTTTTTCCCCCTAAGAGTGTACTGCAAGGTACCAGGTCATCTTTTTATAGCAAGACAAGATTACAGTTAAGGTGCAAAGACTGTAAAGCTAATGTAGCCCATTGGTAATCTAGGCTACTGCAATGCAACCTTTACGTGAAAGAGAAGCATCTTGTTATTTCTAGAATATCATTTATCAGTAAAGTCAATGGCTAACTCTCACTGGCTTCAAAACAAAGCCTGTTTCATTCATCTCTGATCAAAAGAACACTTCTGTTTTGAAGTTCAATAGGAAACCTTTATTGATCGAGGTGATTTCTAATACACACTGAAAAGGGAATACACATGAAAGCTATTTCACAATTGCTAAATGTAAACAAAACTGGAGACATGTTTGTCATTCTTGGACAAAAGAGTGTAGGAGCGATTGCTAAATAAAGTAAACAACTGTTACCTGGATATCTAGCCACCATTAATCTCTTTGCCAACAAACGTAATGCTGTAACAAAAACTGTCTACATGAATGTTTGCTTTTTAATGTTTGTGAAGTCTACTACTTTCCAAAGTTGTTTGCTGTGACTATGGACAATAAAGCTATTGTAAAGTTATATCCGCTGTAGATGGATCATTTTTAAATATGTTATTAGACCATTAACAGATATAGCTCATTAACCTTTACGGACCAAATAATGACGATCCACGTTTGAAAATATATATAATAAATAATCAAACCTACAAGCAATAGACTACTATTATTATGGGGGGAGATTATAATACTGTTTTAAATACCTCGATGGACCGTAAAGGAAATCACACTGCAAACTATCACCCTCATTCTCTAAAGGAAATCACAAATATCATGGATATATTAGAATTAGTGGATATATGGAGGCTTAAATATCCCGACCTAGTGAGATATACATGGGGGAGGCTCAACCAAGCTAGTCGTCTTGACAACTTTCTTATGTCATTCTTGTTGGCACCAAAAGTAAAAAAAAAATGTTGATAAGGGACAGAATGCATCAGATAATTGGCATATACATTACTGTTACTGAATTTCCACGTGGGCGAGGATATTGGAAATTTAATCAAAGCCTATTGGATGACAACTTGTTTTTAACCAGGACAGAACAATTTATAACTGACTTTTTCAGACATAACATAGGTACAGCAGATCCCCTTATTGTTGGACTTCGCTGTCCGTGAGACGAGAACAACATGCTCTCGTGTTTGTCTATAAAGCACTTCTGAATAAACTACCTTCTTATCATCATCACTCATCAATATTAGAATTAGAATTCCTAAAACCAGGTCTCAAGCACGGATTACACTTGAGACCCATGCGATTTCCACAGAGTTGGATATGGCTGCCTTTTCCTGTTACACTCCTTGCCTATGGAATAGGTTATTCATAGCTGACTTTAAAAAGGCTTTTGATAAAGTACGACTGGAGTTTATATTTAAATTCCTGGAACATTTACATTTTGGAGAATCTCTTATAATATGGGTTAAAGTCATGTTTAGTAACCCTAGCTGTAATATAGTAAACAATGGCTACTTCTCAGAAAGTATTAAACTGTCAAGAGGAGTAAAACAAGGTTGCCCACTATCAGTATGTCTATTTATTAATGTCATCGAAATGTTAGCTATTAAAAATCAGATCCAACAATAATATCATGGGGTTAAAAATCCAGGGTTTAAAAACAAAGGTGTCATTGTACGCTGATGATTCATGTTTTCTTTTATATCCACAATTTGGATCCCTCTGCAGCCTCATAGAGGATCTAGAAACTTCTTCGTACCTCTCTGGATTACAACCAAATTATAATATTATGTATTATTATGATAGTACGTACTGGATCACAAAAAAATACATGATTCCATATGTTTTATTTCATAGTTTTGATGTCTTCACTATTATTCTACAATGTAGAAAATAGTAAAAATAAAGATAAACCCTTGAATGAGTAGGTGTTCTAAAACTTTTGAACGGTAGTGTTGGTACCAGTCAAACGTTTAAACACACCTACTCGTTCAAGGGTTTTTCTATTTTTTAAATATATTTTCTACATTGTAGAATAATACTGAAGACACAAAAACAATGAAATCATGTAGTTACCAAAAAAGTGTTAAACAAATATATTTTGGATTTTTCAAAGTAGGCACCCTTTGCCTTGATGACAGCTTTGCACACTCTGGCATTCTCTCAACCAGCTTTACCTGGAATGCTTTTCCAACAGTCTTGAAGGAGCTCCAACATATGCTGAGCACTTGTTGGCTGCTTTTCCTTCACTCTGCGGTCCAACTCATCCCAAACCATCTGAATTGGGTTGAGGTCGGGTGATTGTTGAGGCCAGGTCATCTGAGGCAAACTCAAACACTCTCCTGCTTGGTCAAATAGCCCTTACACAGCCTGGAGGTGTGTTGGGTCTTCGTCCTGTTGAAAAAGTCCCACTATGCGCAAACCAGATGGGATGGTGTATTGCTGCAGAATGCTGTGGTAGCCATGCTGGTTAAGTGTGCCTTGAATTCTAAATAAATTATTCTAAATAAATTACTGACAGTGTCACCAACAAAGCATCACTCCTCCACCTCCATGCTTCATTGTGGGAACCACACATGCGGAGATCATCTGTTCACCTACTCCTCGTTTTACAAAGACATGGCGGTTGGAACCAAAAATCTCAAATTTGGACTCATCAGACCAACGGACATATTTCCACCAGTCTAATGTCCATTACCTCGTGTTTCTTGGCCCAAGCAAGTCTCTTCTTCTGATTGGTGTCCTTTCGTAGTGGTTTCTTTAACGCAATTCGACCATGAAGGCCTGATTCAAGCAGTCTCCTCTGAACAGTTGATGTTGAGATGTGTCTGTTACTTGAACTCTGTGAAGCATTTATTTGGGCTGCAATTTCTGAGGCTGGTAACTCTAATGAACTTATCCTCTGCAGCAGAGGTAACTCTGGGTCTTTCTGTCCTGTGGTGGTCCGCATGAGAGCCAGTTTCATCACAGCGCTTGATGGTTTTTGAGACTGCACTTGAAGAAACTTTCAACGTTTTTGAAATTTTCTGCATTGACTGACAATCATGTCCTGAGGTAATGATGGACTGTTGTTTCTCTTTGCATATTTGAGCTGTTCTTGCCATTATATGGACTTGGTCTTTCACTAAATAGGGCTATATTCTGTATACCAACCCTACCTTGTCACAACACAACTGATTGGCTCAAACGCATTAAAGAAAGAGCACACCTGTTAATTGAAATGCATTCCAGGTGATTAACTCATGAAGCTGGTTAAGATAATAACAATAGTGTGCAAAGCTACCATCAAGGCAAAAGGTGACTACTTTGAAGAATCTAAAATCTAAAAAATATTTTGATTTGTTGAATACATTTTTGGTACGTACACTTTTAAGTCAGAAGTTTACATACACTTTAGCCAAATACATTTAAACTCAGTTTTTTTTCACAATCCCTGACATTTAATCCTAGTAAAAATTCCCTGTCTTAGGTCAGTTAGGATCACCACTTTATTTTAAGAATGTGAAATGTCAGAATAATAGTAGAGATAATTATTTCTTTCAGCTTTTATTTCTTTCATCACATTCCCAGAGGGTCAGAAGTTTACATACACTAAATTAGTAATTGGTAGCATTCCCTTTAAATTGTTTAACTTGGGTCAAATGTTTCGGGTAGCCTTCCACAAGCTTCCCACAATAAGTTGGGTGAATTTTGACCCATTCCTCCTGGCAGAGCTGGTGTAACTGAGTCAGGATTGTAGGCCTGCCTGGTCGCACATGCGTTTTAAGTTCAGCCCACAAATGTTCTATAGGATTGAGGTCAGGGCTTGAATTTGTTGTCGTTAAGCCATTTTGCCACAACTTTGGAAGTATGCTTGGGGTCGTTGTCCATTTGGAAGACCCATTTGTGACCAAGCTTTAACTTCCTGACTGATGTCTTGAGATGTTTCTTCAATATATCCACATAATTTTTCTTCCTCATGATGCCATCTATTTTGTGAAGTTCACCAGCCCCTCTTGCAGTAAAGCACCCTCACAACATGATTATGCCACCCCCGTGCTTCACGGTTGGGATGGTGTTCTTCGGCTTGCAAACATCCCCCTTTTTCCTCCAAATATAACGATGGTCATTATGGCCAAACAGTTCTATTTTTGTTTCATCAGACCAGAGAACATTTCTCCAAAAAGTACGATCTTCATCCCCATGTGCAGTTGCAAACCATAGTTTGGCTTCTTTTATGGCTGTTTTGGAGCAGTGGCTTCTTCCTTGCTGAGCGGCTTTTCAGGTTATGTCGATATAGGACTCATTTTACTGTGGATATAGATACTTTAGTATCTGTTTCCTCCAGCATCTTCACAAGGTCCTTTGCTGTTTGCGTACTATTATCTGTACAGATGAACATGGTACCTTCAGTCATTTGGAAATTGCTCTAAAGGATGAACCAGACTTGTGGAAGTCTACATTTTTTTTCTGAGGTCTTGGCTGATTTCTTTTGACTTTCCAATGCTGTCTAGCAAAGAAGCACTGAATTTGAAGGTAGTCCTTGAAATACATCCACAGGTGCACCTCCAATTGACTCAAATTATGTCAATTAGGCTATCAGAAGCTTCTAAAGCCATGACATAATTTACTGGAATTTTCCAAGCTGTTTAAATGCACAGTCAACTTAGTGTATGTAAACTTCTGACCCACTGGAATTGTGATACAGTGAATTATAAGTGAAATAATCTGCCTGTAAACAATTGTTGGAAAAATTGCTTGTGTCATACACAAAGTAGATGTCCTAACCGACTTTTGATGTCTTCACTATTATTCTACATGTATGTAGAAAATAGTACAAATAAAGAAAAACCCCTGAACAAGTATGTGTTTCCAAGCGTTTGACTTGTACTGTATATTTGCAAAAAAATATATGGGTGATTGGAAATGATGTAGACAATTACATTGATGGAAGCAACAATCTATCCGCAATATTAAAGTTCATCTACCCCCTAAATAATAAAAAATATGTTATATCCGCTGTCTGCACGCACACACACACACGTCCATGCTGACAAAGAAAAAGATACAGTTTCACGTACCCATAGAGTGGTGCAGGGATTCGCTGGTGCTGGGCCGGCTGCCGGAGCGGGTGGGGGGGCGGGAGCTGTAGCGGGACGGGGGCAGGCTGTCCACGCTCCTCTGTCTGCTCAAAGGGTACCCTACCTCACCCCTGTCGCCCTCGCTGCCTCCTCGGAAGTCCCTACAAACCCCACACACAATCAATAACAACATCGGGGTAAGGACACTGGACTCAACTGATTGTCTTAGTATTAGACCATTTCACAGAACAGGATACTGTCTTAGTCATATTTAGACTTCTTCATTGGTTGAAATACCTCATGTTGTTATTATCTGCAGATCTTTTAGACAGAATATGTTGCAGCTGATTTAACACTATTCTTATCCCCAGGTCTCTGTCCCTCCAGACCGCAGGTAAGGTGTCATTCATTGTAATAGCCTGATCCCAGATCCGCTGGTGCTGTCTTGCCTACTAGGAGTTGGATAGCACAAACAGTTCTGGGACCAGGCTATAGTTACAACACTCAATTTAGAGAATCCCAAGAGTAACATACAGTGGGTCTCTCAAGTGCTTTAGCTTACAACTGCTGGCCTCTGCCCTGATAATGCCCTGACAATAACAGTGCACCACTTGACCATACTTTCTCCTCTGATTTGTCATCGCTAGTCCTGGGAAGCACTGGCACTTAGGCCTAGAAACAATGGACTGACAGAATCCTAAACCTCCTAAACTCTAGCAGAGGCAGTTGTTGTCGCTCGGCTGATTCAGCCAGTGATTCAGCTGGTTATCCAGTGCGTTATTGAGCGGGTTATTCAGCGAGTCCAACGGGGGAACAATGGCGGTGCAGAACCTGAGCCCTGAGGACCTAGACATCCAGGGAGGGAGGTAGACATCCTGCTAGCCGTTTGATTCAGGCTGGCTGACCTCCTTTTGGCACTGTTGACTGACTGGATTACCCCCACTATCATAACAACAGCCAAACTGTCACGTCGGTATGAAGGATTGGGAGCAGGCGCAGGAATAGGGGTTTTTATTTCCCGAATTGCAGGACCCGATGCAGCTGCCGAAGTTGTGTCGTTGTCGGACGGGCCAGTTGCCACTGCCGTAGTCACGCCGGCGTTGGACGGACTAGTTGCACCGGTGTCGGACGGGCCAGTTGCAGCTGCTGAAGTTGCGACGTCGGACGGCCCAGTTGCAGCTGCTGAAATTGCGGCGGTGCCGGACGGACCAGTCGCATCGTCGTCGTACGGGCCATTCCCGCTGTCTCCCTTAATGGTAGATTATTTTTTCACGCTGGTATGACGGGATCGGGAGACAGGCGCAGGAATGCGTAATAGTTTTTTAAAAATTTTCCCAAAATACAGCGTGCCGTGTAAAGACCAAACAAACACGTACACAAAACACAGGGTTAAAACCCAAACAAAAGACCGAGGAGTACCTCGAATAAATAACACTAGAGCACAATGATTATCACACGGCACGAGACCCATAATCATCTACACAATATACGTGGCACGAAAGCTAAAACAACACAGCACAGGTACTCACACGACAAACAGATATTGGAACAATAATCAACAGGACAATGGTGAACAAAGGGCACATTTATTCAAATACAATCAGTGGGAATGGGGACCAGGTGTGCGCAATGACACAGTTCCGGAGGGATCCGTGGCACATCTTGGCCATGTTCTGTTATAATCTCCACCCGGCACAGCCAGAAGAGGACTGGCCACCCCTCATAGCCTGGTTCCTCTCTAGGTTTTTTCCTGGGTTTTGGCCTTTATAGGGAGTTTTTCCTAGCCACTGTGCTTCTACACCTGCATTGCTTGCTGTTTTGGGGTTTTAGGCTGGGTTTCTGAACAGCACTTTGAGATATCAACTGATGTATGAAGGGCTATGTAAATAAATTTGATTTGATTTGATCCGTGACACACTCATACAGTAACACATAGCCTGGGTACCAGTCTGTTTCTGCTATCATTCCACTCCTTACCAGTCGTTGTCATGCAAAACAATGACACAAGTGGAATTTTAGCAAAACAGGTTCAGGATTTCAGGCTACGTAACACATTCAGTAACCCATTCAGTAACAGATACAGTAACCCATTCAGTAACACAAACAGTAACAAATAAGTAAACATTCAGTAACCCATTCAGTAACACATTCAGTAACCCATTCAGTAACCCATTCAGTAACCCATTCAGTAACACATACAGTAACAAATAAGTAAACATTCAGTATCACCTTCAGTAACCCATTCAGTAACACATGTAAACATTCAGTAACCCATTCAGTAACCCATTCAGTAACACATGTAAACATTCAGTAACCCATTCAGTAACCCATCCAGTAACCAATAAGTGAACATTCAGTAACATATTCAGTAACCCATTCAGTAACACATACAGTAACATATTCAGTAACATATTCAGTAACCCATTCAGTAACACATTCAGTAACACACACTGTAACACATTCAGTAACACATTCAGTAACATATAAGTAAACATTCAGTAACATATATAGTAACCCATTCAGTAACACACACCGTAACACATAAGTAAATATTCAGTAACACATAAGTAAACATTCAGTAACACATTCACTAACCCATTCAGTAACCTATTTTTTTATTTCACCTTTATTTAACCAGGTAGGCTAGTTGAGAACAAGTTCTCATTTACAACTGCGACCTGGCCAAGATAAAGCATAGCAGTGCGACACATTCAACAACACAGAGTTACACATGGAATAAACAAACATACAGTCAATAACATAGTAGAACAAATATATTTACAGCATGTGCAAATGAGGTAAGATAAGGGAGGTAAGGCAATAAATAGGCCATGGTGGCGAAGTAATTACAATATACCAAGTAAACACTGGAGTGGAGTAACCCATTCAGTAACACAGACATTAACCCATACAGTAACACATACAGTAACCCATTCAGTAACACATTCAGTAACACATTCAGTAACACATACAGTAACCCATTCAGTAACATATAAGTAAACATTCAGTAACCCATACAGTAACACAGACATTAACACATACAGTAACCCATTCAGTAACACATAAGTAAACATTCAGTAACACATAAGTAAACATTCAGTAACCCATACAGTAACACAGACATTAACACATACAGTAACCCATTCAGTAACACATAAGTAAACATTCAGTAACCCATACAGTAACCCATTCAGTAACACATACAGTAACCCATTCCATAACCCATTCAGTAACATACAGTGGGGCAAAAAAGTATTTAGTCAGCCACCAATTGTGCAAGTTCTCCCACTTAAAAAGATGAGAGAGGCCTGTAATTTTCATCATAGGTACACTTCAACTATGACAGACAAAATGACATTGCATTGTAGGATTTTTAATGAATTTATTTGCAAATTATGGTGGAAAATAAGTATTTGGTCACCTATAAACAAGCAAGATTTCTGGCTCTCACAGACCTGTAACTTCTTCTTTAAGAGGCTCCTCTGTCCTCCACTCGTTACCTGTATTAATGGCACCTGTTTGAACTTGTTATCAGTATAAAAGACACCTGTCCACAACCTCAAACAGTCACACTCCAAACTCCACTATGGCCAAGACCAAAGAGCTGTCAAAAGACACCAGAAACAAAATTGTAGACCTGCACCAGGCTGGGAAGACTGAATCTGCAATAGGTAAGCAGCTTGGTTTGAAGAAATCAACTGTGGGAGCAATTATTAGGAAATGGAAGACATACAAGACCACTGATAATCTCCCTCGATCTGGGGCTCCACGCAAGATCTCACCCCATGGGGTCAAAATGATCACAAGAACGGTGAGCAAAAATCACAGAACCACACGGGGGGACCTAGTGAATGACCTGCAGAGAGCTGGGACCAAAGTAACAAAGCCTACCATCAGTAACACACTACGCCGCCAGGGACTCAAATCCTGCAGTGCCAGACGTGTCCCCCTGCTTAAGCCAGTACATGTCCAGGCACGTCTGAAGTTTGCTAGAGACCATTTGGATGATCCGGAGGAAGATTGGGAGAATGTCATATGGTCAGATGAAACCAAAATATAACTTTTTGGTAAAAACTCAACTCGTTGTGTTTGGAGGACAAAGAATGCTGAGTTGCATCCAAAGAACACCATACCTACTGTGAAGCATGGGGGTGGAAACATCATGCTTTGGGGCTGTTTTTCTGCAAAGGGACCAGAACGACTGATCCGTGTAAAGGACAGAATGAATGGAGCCATGTATCGTGAGATTTTGAGTGAAAACCTCCTTCCATCAGCAAGGGCATTGAAGATGAAACGTGGCTGGGTCTTTCAGCATGACAATGATCCCAAACACACCGCCCGGGCAACGAAGGAGTGGCTTTGTAAGAAGCATTTCAAGGTCCTGGAGTGGCCTAGCCAGTCTCCAGATCTCAACCCCATAGAAAATCTTTGGAGGGAGTTGAAAGTCCGTGTTGCCCAGCAACAGCCCCAAAACATGACTGCTCTAGAGGAGATCTGCATGGAGGAATGGGCCATAATACCAGCAACAGTGTGTGAAAACCTTGTGAAGACTTACAGAACATGTTTGACCTCTGTCATTGCCAACAAAGGGTATATAACAAAGTATTGAGATAAACTTTTGTTATTGACCAAATACTTATTTTCCACCATAATTTGCAAATAAATTCATTAAAAATCCTACAATGTGATTTTCTGGATTTTTTCCCCTCATTTTGTCTGTCATAGTTGAAGTGTACCTATGATGAAAATTACAGGCCTCTCTCATCTTTTTAAGTGGGAGAACTTGCACTAAATACCTTTTTGCCCCACTGTATAAGTAAACATTCAGTAACCCATACAGTAACCCATACAGTAACACATACATAGTATACTGACAGTAGAAAACAGCCAACAGGTGCATACACTAGTAGTAAGTAGCGGGAATGACTCATAAGATCAGGAGCCTTTCTGTGGCGTGAGGCAGCTTGATGGACAGGACGCTAGTCTACCACAGGGCCTTAACTCTTAATGCTGAGTGTAAAGCAGATAAGGCATCGGGAACCGTTTGTAGTCTTTAGTATGACTCATAGAGGGTCGAACTCTCAACCTTCCAATCTCAAGCTAGACTCTCTAACATACATTGGTTAACTACCAATTATCTATTAGCAATACTTTTGCGGTTAGTCTGACGTTATCTCTCTCTCTCAAATCACTCTAAGCACCTTTGCTAATAGCAATTTTTTTGTGTTTACATAAGTTGATACGTTGTATTGCAAGGTGTCTGTCTACCTCCTCGGGGGCCTTATTCTGCCAATGCCTTATGTCATGTTTTTGCTTTGTCCCCCCTGTTGATATTGAGGTATTTATCAAGCAATGTCAAGTTACTTTGTCAGTATATGTTACTTTGGTTACAGTGCCGTGTCCTCTTTCTGATTTTAGCATATGTTTTTATACTGAATGTTATCAGATCTTCAACCAAAACCTAATATTAGATAAAAAGAACCTGAGTTTTACAAATAACACCCCCCCCCAAAATATACTTTTATTTATTTAATTAACAAAGTTATGCAACACCCAATTCCCCTGTTCAAAAGTAATTTCCCCCTAATGCTCAATAACTGGTTGTACCACCTTTAGCTGCAATGACTCCAGCCAAATGCTTCCTGTAGTTGTTGATCAGTCTCTCATGTCGCTGTGGAAGAATTTTGGCCCGCTTTTGCAAGCAGAACTGCTTTAACTCAGCGACATTTGTGGATTTTCAAGCATGAACTGTACGTTTCAAGTCCTGCCACAACATCTCAATTGAGATTATATTTGGACTTTGACTACGCCATTCAAAAACTTCAAATTTGTTGCTTTTTAACCATTTTCATGTAGACTTGATTGTGTGTTTTGAATCATTGTCTTTCTACATGACCCAGCTGCGCTTCAGCTTCAGCTCACAGACGGATGGCTTGACATTCTCCTGTAGAATTATCTGATACAGAGCAGAATTCATGGTTCCTTCTATTAAGGCAAGTCGTCCAGGTCCTGAAGCAGCGAAACATCCCCAAACCATCCCACTACCACCACCATGCTGACCCCAAACCATCACACTACCACCACCATGCTGACCCCAAACCATCACACTACCACCACCATGCTGACCCCAAACCATCACACTACCACCACCATGCTGACCCCAAACCATCACACTACCACCACCATGCTGACCCCCAAACCATCACACTACCACCACCATGCTGACCCCAAACCATCACACTACCACCACCATGCTGACCCCTAACCATCACACTACCACCACCATGCTGACCCCAAACCATCACACTACCACCACCATGCTGACCCCAAACCATCACACTACCACCACCATGCTGACCCCAAACCATCACACTACCACCACCATGCTGACCCCAAACCATCACACTACCACCACCATGCTGCCCCCAAACCATCACACTACCACCACCACGCTGACTCCAAACCATCACACTACCACCACCATGCTGACCCCAAACCATCCCACTACCACCACCATGCTGATCCCAAACCATCACACTACCACCACCATGCTGACCCCAAACCATCACACTACCACCACCATGCTGACCCCAAACCATCACACTACCACCACCATGCTGACCCCAAACCATCACACTACCACCACCATGCTGACCCCAAACCATCACACTACCACCACCATGCTGACCCCAAACCATCACACCACCATGCTGACCCCAAACCATCACACTACCACCACCATGCTGACCCCAAACCATCACACCACCATGCTGACCCCAAACCATCACACCACCACCACCATGCTGACCCCAAACCATCACACTACCACCACCATGCTGACCCCAAACCATCACACTACCACCACCGTGCTGACCCCAAACCATCACACCACCACCACCATGCTGACCCCAAACCATCACACCACCACCACCATGCTGACCCCAAACCATCACACTACCACCACCATGCTGACCCCAAACCATCACACTACCACCACCATGCTGACCCCAAACCATCACACTATACCACCACCATGCTGACCCCAAACCATCACACTACCACCACCATGCTGACCCCAAACTATCACACTACCACCACCATGCTGACCCCAAACCATCACACTACCACCACCATGCTGACCCCAAACCATCACACTACCACCACCATGCTGGACCGTTGGTATGAGGTTCTTACTGTGGAATGGAGTGTTTTGTTTTTGCCAAACATAATGGGACCCATCTCGTCGCTGAGTTAAAGCACTTCTGCATGGAAGAGTGGGCCAAAATTCCTCCACAGCGACGTGAGAGACTGATCAACAACAACAGAAAGCGTTTTGTAACGGTTTTGACTTAAGGTTACTGTTTGTTAGGGGTGCCAGGTAGGTCGTGGCTACCAGAGAAAATATAGATTTTTCCTTTTTGTTTGTGAGGGAATGAGTCCCGTCTGGTCCGTCAAGTCTACACCAATACAAAGGACTCATGTAAACGTCAGTCTGGTCCGTCAAGTCTACACCAATACAAAGGACTCATGTAAAAGTCAGTCTGGTCCGTCAAGTCTACACCAATACAAAGGACTCATGTAAAAGTCAGTATACAAATACACTTTTTTCATAAACCCTTAAAAAACTTTCACTTGGTTCGTCAAGAAAAGTCACATACCTCTGGCCTAAAAAGAGTCCAGCCCGGTAAATTATTTCAAGTGAACTCAAGTCACCTCAGTCACGCAATGTTTGTCCATTCATAAAACCAGCCTCATTCATACAAACACATTGCAATAAACTCCAGTTCCACACACAATAAAGATGATCAGAAATCTCAGAAGTCTTCAACCTACAACTGAACACTTAAACCAACACGGTGTAAATCACACTAAAACAAAAATAAAAACCAGTTGGAAAAAGTGTAGTCAGCCTAGCAGTCAGTCAATCCAATCCTCAACAGATCTCTGGCATAGAAAGGAGGTTGGTGAACACAACATTGCCAGACAATGACTCCAGGATCTCTTGGATGGTGGGAAGAGGATAGGCATCAGACTGGGAGACGTTGTTCGTCTACTTATAATCCACACAAAATCTAAGACCACCCGTCTTTTTTGGGGGATGAGGACAACAGGAGGAGCCCAAGGAAAGGAGGAACGTTCAATTATATCTCGTGTCAACATATCATTAATGATTGCCTTTTGGATAACGAGCTTTGCTGGGGACAGACAACATGGCTTCTGCTTGATAGGAATTTCCTGTGTAAGGAATATTTTGTGCTTCAGGATCCCAATGCATCCCAGCTTCGAGGTACATACATCTGAGATATTTTGCAAGTCGTAACTCCTCTGGCTGTTCCAGCGGAGCGCTTCTAGCAGCCTGTAAAAAAAGATCATCAACCGGATTACCAGGGGTTAACTGTACCGGAGCAACGGCAGAGAAGACCGCAACACTTGGAGCCCAATCATGCAACTTCGTAGTTTTGACTTGGAAGAAATGCTTCTCTCTCTCTGCAATGTCAATCTGGACACCACAGAAGTACATGAAATCAATGACCAACATGAAAGAAAAAGCAAGGGTCTTGGAAGGCAGAATAACAGAAGGAATCATATGGGAGCGGTTACACAGGTGGAACTCTACCTCACTCTATCCAAGTGGTCATTTAGCCTCGCCGTTAGCCAGATATAATGGACCTTCTGTCCACGGCTTCATGTTGTATTGTGGACCTTTCACCTCCTTCCATAGCTTCTCATTGAGCGATGTGTAGGATGGCCCTACATAGCTTCTCATTGAGCGATGTGTAGGATGGCCCTACATAGCTTCTCATTGAGCGATGTGTAGGATGGTCCTACATAGCTTCTCATTGAGCGATGTGTAGGATGGCCCTACATAGCTTCTCATTGAGCAATGTGTAGGATGATCCTACATAGCTTCTCATTGAGCGATGTGTAGGATGGCCCTACATAGCTTCTCATTGAGCGATGTGTAGGATGACCCTACATAGCTTCTCATTGAGCGATGTGTAGGATGGCCCTACATAGCTTCTCATTGAGCGATGTGTAGGATGACCCTACATAGCTTCTCATTGAGTGATGTGTAGGATGATCCTACATAGCTTCTCATTGAGCGATGTGTAGGATGACCCTACATAGATTCTCATTGAGCGATGTGTAGGATGACCCTACATAGCTTCTCATTGAGCGATGTGTAGGATGGCCCTACATAGCTTCTCATTGAGCAATGTGTAGGATGATCCTACATAGCTTCTCATTGAGCGATGTGTAGGATGGCCCTACATAGCTTCTCATTGAGCGATGTGTAGGATGACCCTACATAGCTTCTCATTGAGCGATGTGTAGGATGGCCCTACATAGCTTCTCATTGAGCGATGTGTAGGATGACCCTACATAGCTTCTCATTGAGTGATGTGTAGGATGATCCTACATAGCTTCTCATTGAGCGATGTGTAGGATGACCCTACATAGATTCTCATTGAGCGATGTGTAGGATGACCCTACATAGCTTCTCATTGAGCGATGTGTAGGATGGCCCTACATAGCTTCTCATTGAGCGATGTGTAGGATGATCCTACATAGCTTCTCATTGAGCGATGTGTAGGATGGCCCTACATAGCTTCTCATTGAGCGATGTGTAGGATGATCCTACATAGCTTCTCATTGAGCGATGTGTAGGATGGCCCTACATAGCTTCTCATTGAGCAATGTGTAGGATGGCCCTACATAGCTTCTCATTGAGCGATGTGTAGGATGACCCTACATAGCTTCTCATTGAGCGATGTGTAGGATGACCAGGTGTCCAGGATGGCTCTTCCTGTCCAAAGGCCTATAGACGGGGGTAACACCAGCTGGTGCGGTATTGGCTGAAAGGAAGAGGATGTGTATGGGTGGGTGCAGACAGTGACTCTTGGGGTTTCAGCTCTAGACAGAGCAGCCAGAGTAGTATAGTCGTTCTTGTGATGGGAGTGTTGGCCTGTTGTGACAGTGTACGGTTTGTGGTTTCCGGAGGGGTTTACTTGATACTGATTTGGACATGTAGTCGGAGAATGTCCTTCTTTGCTACATCTCCAACAAAGCACCGAAGGGGTCTTGGCTGGAGACTCTGGCTGTGGTTGATGGTCTGGCTTGGGTAACTGTAGGGGGTGGCTGCAGCATGGCTTTGTCTTGGCTGTTCTAAGGTGCCAGCCTGGCTCTCAGTGGGCTGACCCCAGAAGTGGACACCAGACAAGCTCTGTACAAACAAAGGTGCCTAGTGGAGAGCTCTGTCTGCAAGTGGTCTACAGTGTTAACCAGAGGAGAAAATACTGAATTTATGTCCTTGAGGACCTCAGTGTGGTGATGTTTCAGGCGCCACTAGAGAGTGGTGGAGAGTTGGGTTCTTTGGTATTCAAACTGCCTGTCCATGGCAGCAGTAACTTCCCTTCTATACTCACTGAGCTCTGTTAGCTTGTGGGTGAGAGTGCTCACTGAGCTCTGTTAGCTTGTGGGTGAGAGTGCTCACTGAGCTCTGTTAGCTTGTGGGTGAGAGTGCTCACTGAGCTCTGTTAGCTTGTGGGTGAGAGTGCTCACTGGGCTCTGTTAGCTTGTGGGTGAGAGTGCTCACTGGGCTCTGTTAGCTTGTGGGTGAGAGTGCTCACTGAGCTCTGTTAGCTTGTGGGTGAGAGTACTCACTGGGCTCTGTTAGCTTGTGGGTGAGAGTGCTCACTGAGCTCTGTTAGCTTGTGGGTGAGAGTGCTCACTGAGCTCTGTTAGCTTGTGGGTGAGAGTGCTCACTGAGCTCTGTTAGCTTGTGAGTGAGAGTGCTCACTGAGCTCTGTTAGCTTGTGGGTGAGAGTGCTCACTGAGCTCTGTTAGCTTGTGAGTGAGAGTGCTCACTGAGCTCTGTTAGCTTGTGGGTGAGAGTGCTCACTGAGCTCTGTTAGCTTGTGAGTGAGAGTGCTCACTGAGCTCTGTTAGCTTGTGGGTGAGAGTGCTCAGCGAGTCTCCGAATTCCATGGCGCTCTGTTGTTGCTCTTCACTCAGACGTCTGAACTTAGAGTGGATTAGAGTTTGGAGATGTTGTTGAGTCCGACGAATATCAAGTATGTCACCTTGAAGTTGTAAGACTACAACCTCTGTAGAGAAACCAGAAGGAGGAGGAAGGTTGGGTGTCAGAGGGAGGGCTAGATCAGAAATTCGACACGGGTCCATGCCAATAAGAGAGTCACTGGTTACACCTCCTGTGTTTCACACCGAGCACTTTTTGACTTGAAGTCACGTACCTCGGGCCTAAAAAGAGTCCAGTTTGTTAAATGAGTTCAAGTGAACTCAGTTACACAATGTTTGTTCATTCATAAAGTGATGCTTAAAAAACGGTATTATTCATACAAGGGCGTCATTGTAAATAAGAACTGGTTCTTAACTGACTTGCCTAGTTAAATAAAAGGTTAAATAAACAAATACAATCATATTGCAATAAACTCCCATTCCACACACAATAAATGTTATCAGAAATCTCAGGAGTCATCACCTACAACTGAACACATAAACCTACACGGTATAAATCACACAACTGAGACGGAGATATGATTGGATCCGATCCTGGTTAATCTTGCGATACGGCTACAATACGCACTTTTAAATACAACAAAACAAATGTCTGGAGGTGACACAACCAGTTATTGGGTGTCAAAAAGGGGCAATTACTCTTTCACACAGGGGCACTGGGTGCTGTACAACTTTGAAATAAGTAGGTTGCTTTATCTAATATTAGATTTTGGTTTAAGATCTGATAATTATTCCGTATTAAAAAATATGCAAAAGTAGAAAGAAAAAAAAAATCAGAAAAGGGGGGCCAATTTTTTTTTTTTTTTTTTTTTTTACAGCACTTATGAATGTGTCATAAACACTTTGAATGACTTTTAGCATGTCCCTCCCTCCCTGGTTGTTGCCCAGTATTCTATTGGTCCTCTTTGTATTTTCATGGCCCCTTCAAAGTACTTTCCCTGACAGATAAATGTCAGTTCCATTTTAAACACTAGGCTAATTCACTGTTCCTAAAGCAGAGAATTCACTTGGCTGGAGCAGTGTATTGGCACTTTGTTGCTATATTTGTTGACTGTCTGTCACTGCTATTGGGTCATTCATTTGTTCTTAGGATGGCCTCATGGAATACTTCACAAAAGACCCAAATATGAGTTATCACCTCCGGGTATTGTCTGACACCCCTCTGGCGTTCTGAGGGACACCAATACATTAGTTATCCACTGCGGTATTGTCTGACACCACTCTGGCGTTCTGAGGGACACCAATACATTAGTTCTCCACTGCGGTATTGTCTGACACCACTCTGGCGTTCTGAGGGACACCAATACATTAGTTATCCACTGCGGTATTGTCTGACACCACTCTGGCGTTCTGAGGGACACCAATACATTAGTTATCCACTGCGCTATTGTCTGACACCACTCTGGCGTTCTGAGGGACACCAATACATTAGTTATCCACTGCGGTATTGTCTGACACCACTCTGGCGTTCTGAGGGACACCAATACATTAGTTATCCACTGTGGTATTGTCTGACACCACTCTGGCATTCTGAGGGACACCAATACATTAGTTATCCACTGTGGTATTGTCTGACACCACTCTGGCGTTCTGAGGGACACCAATACATTAGTTATCCACTGTGGTATTGTCTGACACCACTCTGGCGTTCTGAGGGACACCAATACATTAGTTATCCACTGTGGTATTGTCTGACACCACTCTGGCGTTCTGAGGGACACCAATACATTAGTTATCCACTGCGGTATTGTCTGACACCACTCTGGCGTTCTGAGGGACACCAATACATTAGTTATCCACTGCGGTATTGTCTGACACCACTCTGGCGTTCTGAGGGACACCAATACATTAGTTCTCCACTGCGGTATTGTCTGACACCACTCTGGCGTTCTGAGGGACACCAATACATTAGTTATCCACTGCGGTATTGTCTGACACCACTCTGGCTTTCTGAGGGACACCAATACATCATGCTGTAACATTAGCCCTCCCTATTCACTGTGTACTGGCAAATACTGTATTGACCACGGGGTCGGCAGCATCCGATACTAAGAGCCTCTAGTCCAGAATGCATTGCTTCATGTTCTGCGTATACAGTATATGTGTGTGTACTACTTGCATGATGTGTGTGTTTCGGTGGGAGCTGGGGGTTACGGGTCGCTGCAGGGGTTCATCGACACTCCGTCCAAGAGGAGCTGCCGATCTCCTCTTCACCCTCGTCGCCATGTTGGTCATGATCTGGACACACACACACACACACACAATTAAAATCACACGCCAACGGCAATGTGCCAAACACACATCATGTTCCCACAGGACAAGGTGCCATAATAACTGGTCCCAGATCTGGTCAGTGTAGCATTGTGTGTGTGTGTGTGTGTGTGTGTGTGTGTGTGTGTGTGTGTGTGTGTGTGTGTGTGTGTGTGTGTGTGTGTGTGTGTGTGTGTGTGTATGTATGTATGTATGTGTATGTGTGTCTCTCACCCCCAGGTACTCTGTGGTCAGTAGTGTCTCTCCGGACAACTCTCTGGGCTGCAGCTGAAGCACTTCCTCTTTGTCCAGGTCCGTCTCTATCGCGTCTTCCTGTTAACAAACACAGGACACGGTCATCATAGAACCACTTCCTTATCCTCATTTTACTGAAGAGAACAGGGATTGATCCCACACCTGATAGATCCACACCAGGGTTGTGTTCATTTGGCACCAAACGTAAGAAAACAGACTGAAACAGGGGCGGACTACATGGACTAGTCCAATAAGAAACAGTCATTTTCCATTGCAAAACATTTTCTGTTGCATGCCTTAATGAACACGACCCATCTGAGAATAGCATAACATAAGATTGTACTAGGAGAGAAGTGAAGTCCATGAGATAGCTGTGAGACCGTGGAGAGAGAAGTGAAGTCTGTGAGATAGCTGTGAGACCATGGAGAGAGAAGTGAAGTCCATGAGATAGCTGTGAGACCATGGAGAGAGAAGTGAAGTCCGTGAGATAGCTGTGAGACCGTGGAGAGAGAAGTGAAGTCCGTGAGATAGCTGTGAGACCATGGAGAGAGAAGTGAAGTCCATGAGATAGCTGTGAGAACCCATGGAGAGAGAAGTGAAGTCCGTGAGATAGCTGTGAGACCATGGAGAGAGAAGTGAAGTCCGTGAGATAGCTGTGAGACCCCATGGAGAGAGAAGTGAAGTCCGTGAGATAGCTGTGAGACCATGGAGAGAGAAGTGAAGTCCGTGAGATAGTTGTGAGACCATAGAGAGAGAAGTGAAGTCCGTGAGATAGCTGTGAGACCATGGAGAGAGAAGTGAAGTCTGTGAGATAGCTGTGAGACCATGGAGAGAGAAGTGAAGTCCGTGAGATAGCTGTGAGACCATGGAGAGAGAGAAGTGAAGTCCGTGAGATAGCTGTGAGAACCCATGGAGAGAGAAGTGAAGTCCGTGAGATAGCTGTGAGACCATGGAGAGAGAAGTGAAGTCCGTGAGATAGCTGTGAGACCATGGAGAGAGAAGTGAAGTCCGTGAGATAGCTGTGAGACCATGGAGAGAGAAGTGAAGTCCGTGAGATAGCTGTGAGACCCCATGGAGAGAGAAGTGAAGTCCGTGAGATAGCTGTGAGACCCCATGGAGAGAGAAGCTCCCCCCCATTGGACATCAATGCACATGCGATAGAACAGCGATATTATAATTTATTTTACTACGCTGCCGGACACTCCTTTCAAAAACAATAACCAAGGTGCTGGGTGGGTCGAACAGTAGCGATGTTTCTCCCTTTACGGGGGAAAGATGTGATCATGTCGATAACACCAACAACGACACCATTATATTATAGGCAAAATGCTAACACTATTATTGTAGGTTATTAGGGAGATTTGAGAACGGCATCACATTTGTCACGATAGGGGTGGTGTCACTTTGTTCAGATCTCACTTGTCAATGGAAGTACAGCGTTTCACACATTTGCTCGAAGAGGGTCAGCGAATGGGGGCACATACCCACCAACACACACACACACATATTCTCAAACCCAGCATACACCTGGGTGACCCCGGATCCCAAGGCACTGCTGTGGCCCTTATATCTGATAGCCCACTTTCCCAGAGAATCCAACCTGGCAGTCCCATCAGACAGCACACAGGTGAGAGACACCCAATATCTGTGTTACGCTGGGGAAGATGTCAAATAAAGTATGTTTTATCATTCATCCCCTCCCTCTCTTTTCATAACTAATTTTTTAGGGGAGGTGTTCTTGAGGTAGGAACGTGTGTGTGTGTGTGTGTGTGTGTGTGTGTGTGGTTCAAAGGACTCTGGGATGGTTTGACAAATGGCGAGTGTGTGAGTGTGTCAGGGTTAGTAGGAGGGTGTGTGTGTGGCAGCCGGCAGGGTCGGTAGGTAGAAGTATGTATGTCCCATCTGTGGAGGAGTGTCTAGGGGACAGAGGAGATGCGTCTTTGGACATTTGCGTGTGTCTCCAGATCATGATCGACATGGCAACGAGGGTGAGATGACGAGCTTACCTCATCATCGTCATCCTCCTCTTCGTCATCAGACTCTGGTCCCTCTTCAGTCACCTCCCCTGGTTAGAAAAGAGACACGTCAGGTCAGCTCACAAAGGTGAGAGGTCAAACAGAACATGAAGAAACCACAGCTTGTACATACAGTGGCCTCCAACAGAACAGTGTATGTCGGTGGGTTTGTGTACTATACTTAAGCAATAAGGCACGAAGGGGATGTCTCTCTCAGTACTGAATTTCCACAATAATATTTTTTATACATTTGCCAAAACTTCTAAAAACCTGTTTTTGATATGTCATTATGGGGTATTGATGAGGGGGGAAAAAATATTAATAATTTCCATTTTAGAATAAGGCTGTAATGCAACAAAAATGTGGAAAATATGAATGGGTCCCCAAAAAATCTAAATGCACAGTATATTGTGTTGGTGCGTGTCAATATGTTCCACTGCAGGGCTGTGTGCACACAGGATGAAATGGACTTCTTCTATGTGTTTATACCTGTTTGTGACTGACCTGAGTTGAGCAGGGCTGTGTGCACACAGGATGAAATGGACTTCTTCTATGTGTTTATACCTGTTTGTGACTGACCTGAGTTGAGCAGGGCTGTGTGCACACAGGATGAAATGGACTACTACTATGTGTTTATACCTGTTTGTGACTGACCTGAGTTGAGCAGGGCTGTGTGCACACAGGATGAAATGGACTACTACTATGTGTTTATACCTGTTTGTGACTGACCTGAGTTGAGCAGGGCTGTGTGCACACAGGATGAAATGGACTACTACTATGTGTTTATACCTGTTTGTGACTGACCTGAGTTGAGCAGGGCTGTGTGCACACAGGATGAAATGGACTTCTTCTATGTGTTTATACCTCTGTTTGTGACTGACCTGAGTTGAGCTGTTTGATAATGAACTCAATCTGCCTGTTGAGCTCCGGGTTCTCCTCTTTACTGTAGCAGCGAAGGATCTCCTCCATACTCTACACACACACACACACACACACACACACACACACACACACACACACACACACACACACACACACACACACACACACGCACACACGCACACACACACACACACAGACACACAGACAGACAGACAGACAGACAGACCACACAATTTTTGCCATTTAGCAGACGCTTTTATCCAGAGTGGATTACAGTAGTGAGTGCATGCATTTTTCATACTTTTTCATTCTGGACACATGGGAATCGAACCCACAACCCTTGCGCTGCAAGCGCTATGCTTTAGCAACTGAGCCACACACACACGGAAATCAATCACCAACAAAGTTATTCTCTTAAGCCCTTGACGCGCGCGCGCGCGCACACACACACACACACACACACACACACACACACACACACACACACACACACACACACACACACACACACACACACACACACACACCACACTAACCATCTCCTTGGCTTCCTCTCGCATTGCATGAATACACAGGATGCTATACAGGGTTCCGTTCACGTACGGCCGAATCTGTAAAAACACACACAAGCCTATAAAGTACACGTTCACGTACGGACGAATCTGTAAAAACACACACAAGCCTATAAAGTACACGTTCACGTACGGACGAATCTGTAAAAACACACACAAGCCTGTAAAGTACACGTTCACGTACGGACGAATCTGTAAAAACACACACAAGCCTGTAAAGTACACGTTCACGTACGGACGAATCTGTAAAAACACACACAAGCCTGTAAAGTACACGTTCACGTACGGACGAATCTGTAAAAACACACACAAGCCTGTAAAGTACACGTTCACGTACGGACGAATCTGTAAAAACACACACAAGCCTGTAAAGTACACGTTCACGTACGGACGAATCTGTAAAAACACACACAAGCCTATAAAGTACACGTTCACGTACGGACGAATCTGTAAAAACACACACAAGCCTGTAAAGTACACGTTCACGTACGGACGAATCTGTAAAAACACACACAAGCCTGTAAAGTACACGTTCACGTACGGACGAATCTGTAAAAACACACACAAGCCTGTAAAGTACACGTTCACGTACGGCTGCAGGACTTGCTTTCTGGAGTGTGGTGTCAAAAAAAGCAGAGCATCTCTTTATTACAGACAGACCTTTCCCCATCTTTACAACTTTTGCTTGTTTGATGGCTCTGTGGAGGTCGTATCAGGACTTGCTGTACTTGTTCCTGTCTTCAGCCGTAGCTGACAGGTAGCCCTGTCCTTTTAGCTTAGCACCAACCTCTGTGTTAATCCAGGGCTTTTGATTGGGAAAGCAATGAACCTTGACTGTGGGGACAACGTCAGCGATGCATTTTCTTATGAAGTCGGTGACGGAGGTGGTTAGCTCATCAATGCTATCGACGCTAGCAAAGCAGTCTTGTAGCATAGCCTCCGAGACGGAGGACCATTTCTCAACTGAGCACAGCACGGGTACTTCCTGATTGCGCTTCTGCTTGTAAACAGGAAGCAGGACTATATAGTTATGATCTGATTTTCTGAAGGGGGGGGGGGGGGGGGGGGCGAGGGAGGGCCTTGTATGCTTGCTTGTGGGTAGAGTATAAGTGGTCTAGGACTCGATCGCCCCCTAGTGGTGAAGGAGAAATGTTGATGGGCATCACATGTCTTAATGACGGGATTTAAAATCACAGGCAACCAGGAAAGCAGGTTTCCGGCTTGTTTATAGTCTCGTACATTAAGTACCAGCTTGTTGTTTTAATTGTCCTGAGGTGGAACATATACAGCAGTCACGATAACAGGTCGGGCATTTGACCCTCAGCTATTCCAAGAAAGGGTGAACAATAGGTCGAGACTTCCACTGCGCAACAGTCAGCACACCATTTGCTGTTGATGACGAGAGGCATACCCCTCCCCCCCCTCTCGATTTCCCTCAATCCAAAGTCCTGTCTGCTCGGTGAATGAAGACTCCATCAAGGAGTTGGATAGCAAACATGTAGCCATGTTTCAGAAAAGCAGAGAATATTGCAGTTACGAGAATCCCTTTGATAACAAATCTGCGATCGGAGGTCATTCATGTTATTACTAGGAGACTGTACATTGGCAAATAGAATGGAGGGAAGAGGTGGTTGGTTTTCCCTTCGCCTTAATCTCGCCAGGACTTCCTGCCTCTTTATCGGCGGCGTTTCCTCTTGGATAGCCCGAGAATTTGATCAGAATTACACAAAGAGCCCAGGGCAGATGAGTCGAAGTTTAAGCCACAATTGAGGTTAGTAAACTGCCGATCTGATGTTCAAAAGTTCTTATCAATCATAGTAATCATAGCGGATACATAAACGCCAAAAGAATCACAAAATAGCAAAGTTGGAGCAGAGCTCACAAAGACGGCATCAATAGAGTAGGCTTGGGCGCTATACCGTATAACAAGGTATTTGGAAATAGCCACGGGATGGTTTTTCCAATACCATTCAATTTATTTGAAGTTTTTCCCAATATATTTTTATATTTGTAACAATTTTTTAAAGTAAATACCTGCAGTTAACTTGTGCAATGTGTTAGAAGATAAAGCAGATCGCCTTCTAATTTCATCTGTCACATTATTTTACGTTATGAAGCTTACCGCAGTTCCCCAGAACATTTGAGCCAGTCATGTGTTTTTTTGTAAATAGCACAATGGGAGAAAGGTGTGTATTGTAAGGGGTCGTGTTTTATATTGAAAGTCAACAGTATTTTTTTTTTGCTTCAATAGAGAGTGATCAGGGACGTGCAACTATAGTTTTCCTTCACAGAAACAACATTAGTGCAACACATTCAGACAGGAAATAGCTTAATTTTCATCAGATGACAACAGAAGTGCAATGTTATTTTGTCACATCTGCTCCTGCTACGCCCTCTGTTGTTCATCCGGTGTCTTCTTGACCTGCAGTTACTCCCCTGTACACTCTCTCTCTCCCTCTCACTCTCTGTGTGGTTGGAGACAAGTGTGCTGGAGTCAGAGCAGATCCCTACCAGCTGCAACTCGTTCCATAATCAAGACCTCTACAAATACTCAGTCCTGCCATTTCCACTCTGCCGGATCGTAATCTCTGCTCAGTCAGTTCATGATTCTAGCCATTTATGATTATTCAAGATCCTGTTACTCTGCTGTGCCTGTTTCCCTGCCTGACACCGTTTATCCTCTCATTGCAGTTACCGCTCTGTCTCTGGCTCCTGTCTCCTGTTCCACATCTCACCACCCAACTACCTTGCTCTGGATTTTACTCACCACCACTACCTTGGATTCCCATCAGGACCTGTTCACCCTGTTCTACTCAGCTAACTCCAACCTCAGTTACCACATCTAGGTTTTTCTGCAACTCATCTGAGCTTTCCCGGATCTGCACTCCATATCTCTCTGTGTAACAAATATTTTCATTCATTCATCCCTGTTTCCTCATCTGAGTCTGCTCTTGGGTTCCCCTGTGTCGCTCCGCTTAACATATTTGGCTGGCAGCCACACAAGTAAATGAGCTTACAATGAAAAAGCAAGGTATTCTTTGCAAAAACGATGCATGGCCATCATATTTCTAATGTTTATCATAGAAATAATGTAGCCAGCTACATTTCCTAATGTTTGGCATAAAGTTAATCTTGCATTTTACCAGAGAAAAGCAGGCTGGCTACACCTACAAAAGTACCAGAGAAAAGTAGCTACACATCAGTCAGAGCGCTGTCTACTGATAGAATTCTCTTTTGTGAATTATCATCCGAGTGGAAAAGTGCAACTGAAACACAATATTAGTCTGATGTCGAGAAGAAATTACAATAACAAGAATTTTACATCTGTGTTTACAAAACGCATTAAAAGTTTTCTAAAGCTTTTTTTTATAACTTTTTTCTGTGTGTGAAAAATGAATAATTCTGCGTTAACGCAACCCCTAAGTTTAACTTGCTAGTTATCTAAGTAAATTACTGAATTAATAAGGTGACAGGGCATCATATTGTGTACGTTTTCTGCCGTGTTTGAGAAGCCAAAGCCCATTAGATGAGTTATCTGTACAGCTGCCACTAGTATCTTTTGATTTTCTTGAGGTTTTTTTTGCCACTCTGTTCTCAGCCATCTGCTCCTCCCCCCTCTTCTCCAAGCAGAGCAGACAGGCGCGTTTCCCTAGTGACTCCAGATTCCACAAAGACACAGTGTGTAACCATGCTGCTTCAGAGACAGTACTGATCTTACTTTAGACAAGCATGCATTAAAACATTGTTCATTTGCACAATGTCTCTCGTTCACATTCACTTGTAAATGTCCAAACTCACCAAAAATGACATTCGGTAGCTCCTACCTATACACGTATAACGTTATGAGCTGGACTGCCTGTCTTTGCAATTTGTTAGCATATTTCGCTAGCAGCCTCCATGGAAATTCCTTTTTACTTGTGCTAATTTAGTTAGCATACTGGTAACAGACGTGAAAAATTATGAATTCTGCATTAACACGGCCCCTAAATTTAACTTGCTAGTTATCTAAACAAATTACTGAATTAATAAGTTGTTTTTGGCACCCCCTTGTGTACTAAACCAGTAATACAGTAAATCCCGGGATGAGAGAAGGAATGTATGACGATATGAACATCTGGATACTGCTCAACCCTACCATATAGTACGCCACCATCGCGCCAATCAAGCAGATTAGTGATTAACTGGGACTGTTGCAGATTAACAGATTTACAGATTAACCTCTCTCTGTGTGTGTGTTTTATATGTGGGTAGTTTGTGTACATTCACAACTGCGGGTGTCTGTGTGTGGGTGTGTGAGATGTGTCCATGAAAGTGTGTGTGTGTGTTACCTCGTGGTTCTCGTGTCCCAGGAGGTCAGTCAGAACCTTCAGCACGTGTTTAGGGTTCTCAGCACACTTCCTCTTTCCTGGAACAAAAAGACAAGTCATCACAACAGAGATACGGGTTAGGGTTAGATACGGGTCTGAAAGAACACGAAGATAAGTAATCACGACAGAGACACGGGTTAGGGTTAGATACGGGTCTGACAGAACAAGAAGATAAGTAATCATGACAGAGATACGGGTTAGGGTTAGATACGGGTCTGACAGAACAAGAAGATAAGTAATCATGACAGAGATACGGGTTAGGGTTGGATACGGGTCTGACAGAACACGAAGATAAGTAATCATGACAGAGATACGGGTTAGGGTTAGATACGGGTCTGAAAGAACAAGAAGATAAGTAATCATGACAGAGATACGGGTTAGGGTTAGATACGGGTCTGAAAGAACACGAAGATAAGTAATCACGACAGAGACACGGGTTAGGGTTAGATACGGGTCTGAAAGAACACGAAGATAAGTAATCATGACAGAGATACGGGTTAGGGTTAGATACGGGTCTGAAAGAACAAGAAGATAAGTAATCATGACAGAGATACGGGTTAGGGTTGGATACGGGTCTGACAGAACAAGAAGATAAGTAATCACGACAGAGATACGGGTTAGGGTTGGATACGGGTCTGACAGAACAAGAAGATAAGTAATCATGACAGAGATACGGGTTAGGGTTGGATACGGGTCTGAAAGAACACGAAGATAAGTAATCATGACAGAGATATGGGTTAGGGTTAGATACGGGTCTGACAGAACAAGAAGATAAGTAATCATGACAGAGATACGGGTTAGGGTTGGATACGGGTCTGACAGAACAAGAAGATAAGTAATCATGACAGAGATACGGGTTAGGGTTGGATACGGGTCTGACAGAACAAGAAGATAAGTAATCATGACAGAGATACGGGTTAGGGTTGGATACGGGTCTGACAGAACAAGAAGATAAGTAATCATGACAGAGATACGGGTTAGGGTTGGATACGGGTCTGACAGAACAAGAAGATAAGTAATCATGACAGAGATACGGGTTAGGGTTGGATACGGGTCTGAAAGAACAATAAGCTTTCATTCTGCTCTCTCCATCTAACTCAATTTGATTTGAATCAATCCCTTCAATGGGCATTTAACATTAGACCCAGGGCCAGAAGTCTATACAAGGCCTAGAGACGATTTATTTTATGTAACCCTTATTTTACCAGGTAAGTTGACTGAGAACAGATTCTCATTTACAACAACAACCTGGGGAATAGTTACAGGGGAGAGGATGGGGGATAAACAAGCCAATTGTAAACTGTAGATGATTAGGTGGCCGTGATGGTATGGGGGCCAGATTGAGAATTTAGCCAGGACACCAGGATTAACCCCCCTACTCTTACAATAAGTGTCATGGGATCTTTAGTGACCACAGAGAGTCAGGACACCCGTTTAACATCCCATCTGAAAGACAGCACCCTACACAAGGCAGTGTCCCCAATTACTGCCCTGGGGGCATTGGGATATTTTTTTTAGACAAGAGGAAAGAGTGCCTCCTACTGGCCCTCCAACACCACTTCCAGCAGCATCTGGTCCCCCATCCAGGACCAACCCTGCTTAGCTTCAAAAGCAAGCCAGCAGTGGGATGCAGGTTGGTATGCAAAGACACTCCTTTGATGAGTCGTGAGTAGAAGTAAATAGTCCTGTGTGGCTCAATTGGTGGAGCACGGGCTCTTGCAACGCCAAGGTGCAGTGGGTTTGATTTCTGCTGGGGCCAAACATAGTATGGGTCCCGTATGGAAAAATAAATGAATGCATAACTGTAAATGGCTTTGGATAAAAGCATCTGCTGAATGGTAGATAATATGATGTATATTGTAATAGGTAATTTGAGATCTAACTAGCTAACTCATTCTAATTATGTGGGAGATAGAGGGAAAGGAATCACTGTCCCTACCTAACTCTTTAGCCAAGGTGCATGAATGAAAGAGATGCACCAGTATTTTTGTTTACATTTTACCCAGTAGTTCTGAGCCAAAAGTGGTACCGAAAATTGCGTATCACTATGATGTGCAGCTTGCTAGATGTCACCGAAATGGTGAGAGACTGAAGCTCATTGGCTAGTCTTCGAATAGCTAGGAACTCATTGGCTGGCCCAAATGGGGGAAAATGTAAGGAAGATGTCACAGCTTCCAGAAAAAAACGTCTCTTTCAAACTAGGGATTTCGTGACTTAGTTGAAGTAAAACAGTAATTCTGCTAATAGATTATACATGTTTGGACTACATATGTACATATCCAGCACAAAGCGGGAGCTTTGAAAAAATACTTAGTAGTCGCCAAAGTTCTGGAGAATGTCTTTAAGGAGCAAACTGGTGTGAAGAGGAAAATCAGCAACTCTTGGGAGGACAGTGGAAGTTGATAAAACTCCTATAAAAGATGCTGCATTTCCATTTCAGACAACTGATGTGGACTGTGTTAGTGTTCCCTGTATAGGTGGTGTGGGAGCCCACGTCCAAAATACTTTTGCTTCTATTGCTTTCAACTAAGGGACTGTTTATTGTTTTGGGTGCTTTTGCGCCTCGGATGGAAAATAATCTGAGGGAAACACTGGACTGAGGGAAATGTAGCCTGATCCCAGATCTGTTTTGGCACAAATAGATCTGGGACCAGGCTAATGGACTGTGCCATCAGGTGGATGTCATACTAGGTAGGGAGTGTACCAGGCATGGGTGGTACCAGGTGATGGGTGTACCAGGTATGGGTGTACCAGGTGATGGGTGTACCAGGTATGGGTGGTACCGGGTGATAAGTGTACCAGGTATGGGTGGTACCAGGTGATGAGTGTACCAGGTATGGGTGGTACCGGGTGATGAGTGTACCAGGTATGGGTGGTACCAGGTGATGAGTGGTACCAGGTGATGAGTGTACCAGGTATGGGTGGTACCAGGTGATGAGTGTACCAGGTATGGGTGGTACCGGGTGATGAGTGTACCAGGTATGGGTGGTACCAGGTGATGAGTGTACCATGTATGGGTGGTACCAGGTGATGGGTGGTACCAGGTGATGAGTGTACCAGGTATGGGTGGTACCAGGTGATGAGTGTACCAGGTATGGGTGGTACCAGGTGATGAGTGTACCAGGTATGGGTGGTACCAGGTGATGAGTGTACCAGGTATGGGTCGTACCAGGTGAGGAGTGTACCAGGTATGGGTGGTACCAGGTATGGGTGGTACCAGGTGATGAGTGTACCAGGTATGGGTCGTACCAGGTGAGGAGTGTACCAGGTGATGATAGGCTACCTCTGGTGCGTAGACATAGGTTCATGAGCAGGGCCACAGCGTACTCCAGAGTGTAGTCAGACAGACAGTCAGAGTCCTGCAGCTCATCCACCAGCCAGTCAATGAGACCGTCCTCTATCATGGCTGACTGCTGGCTCCTCCTAGAGCACACACACACACACACACACACACACACACACACACACACACACACACACACACACACACACACACACACACACACACACACACACACACACACACACACACACACACACACACACACACACACACACGTTAACGCATACACACTGAAACACAAACAAGACAAACGCATACACCCTCACGCGAATGCATATAAAAACACACTGTGCTTGCACACACACACATGGATGTGTACACAAAACTCACATGTTCACACACACACAGACGCACAAATACAAACGCACAGGAACAAGCAAACAGAGAAGAAACACAGCCTACAGGGTAACCCGGGAAACCACTAACTGTTGCACAACGAGCAAACAGAAAGAAACACAGCCTACAGGGTAACCCGGGAAACCACTAACTGTTGCACAACAAGCAAACAGTAAGAAACACAGCCTACAGGGTAACCCGGGAAACCACTAACTGTTGCACAACAAGCAAACAGAAAGAAACACAGCCTACAGGGTAACCCGGGAAACCACTAACTGTTGCACAACAAGCAAACAGAAAGAAACACAGCCTACAGGGTAACCCGGGAAACCACTAACTGTTGCACAACAAGCAAACAGAAAGAAACACAGCCTACAGGGTAACCCGGGAAACCACTAACTGTTGCACAACAAGCAAACAGAAAGAAACACAGCCTACAGGGTAACCCGGGAAACCACTAACTGTTGCACAACAAGCAAACAGAAAGAAACACAGCCTACAGGGTAACCCGGGAAACCACTAACTGTTGCACAACAAGCAAACAGTAAGAAACACAGCCTACAGGGTAACCCGGGAAACCACTAACTGTTGCACAACAAGCAAACAGTAAGAAACACAGCCTACAGGGTAACCCGGGAAACCTTTATAAGCTGTGCCTTTATAAGCTTGTGTTTCAAACCAATAGTTTTCTGATTAACAAACACAAAAAGTGGAGACACTGGCATCCCACATTCTCTAGTCTACTAGGGCTGATTGTGGATAGTTAACCAGAGTGGAAGTGTGACTGTGGATACAGAGCGGTAGTGTGACTGTGGATGCAGAGCGGTAGAGTGACTGTGGATACAGAGCGGTAGAGTGACTGTGGATGCAGAGCGGTAGAGTGACTGTGGATACAGAGCGGTAGAGTGACTGTGGATACAGAGCGGTAGTGTGACTGTGGATACAGAGCGGTAGTGTGACTGTGGATACAGAGCGGTAGTGTGACTGTGGATGCAGAGCGGTAGTGTGACTGTGGATGCAGAGCGGTAGTGTGACTGTGGATGCAGAGTGGTAGTGTGACTGTGGATACAGAGCGGTAGTCTGACTGTGGATACAGAGCGGTAGTGTGACTGTGGATATAGAGCGGTAGTGTGACTGTGGATGCAGAGTGGTAGTGTGACTGTGGATACAGAGCGGTAGTGTGACTGTGGATACAGAGCGGTAGTGTGACTGTGGATACAGAGCGGTAGTGTGACTGTGGATACAGAGCGGTAGTGTGACTGTGGATACAGAGCGGTAGTGTGACTGTGGATACAGAGCGGTAGTGTGACTGTGGATGCAGAGAGGTAGTGTGACTGTGGATATAGAGCGGTAGTCTGACTGTGGATACAGTGTGGTAGTGTGACTGTGGATGCAGAGCGGTAGTGTGACTGTGGATACAGAGCGGTAGTCTGACTGTGGATGCAGAGCGGTAGTCTGACTGTGGATACACAGCGGTAGTCTGACTGTGGATACACAGCGGTAGTCTGACTGTGGATACACAGCGGTAGTCTGACTGTGGATACACAGCGGTAGTGTGACTGTGGATACAGAGCGGAAGTGTGACTGTGGATGCAGAGAGGTAGTGTGACTGTGGATGCAGAGCGGTAGTCTGACTGTGGATGCAGAGCGGTAGTGTGACTGTAGATGCAGAGCGGTAGAGTGACTGTGGATGCAGAGCGGTAGTGTGACTGTGGATACAGAGAGGAAGTGTGACTGTGGATGCAGAGAGGTAGTCTGACTGTGGATACAGAGCGGTAGTCTGACTGTGGATGCAGAGTGGTAGTGTGACTGTGGATGCAGAGAGGTAGTGTGACTGTGGATGCAGAGCGGTAGTGTGACTGTGGATGCAGAGCGGTAGTGTGACTGTGGATACAGAGCGGTAGTGTGACTGTGGATACAGAGCGGTAGTGTGACTGTGGATGCAGAGCGGTAGTGTGACTGTGGATACAGAGCGGTAGTGTGACTGTGGATGCAGAGCGGTAGTCTGACTGTGGATACAGAGCGGAAGTGTGACTGTGGATACAGAACAGAACAGAGTTTTTCTGGAAGTGAGTGGGAGTGTTTTTCAGGAAGTGAGTGGGAGTGTGTTTCAGAAAGTGAGTGGGAGTGTATTTCAGGAAGTGAGTGGGAGTGTGTTTCAGGAAGTGAATGATAGTGTGTTTAAGGAAGTGAGTGTAAGTGTGTTTCAGGAAGTGAGTGGAAGTGTGTTATTCAGGAAGTGAGTGGGAGTGTGTTTCAGGAAGTGAGTGTACCTGAGGCTGAGTTTCTGCAGGGCTCCCAGGACATTCTCTCTGCTCACAGAGTCCTTCTCCTCTGTCCTTAGAGACTCAATGAGCAGCCTCAACAAAGACGGGACCTGGGACAGGTACACACGACCTGGAACACAACATACACACACACACACACACAACACAACACAACCAGGGGTCACCACCATCGCCCGAGGATTATAGCCTGGAATCCATGCTTCACAATCACCATTTGCTTCATGTTGAAATCCCTGAGCAGTTTCCTTCCTCTCCGGCAACTGAGTTAGGAAGGACGCCTGTATGTCTCCCAACTGTTGTATTAGGTGTGTGTGACAAATAACATTTTACTTAATTTGATGTTTGTAGTGACTGGGTGTACACATCTATCAATCAGTGCCCTTCATTTTTTTATTTAAAAAAACAAACAATTCCAGGGGGTGGATCAGCTTAATATTGCGGATAGATTGTAGCTTCCATCAATGTAATTGTCTGCATCACTTCCAATCACCCATATATTTTTTGGGGTAAATATATATATCTATATACACACACACATACATACAGTGGGGAGAACAAGTATTTGATACACTGCCGATTTTGCAGGTTTTCTTACTTACAAAGCATGTAAAGGTCTGTAATTTTATCATAGGTACACTTCAACTGTGACAGACGGAATCTAAAACAAAAATCCAGAAAATCACATTGTATGATTTTTAAGCAATTAATTTGCATTTTATTGCATGACATAAGTATTTGATACATCAGAAAAGCAGAACTTAATATTTGGTACAGAAACCTTTGTTTGCAATTACAGAGATCATACGTTCCCTGTAGTTCTTGACCAGGTTTGCACACACTGCAGCAGGGATTTTGGCCCTCTCCTCCATACAGACCTTCTCCAGATCCTTCAGGTTTCGGGGCTGTCGCTGGGCAATATGGACTTTCAGCTCCCTCCAAAGATTTTCTATTGGGTTCAGGTCTGTCCAAGCAACACTGATTGACAATACATTTCACATGCTGTTGTGCAAATGGAATAGACAAAAGGTGGAAATTATAGGCAATTAGCAAGACACCCCCAATAAAGGAGTGGTTCTGCAGGTGGTGACCACAGACCACTTCTCAGTTCCTATGCTTCCTGGCTGATGTTTTGGTCACTTTTGAATGCTGGCGGTGCTTTCACTCTAGTGGTAGCATGAGACAGGGTCTACAACCCACACAAGTGGCTCAGGTAGTGCAGCTCATCCAGGATGGCACATCAATGCGAGCTGTGGCAAGAAGGTTTGCTGTGTCTGTCAGCGTAGGGTCCAGAGCATGGAGGCGCTACCAGGAAATTCGCCACTGGCGCCCTGTGCTCACAGATGAAAGCAGGTTCACACTGAGCACATGAGCACATGTGACAGACGTGACAGAGTCTGGAGACGCCGTGGAGAACGTTCTGCTGCCTGCAACATCCTCCAGCATGACCGGTTTGGCGATGGGTCAGTCATGGTGTGGGGTGGCATTTCTTTGTGGGGCCGCACAGCCCTCCATGTGCTCGCCAGAGGTAGCCTGACTGCCATTAGGTACCGAGATGAGATCCTCAGACCCCTTGTGAGACCATATGCTGGTGCGGTTGGCCCTGGGTTCCTCCTAATGCAAGACAATGCTAGACCTCATGTTGCTGGAGTGTGTCAGCAGTTCCTGCAAGAGGAAGGCATTGATGCTATGGACTGGCCCGCCCGTTCCCCAGATCTGAATCCAATTGAGCACATCTGGGACATCATGTCTCGCTCCATCCACCAACGCCACGTTGCACCACAGACTGTCCAGGAGTTGGCGGATGCTTTAGTCCAGGTCTGGGAGGAGATCCCTCAGGAGACCATCCGCCACCTCATCAGGAGCATGCCCAGGTGTTGTAGGGAGGTCATACAGGCACGTGGAGGCCACACACACTACTGAGCCTCATTTTGACTTGTTTTAAGGACATTACATCAAAGTTGGATCAGCCTGTAGTGTGGTTTTCCACTTTAATTTTGAGTGTGACTCCAAATCCAGACCTCCATGGTTTGATAAATTTGATTTCCGTTGATAATTTTTGTGTGATTTTGTTGTCAGCACATTCAACTATGTAAAGAAAAAAGTATTTAATAAGAATATTTAATTCATTCAGATCTAGGATGTGTTATTTTAGTGTTCCCTTTATTTTTTTGAGCAGTGTATATATACATATATATATATATATATATATACACATATATATATATATATATATATATATACATATACATTCACACACAAACACATATACACACTTTCTTTTAAGAATATACCTTTATTATTCCCTGCAAACCCTACCACCCCTCCCCTAATTGGAGTAAACTACTAAACAATAACACTTAGGCTTCTACCTTCAGTTTATACATACTATACACATTTTACAGACACAATCTATTTTACAATAGTTATATTTTCTTTGTTTTTAGTGCTGGCCTTCTATTTCTGATGTCCATCCAGTTTGATTTCTATTTGTAACTGTGCTATTTCACAACATTTCTGAACCTATATACATTTTACAGACACCTATGTTTTACATTGGTTATCTTGTGGTTATTAGTCCCACCCTTCAGCTCCATTCAACCCCTCCCATCTTGCCCTTAACACCATCCATCTAATTGGTGCCCTTCTTTGCGAGATGCTGAAAAACTTTGCCATAATTTTGCCATAATAAAGAGGTTGAATACTTATTGACACATGACATTTCAGCTTTTCATTTGTAGTTAATTACAAAAAAAATGTTACAAACAAAATTCCACTTTGACATTATGGGGCATTGTCTTTAGATCAGTGACACACAATCTGAATTAAATCAATTTTAAATTCAGGCTGTAACAACACAATTTTGAAAAAGTCAAGGGGTGTGAATACTTTCTGAAGGCACCGTATACTACAACACCTTAAATAACATGTGACTTACCCTCTGCGAGGGAAGCGAAAGCATTGATGAGACGAGCCATGTACTGCCTGACCATCTCGTTCTTCGACCTCATCAAGAGGAGCACAGATTTCTGCAAAACATATTCCAACGCAGATGTTTTATGGGAAAGCCACTGTCCAGTATAACGGACAATGAACTGTTTCAAATGCACCTTACTGTACATAGTCTAACATCTATTGTTGAATCGATTTCCCTTAGTCAATTCAAGAAAACACTGTGGGGTTGTATCTGGTTGGCAAAAGAGAAGCATCGCGCTCTCCCAGAAGCTTGGCTGGTGCGTAAAACCCGCAAATTCAGTTGTATGTGGTGTGAAAACATAGATTTTTGGTCTGGTAAATATCCAGGATTTCAGTTGTATATATTGTTATATACAAAATTCAATCTTCACTAGTCACAATGGAAAAACGAATTCATTTCATCTATATGAACAATGAAAGTGCTTGGTAGGCCAACATTTGGCCATGGGGGGGGTTGTGCAAGTTGCTGTGGGGGGTGCTGAGATGTTGGCCAGCGTAGGGGTAGCCAGGTGGAAAGCATGGCCAGCCGTGGAAAAATGCTTATTTAAATGATCGAATATCGTAGATTTATCGGTGGTGACAGTGTTTCCTAATCTCAGTGCAGTGGGTAGCTGGGAGGAGGTGCTCTTATTCTCTATGGACTTTCCAGTGTCCCAAAACTTTTTGGAATTAGTGCTACAGGAAGCAAATTTATGTGTGAAAAAGCTAGCCTTAGCTTTCCTAATTGAGTATATTGGTTCCTGACTTCCCTAAAAAGTTGCATATCGCAGGGGCTATTCGATGCTAATGCAGAACGCCATAGGATGTTTTTGTGCTGGTCAAGAGCAGTCAAGTTTGGGGTGAACCAAGGGCTATATCTGGTCTTAGTGCTAAAGTTTTTGAATGGGGCATGCTTATTTAAGATGGAGAGGAAAGAGCTTTTGAAGAGCAACCAGGCATCCTCTACTGACGGGATGAGGTCAATATCCTTCCAGGATACCCGAGCCAGGTCGATTAGAAAGGCCTGCTTGCTGAGGTGTTTTAGGGAGCGTTTGACAGTGATGAGTGGAGGTCGTTTGACCGCAGACCCAGTACGCACGCAGGCAATAAGGCAGTCATCGCTGAGATCCTGGTTGAAGACAGCAGAGGTGTATTTAGAGGGCAGGTTGGTCAGGATGATATCTAAGAGGGTGCCCATGGTTACGGATTTGGGGTTGTACCTGGTAGGTTCCTTGATGATTTGTGTGAGATTGAGGGCATCTAGCTTAGATTGTAGAACGGCCGGGATGTTAAGCATGTCCCAGTTTAGGTCACCTAACAGTACGAACTCTGAAGATAGGTGGGGTGCGATCAATTCACATATGGTGTCCAGGGCATAACTGGGGGCCGAGGGGGGTCTATAACAAGCGGCAATAGCGAGAGACTTGTTTCTGGAAAGGTGGATTTTTAAAAGTAGAAGCTCAAATTGTTTGGGCACAGACCTGGATAGTAAGACAGAACTCTGCAGGCTAACTCCGCCCCCTTTGGCAGTTCTATCTTGTTGGAAAATGTTATAGTTAGGGATGGAAATTTCTGGATTTTTGGTGGCCTTCCTAAGCCAGGATTCAGACACGGCTAGGCTTCTAATGTTAACCCACCTGTCTGGTGCTGTGATCCAGGAGGTCGTTGCTGATGTAGGCCTGCAGTACCGTGTCCCTCTGCTCACCTTGGAGAGAACGGGTCAGTCTCTGAGGATAGGAGAACACACAAGGTGATGACATAGACAGGCAGACAGACTGGCAAACAGACAGAAAGACAGGCAGGTAGGCAGACAGACTGGCAGACAGGCACAGAGACCTAGAGACACAGAGGCAGAGAGACACAGAGACAGAGAGACATCAAGGCACAGAGACAGACAGGCACAGAGAGAGAGAGAGACACAGAGTGAAAGGGAGACAGAGAAAGAGAGGCGGAGAGACACAAAGACCGAGAGACAGAGACACATAGAGACAGAGACAAAGAGACAGATATACATAGAGACAGAGACATAGAGACAGAGACACATAGAGACAGAGACACATAGAGACACAAAGACATAGAGACAGAGACAGAGACATATATACATAGAGACAGAGACACATAGAGACACAAAGACATAGAGACAGAGACACATAGAGACAGAGACATAGAAACAGAGACACATAGAGACACACAGAGACAGAGACAGATAGAGACACAAAGACATAGAGACAGAGACAAAGAGACATATATACATAGAGACAGAGACAAAGAGACATATATACATAGAGACAGAGACAAAGAGACATATATACATAGAGACAGAGACAAAGAGACATATATACATAGAGACAGAGACAAAGAGACATATATACATAGAGACAGAAACAGAGAGACAGATATACATAGAGACAGAGACAAAGAGACATATATACATAGAGACAGAGACAAAGAGACAGATATACATAGAGACAGAAACAGAGAGACAGAGACATAGAAACAGAGATATAGAAACATAGACACAAAGTGACAGAGACATAGAGACAGAAACATAGAGACACACAGAGACAGAGACAGAGACAAAGAGACAGAGACATAGAGACACACAGAGACAGAGACAAAGAGACAGAAACACATAGAGACAGAGACAAAGAGACAGAGACACATAGAGACAGAAACAGAGAGACAGAGACATAGAAACAGAGACACAAAGTGACAGAGACATAGAAACAGAGACATAGAAACATAGACACAAAGTGACAGAGACATAGAGACAGAGACATAGAGACACACAGAGACAGAGACAAAGAGACAGAGACACAAAGTGACAGAGACATAGAAACAGAGACATAGAAACATAGACACAAAGTGACAGAGACATAGAGACAGAGACAGAGACAAAGAGACAGAGACACAAAGAGACAGAGACATAGAAACAGAGACACATAGACAGAAACAGAGACATAGAGACAGAGACATAGAAACAGAGACACATAGAGACAGAGACATATAGAGACATAGAGACATAGACACAAAGTGACAGAGACAAAGACACAGAAACACATAGAGACAGAGACAGAGAGACAGAGACACATAGAGACAGAGACAGAGAGACAGACAGAGACACAAAGTGACAGAGACACATAGAGACAGAGACACAGAGACAGAGACATAGAGACACATAGAGACAGAGCAGTAGGCCTGGGCATGTCTAGGCTGTCTGACTGACCCAGCACAGGGCCTGGAGCAGCAGGGCCTTGAGTCTGTCTGATCCCAAAAGCAAGTCTCTCTTCAGCTTGTCATAGTCCAGAGAGGGCAGCAGCGGCACCTCCTTAGGCCTCCTGTATAGGGGAGATGGTGGGTGTTTTTCACAAACTATCTGCTCTAGTTTGTATTTATTATGGATCCCCATTAGTTCTTGCCAAGGCAGCAGCTACTCTTCCTGGGGTTTATTATGTATCCCTGTTAGTTCCTGCCAAGGCAGCAGCTACTCTTCCTGGGGTTTATTATGGATCCCCGTTAGTTCCTGCCAAGGCAGCAGCTACTCTTCCTGGGGTTTATTATGGATCTCCATTAGTTCCTGCCAAGGCAGCAGCTACTCTTCCTGGGGTTTATTATGGATCCCCGTTAGTTCCTGCCAAGGCAGCAGCTACTCTTCCTGGGGTTTATTATGGATCTCCATTAGTTCCTGCCAAGGCAGCAGCTACTCTTCCTGGGGTTTATTATGGATCCCCATTAGTTCCTGCCAAGGCAGCAGCTACTCTTCCTGGGGTTTATTATGGATCCCTGTTAGTTCCTGCCAAGGCAGCAGCTACTCTCTCCTGGGGTTAAGCAACATTAAGGCAGTTGTATACAATTAAAAACATTGCATTACATTACCCAACAGATTCACAACCCATTCAGTATGTTCCCTCAGGCCACTACATGACCAAAAGTATGTGGACACCTGCTCGTCAAACATCTCACTACAAAGTCATGGGCATTAATATGGAGTTGGTCCCCACTTTGGTGCTATAACAGCCTCCACTCTTCTGGGAAGGCTTTCCACTAGATGTTGGAACATTGCTGTGGGGGACTTGCTTCCATTCAGACACAACAGGATTAGTGAGGTCGGACACTGATGTTGGGCGATTAGGCCTGGCTCGCAGTCTGCGTTCCAATTCATCACAAAGGTGTTCGATGGGGTTGAGATCAGGGCTTTGTGCAGGCCAGTCAAGTTCTTCGACACCGACCTCGACAAACCATTTCTGTGTGAACCTCGATTTGTGCATGCGGGCATTGTCATGCTGAAACAGGAAAGGGCCTTCCCAAACTTTTGTCACAAAGTTGGAAGCACAGAATAATCTAGAATGGCATTGTATGCTGTAGTGTTAAGATTTCCATTCACTGGAACAAAGGGGCCATGAAAAACAGCCCCAGACCATTATTCCTCCTCCACCAAACTTTACAGTTGTCACTATTTATGTGGGCAGGTAGCATTCTCCTCACATTCACCAAACCCAGATTTGTCTGTCGGACTGCAAGATGGTAAAGCGTCATTCATCACTCCAGAGAACTAATTTCCACTGTTCTTGAGTCCAATGGCGGCGAGCTTTACACCATTCCAGCCGACGCTTGGCATTGCGCATGGTGATCTTAGGCTTGTGTGTGGCTGCTTGGCCATGGAAACTTATTTCATTAAGCTCCCGATGAACAATTATTGGTGCTGATGTTACTTCCAGAGGCAGTTTGGAATTCGCTAGTGAGTGTTGCAACCGAGGACAGACTATTTTTTACCCGCTTCAGCACTTGGCGGTCCGTTCTGTGAGCGTGTGTGGCATACCACTTCGCGGCTGAGCCGTTGTTGCTCCTAGACTTTTCCACTTCACAATAATAGCACTTATAGTTGACCGGGGGCAGCTCTAGCAGGGCAGAAATTTGACGAACTGACTTGTTGGGAAGGTGTCATCCTTTGACGGTGCCACGTTGAAAATCATTGAGCTCTTCAGTAAGGCCATCCTCCTGCTAATGTTTGTCTATGGAGATTGCATGGCGGTGTGCTCAATTTTATACACCTGTCAGCAACGGGTGTGGCTGAAATAGCCCGAATCCACTAATTCGAAGGGGTGTCCACATACTTTTGTATATATAGTGTATCTACAACACAACATCCACGTGTGTACAGTGTATACAGTATGTTATCGTGTGTGTGTCTGTGTGTGTGTGTACGTGTGTGTCTGTGCCTGTGTGTGTACGCGTGTGTCTGTGCATGTGTGTGTACACGTGTGTCTGTGCATGTGTGTGTACGCGTGTGTCTGTGTGTGTACGCATGTGTCTGTGCCTGTGTGTGTACGCGTGTGTCTGTGCCTGTGTGTGTACGCGTGTGTCTGTGCCTGTGTGTGTACGCGCGTGTCTGTGCCTGTGTGTGTACGCGCGTGTCTGTGCCTGTGTGTGTACGCGCGTGCCTGTGTGTGTACGCGCGTGTCTGTGCCTGTGTGTGTACGCGCGTGTCTGTGCCTGTGTGTGTACGCGCGTGTCTGTGCCTGTGTGTGTACGCGCGTGTCTGTGCCTGTGTGTGTACGCGCGTGTCTGTGCCTGTGTGTGTACGCGCGTGTCTGTGCCTGTGTGTGTACGCGCGTGTCTGTGCCTGTGTGTGTACGCGCGTGTCTGTGCCTGTGTGTGTACGCGCGTGTCTGTGCCTGTGTGTGTACGCGCGTGTCTGTGCCTGTGTGTGTACGCGCGTGTCTGTGCCTGTGTGTGTACGCGCGTGTCTGTGCCTGTGTGTGTACGCGCGTGTCTGTGCCTGTGTGTGTACGCGCGTGTCTGTGCCTGTGTGTGTACGCGCGTGTCTGTGCCTGTGTGTGTACGCGCGTGTCTGTGCCTGTGTGTGTACGCGTGTGTCTGTGCCTGTGTGTGTACACGTGTGTCTGTGCATGTGTGTGTACGCGTGTGTCTGTGTGTGTACGCATGTGTCTGTGCCTGTGTGTGTACGCGTGTGTCTGTGCCTGTGTGTGTACGCGTGTGTCTGTGCCTGTGTGTGTACGCGCGTGTCTGTGCCTGTGTGTGTACGCGCGTGTCTGTGCCTGTGTGTGTACGCGCGTGTCTGTGCCTGTGTGTGTACGCGCGTGTCTGTGCCTGTGTGTGTACGCGCGTGTCTGTGCCTGTGTGTGTACGCGCGTGTCTGTGCCTGTGTGTGTACGCGCGTGTCTGTGCCTGTGTGTGTACGCGCGTGTCTGTGCCTGTGTGTGTACGCGCGTGTCTGTGCCTGTGTGTGTACGCGCGTGTCTGTGCCTGCGTGTGTCTGTGCCTGTGTGTGTACGCGCGTGTCTGTGCCTGTGTGTGTACATGTGTGTCTGTGCCTGTGTGTGTGTCTCTTCAAAATCCCCGCTGTTCTATAAGGCGTATTTTTAATATGTTTTTAAATCTGACTCTACTTCTTGCATCAGTTACTTGATGTGGAATAGAGTTCCATGTAGTCATGGCTCTAAGTAGTAATGTGTGCCTCCCATAGTCTGTTCTGGACTTGGGGACTATGAAGAGACCTCTGGTGGCATGTCTTGTGGGGTATGAATGGGTGTCTGAGCTGTGTTCCAGGAGTTCAAACAGACAGCTTGGTGCATTCAACATGTCAATAACTCTCATAAAGACAAGTAGTGATGAAGTCAATCTCTCCTTTACTTTGAGCCAGGAGAGATTGACATGCATGTTATTGATGTTAGCTCTCCGTGTACATCTAAGGGCCAGCCGTACTGCCTCGTTCAGGAACAATAGTAATTTTCCTTAGCCCCTCTTTGTGGAACCTAGTCCACAGTAGTCCAGGTGAGACAAATCTAGGGCCTGTAGGACCTGCCAGTTCACTGTGATGGTAAATCTCAGGTCATAGTAAACTAAGGACAGTTCACTGTGATGGTAAATATCAGGTCATAGTAAACTAAGGACAGTTCACTGTGATGGTAAATCAGTTCATGTCTTATGGAATGAAATATACTAGTGAGCCCATATTAAACTAAGAAGTATACCTAAGGTAATGTAATCTAAGGTAAGGTAAGGTAATGTAATGTAAGGTAATGTTATATACTTTTATTGTACCTTTATTTAACTAGGCAAGTCAGTTAAGAACAAATTCTTATTTTCAATGACAGTCTAGGAACAGTGGGTTAACTGCCTTGTTCAGGGGCAGGACGACAGATTTTTACCTTGTCAGCTCGGGGATTCTATCTTGCAACCTTCCGGTTACTAGTCCAACGCTCTAACCACTAGGCTACCTGCCGCCCCAATGTAATCTAAGGTAAGGTAATGTAATCTAATGTAAGGTAATGTAATCTAAGGTAAGGTAATGTAATCTAAGGTAATGTAATCTAAGGTAAGGTAAGGTAATCTAAGGTAATGTAATCTAAGGTAATGTAAAGTAATGTAATCTAAGGTAATGTATTGGGACTCCTGCACACTGTGTGCCATTTTTAACATTTATTAAGTGCTTTTTTCAATATGCCATTTTCCCCGGCAGGTTCCACAGAACAACTCAATGAGGGGACTTACTGAGGTGCAATAGACGCTCGTAGCAATGAGGAAGCCTGGGAGAGAGAAAGACAAATTGTAGTATTAGAGCAAATTGTAGTATTTTAAATTTCAACCACAACACCATCCCAGTGACCGCACACACTGAGATTACTGACATATTTAGAGTCACTTTTTGTGTTTTTAATCGATCATCTTTTGACATAGAAAAGATGCCAAAACATCGTGTTGTTCGTATTCAACAGAAGAAATATGTTCTTGCTCAGCTGTTTCATACTTACCCAAGTTTCCCCCCCCGTCACCCTAAATCAACGGTGGTTAAGTTAGGTTAACTAATGTGCTAACGGACGGGCAGGGGTTCATGCGTGCAGGTTACGGTTTGGTCACATGCACAATCCCTGGGCGTAACCTATGGCAACAGTGCCCATGCAATGAGTGACAGGTAGTGATCCAATGAGCAAGGAGGACAATAAAAAGGGGGGCGAGGTGTTAAGTGAGCAGCAACCAATTCCTTTTCGTGTTTCAAGAAATGCTGCACCTGTCCTGTAGGCCTGGTATTGTAAGAGAGCTGTGGACGGAACAGACCAACAAACTAAGGTTTCAGATGACGTCTCAAAGTAGTAATTATCGTGTTTCCAACTGACATCCAACCTCAAAACTGGATGATTAGCTTGAGGAAAAGGTCAGAGAAGGTGATCCATATCATTTCTGCCGTTGGTGTAGCTTGAACGTGATTGGGAGAAAGACTTGTCTTGGATCCTACTTTCTAAAAATGGTCTGTTCCCATAAAGCATGAAGGGGGGTGGTGGCAGGTGTTCATGTCATGTTCAGCCTGTGACAGTTGACAGAGGATTTACTGTGACCAGTCTCCTGCAGCAACTTCCACCAGAGAGGACATTGAGATATAGGAATGTTAAGGAGATTAGCTTTTTTCCATGAATTCGCCTCTGTTAGTTTAATTGCCCCAAACCGAACTGAAAATGGACGACAGGGACTTTAGGCCAGAACATGTAATATGGTTAGTTAGAATGGGAAAGGAGTATTTTCAAAAAGGCAAGAAGACTATCCCCTTTCGTCGATATTTCCAATTTTAGTTATTTTTGGCCTCGTACAGTCTTATAAAAGGAAGGTCATTGACTAACGAAAAGTTATTGTTTTTAGCATGAAAAATAAAATAAACTTTTAATGGTATATCTAAAATAAAATAGCAGAGAGTGGAATTAAATTCCCACACACAGATGGCAGAAACAGTCAATTTATCATCTTTAATGTCGTACCACCTTTGTTATGCCTAATGGGGAAGACCCATAATAGGCCATTGTTGCACTTACTTAATAAGTAGGTTAGGTATTTGGGTGGACTGTCTGAGTTTTAGTTTCTCCCCATAGGCAGGTAGACACAGTGAAATCTTTGAGAGCCATCTGTAATAAATGGGAGAGGACTACGATAATTATACCGCAATTATGGTGTTGTATTCCAATGGAGAACAAAGTAATTCTCTGTGTGGCTGTGGAAGAGGTTGACCCTAACTGGAAATCAACAATAGCTTAAAAACGTAAGATCCGGTTGTAGGCTATTATGCGATTCTCTGCTTTTTTAAAATTTCCTTTTCTTTTTAAATAATTTAGATGTTCTTCAGCTACTTTCCCCTATCTTGTTTTGCACTCTGGCTTGGGACAAGTGCTTAAAATAAGAAGTGCACTGGTATCATCATTCTTCTTTAATTCTCATAGGTCAGTTGGGACCGATGTTCTCTCTAATCCGCTTGCAGTAGACATATCAGCCCATGGAGAGAAGCACGAAATGAAACTTCACTCAACTTTCTGGAGTTTTCCCCGTTAGTTAACACTATCAATGTTTCTCTTTACAGTGGCAATTGTGATCGAACCAATACAATATTAGTCACTTTCAATGCAACACACCAAGGCAAAACGAACTATGCAAAAGATTTTGTAGAAGGCAGAACGCTTCAGAGTAGGATTCTACGGTATTGACGCACACGACTCAGCCCGTACTCTATACTCTACACAGACCGGTGTGGCATAACCAAATCAGAGCTACAGTAGCCCTATATGCAAATAGGCCATTGCCATATATGGATCTGTACCATTCACTTTGAACTGGACTGTGTTTACAGCATGAGCGGTCGTGAGTAGATGCGCTTGTTTTGAGATTGAAGCGAGAGCTGCATTTATGTGCACATTTTGTTAATGTCCTTTGCTAGTTAGTGAGTTATTAGCCCAGTTATAGATCATTTGTAGTCAGCAACGGGGGAGTGATTGCTTCCTACAAGAGCACAAAACATCTACATTTCTAGACATCTTTGAAAAGCGAGTCAGGTAAAGATATTTTTGTTGTTGTCTTAAATGGGCAGTATTGTATTTTGAAACAGGCTTGAATAAACTAAGTAGCCAACAGGCAGAGGGTAGCATAATGTGTCTTTCTCTGTAATAATGGTATGGGGATAATAATGCATTTTATTTTGTAAAGTGGTTTCTTGCATCAAACAACACAACAACATTCAGTCACCACCTTGTATGAAAGACAAGTGGATAAAAAGGTTCATGTCAAGCCCTACACGCGTTTGTTTTTAAAGTCTCATGGAATGTAGGCCTACATTGAACACCACACATTGGCTGCTACTGTAGGCAGAATGATAGAACAGTTATTTCCATGTTAAAATCCTATGGGAGACCACTCTGGTAGACCTACATTATGATCAAATAGCCACAGTAGCCTACCTGGCCACAGTTAAACCTGTAACTTAAAGTGGGTACAGCCTCAGTGTTCACAGTAAAACTGTAACTTAAAGCGGGTACAGCCTCAGTGTTCACAGTAAAACTGTAACTTAAAGCAGGTACAGCCTCAGTGTTCACAGTAAAACTAACTTAAGTGGGTACAGCCTCAGTGTTCACAGTAAAACTGTAACTTAAGTGGGTACAGCCTCAGTGTTCACAGTAAAACTGTAACTTAAGTGGGTACAGCCTCAGTGTTCACAGTAAAACTGTAACTTAAAGTGGGTACAGCCTCAGTGTTCACAGTAAAACTGTAACTTAAAGCCGGTACAGCCTCAGTGTTCACAGTAAAACTGTAACTTAAAGCAGGTACAGCCTCAGTGTTCACAGTAAAACTGTAACTTAAAGCGGGTACAGCCTCAGTGTTCACAGTAAAACTGTAACTAAAAGCGGGTACAGCCTCAGTGTTCACAGTAAAACTGTAACTAAAAGCGGGTACAGCCTCAGTGTTCACAGTAAAACTGTAACTAAAAGCGGGTACAGCCTCAGTGTTCACAGTAAACGCGCACTGGAATTTACAGCAGACCTGACATTTGCTCAGTGCCAATTTTATTTTTGAGGGAACATTGGTTGGGGCTTGTATAAAAATAAACAGAGAGGGCTGAGATCGATGTTGTCATACGTGCAAGTGGCAATTTAACTTCCTAACGGTATAGCCAACAGCGGGATGAGATGATGGCAATCTATGGACGGGGGACAAGTGGATGCTTAATGAAGTCGCTGGCTATAACCCCTGAGGGATATCACCAAACAAGCTGCATCCTCACCAGACAAAAAGGGAACCATTCTTACGCGAAACAAGGACAAACATCCCATTAAACGAATCTAATGAGAAGTAGAGAAAACACTGGAGTACGGGGTCAATACAAGGAGCCATGTAAAGGTACAGGGGAGAGGTGGAGAGAGGGAGGGATAGACCGACAAGGCAAGGCGCGAGCAAGACAGGGGAAAGGGGGGACGACAGAACAAAATGGATGAAAATTTCAGTAAAACTTACATATCCGTCATCATAAGGACTCATAGAGTAATATCCCTTCGTGGACAGACAATCACACAGAAACACACACACAAAAAAATAAGCAGTTGAATTGAAGAAGTCAAAAACACACAAGCTGACAGATACACTAAGCAAGTTCAAACCAAAGTGAAGAAGCACATCAGGAATGTGGTCAGGACAACATTGAACATGAGGAAACGGATCTATTGGTTTGGATGTACTGTATAGGTCCATGTCAATCATATGAGAACAGAGGGTATCATCAGAGCGCATCAGCCAGACCACCAAACATAAGACAAACTGTTTTTTGTTTTTTTCATCGGAAACACAACAATTGTCTAGTGGACCTTAGCGAACACATACCCATGTGATGTACCCTGTGTATGTCGTGCAGATACATCCAGTACACTACCACGCAGGCCCCACGTTGACAAGTGGAGTGACAGAGTGGGTACAGTACATTTTTGGGGGTTGAGTCAACGGATTTGCGGGTGTAGAGAAATGCATTGGAAGTCATTCACTCAGGAGAAAGTGGAGAGAATATACTGTAGAATGTACACTACCTTTCCCACTACTTTTCCCCTTTTCTATTAAAACCTCTCAATGACATGGTATCATCAACCTTCTGTATCAGTATGGCATACTACATAAAGTTATAGTATATCACGTCAACCTTCTGTATCAGTATGGCATACTACATACAGTTATAGTATATCACGTCAACCTTCTGTATCAGTATGGCATACTACATAAAGTTATAGTATATCGTGTCAACCTTCTGTATCAGTATGGCATACTACATACAGTTATAGTATATCGTGTCAACCTTCTGTATCAGTATGGCATACTACATACAGTTATAGTATATCGTGTCAACCTTCTGTATCAGTATGGCATACTACATACAGTTATAGTATATCACATCAACCTTCTGTATCAGTATGGCATACTACATACAGTTATAGTATATCGTGTCAACCTTCTGTATCAGTACAGCACACTACATACAGTTATAGTATATCACATCAACCTTCTGTATCAGTACAGCACACTACATACAGTTATAGTATATCGTGTCAACCTTCTGTATCAGTATGGCATACTACATAAAGTTATAGTATATCGTGTCAACCTTCTGTATCAGTATGGCATACTACATACAGTTATAGTATATCGTGTCAACCTTCTGTATCAGTATGGCATACTACATACAGTTATAGTATATTGCGTAAAGGATGTTACCATCTCGCTCAGATTTTAGACTCAAGCTGTGGGGTGTGTTTGTGTGTGTTCTGTTTTTGGGGGTGACGTCCTTGAGAAACTTTGGAATAGGTCTCAGACTGAGGAGTGCCGCTATATTAACAGCAAACTGGACAGCTTAGAGCTGTTAGGAAATGTAACAACAAAGTCAGGTTTATGCACTGGAAATACAGTATTATATAATTGGGTTCTAACTTTCCTACTTGGTTAACCTTTAGTCCTATCAACATGAGGCTAAAGAAATATAATGTATTGCTACATAATGCTGTGTCACGTGTAAAAAAAATAAAAATAAAAAACGAATCTAATTTTATTGGTCACATACACGTGTTTAGCAGATGTTATTGCGGGTGTAGAGAAATGCATTGGAAGTCATTCGCTCGGGAGAACGTGGAGAGGCTATACTGTAGAAAGTACACTACCTATCCCATAATCGTTTCTTTCTTCTACTGAAACGTCTCTACAGTGCTCATGGGAAAATGGAGTGTTTCCTGATCAGTGACAGGGTGGTGTGTGTTGTCACTCACAGTGCCAGGCCTGGTGAAGTCGATGCTCTGCGCCGCACTCTGCCTCAGCTGGCTACTGAAGAGACGCACGCACACACTCTGGAGGTATTCCGGGGAGATCTGCAAAACACAACAGAATCAGAACATCCCAACTGAGCTCTGGGAGGAGTGTGTGGGGAGGGAGGAAGGGGCTTGCTACTTTTGTGTATGTTGTGAGTGTAGCCTAAAATCAGTCATCACGATGTAAGATGGTGCTACTTTACTGTTTGTTTGTGTGTGTGTGTTTGGTTGGTTTTACTATCCTTGTGGGGACCAAAGACCTAACAAGGATAGTAAAACAAGGAGAATTCAGACAAAATGGGGACATTTCGCCGGTCTCCACAAGGAAAAAGGCTATTTTAGGGTTAGGTTTAGGAGTTAGGGTTTGTGGTTAGGGGTTATGGAAAATATAATTTTGAATGGGAATCAATTGTTTGGTCCCAACAAGGATTGTAAAACAAGGAAAATTCGGGACAAGCGGGGACATTTCGCCAGTCCCTCAACATGTGTCCCATCAGGGGTGCGTGCTTAGTCCCCCTCCTGTACTCCCTGTTCACCCACGACTCCAACACCATCATTAAGTTTGCTGATGACATAACGATGGTTGTCCGGACTACTAACGACGATGAGACCACCTTCAGGGAGGTCAGTGAGACGTGGCAGTGTGGTGCCAGGACAACAACTCCTCCCTCAACGTAAGCAAGACAAAAGAGCTGATCGTGGACTAAATCACTAAGGAAATATATGTGTGCGTGTTCACTGTTTCAAAGGGTTTGTTGTATCTGTAGTCTGGGTAACAGTCTGTTGGTGCAATCATGCCACTCCTTGTCATGCTAAATAGGCAAACAAACTGGGATTCGCCCCTCCCCCTCAAGTTCAAATCGAATCAAAGGTGATTTTTTTGCATACACAGATTTTCAGATGTTATCACAGGTGTAGCTAAATGCTTGTGTTTCTAGCTCCAACAGTGATTGCAGTAATATCGAGCAATACAATAATACACACATAATCCCCAAAAGTACAAAACAAGAAATATCAGAACGAGCAAAGTCAGCGTCCGTAATATAAATATATATACACTGAGTATACAAAACATTAAGAACACCTGCTCTTTCCATGACACAGACTCACCAGGTGAATCCGGGTGAAAGCTATGATCCCTTAATTGACGTCACTTGTTAAATCCATTTCAAATCAGTGTAGACGAAGGGGAGGAGACAGGTTAAAGAAGGATTTTAAAGCAACTCAATATTAGGAAGGTGTTCTTAACGTTTTGTACAGTGTATACATGGTGTGTATGGACAGTATATGAATAGAAAAGGTGTGTACAGCAGTAGTTATATAGGATGAGCCATGATTAGAATACAGTATAAAGTGGTTAAAACTGTATGTAAACATTGTTGACAGATCGGGGACCAGGCTAATATAACTGGTCATGTTAGGCCCTACCATTTTCCCACTGACTGTAGCCTCCAGAGAGTCCACCAGCTCGGCAGTGACTCCTATCAGGTTGTGGTGATCGGCCTGCATCTTATTGAACCTCCTCATGTAGCTGCTGGTCCTCTTCTCGGCTTCGGCCAGCTGCAGCTGCAGCTGCTGTATGGTGTCTGTAAACACATACAGTACACACACACACACACACACACACACATACACACACACACACACACACACACACACACACACATAAATCGAATCAAACAGACACACACACACACACACATAAGCACACAAACATCTAGTAAATGATGTAAGTCCCATAGCAGTTGAATGACTAGAATGGGAATCACCATTCAAGTCAATGAGGCCAAGTCAATATATTCAACTTGGGTTGAATATAGTAAAGTGTACATCTAAATTTAGTAAGCACACACTTAAGTTATAACTAGGTTTAGTTTGAACTTTCACATAGCTAGTGCAAATCGTCCCAGGGTTCAATTTTGCGGTTTTATCAACAGTCAATTTAGCTGACATTACAAGAATGTGAATGCAGATTCCATATTACCATGGCAATTCAGCATCAGCTGATACCAATCCAACTGTACTGCCTGACATGCATTTAGGTTACAGTATTAACTCATACATTTGCAGTATCAGTATGTGTCCGTCACTGGCTCTAACCATGTGTGTGTGTGTGTATACCACGTTTACTGAAGGATAACTCACAACACAAGGAACCATAGTATGTATGATGAGTCATGATGCTCATTCAGCACAGTCTACAGTAGGGTATTTTGTCAAGTGAAAGAATTCCACAGACTTGTTTAGACAGTGACAGGTATGAAAGTCCATCTGATGTAAAAAAAAAAAAAAAAAAAAAAAATGCTCTTTAGAAAAAGACTGGAGAAGGACAATGATGTAAATAGAATGACAAGAGAATGGAAAACCTATATTATATTTCTATGGGGACAATCACCTTGGCTATTCCTTCCGGCGTCCTTCTGCGTGGCGCCCACGTTAAAGAAACACAATCATATTTGGTACCGCTTGCCGTGCGGCAGCAGGAATAACAGATTACTGAGACATTTTCAACATTGGCAAAGGATATCCTGCATCATTATATCTGACAGGTGTTTGTCTTTCCAATTGAAATGACGGCCCGCCTTTCAATGTTTGTTTAAGGTATGCATCACAAAGCAGAAAAAAAGGGAGAAAATTATTTTAAGTCAACATTGGTTGGTAAACACTACCATTACTGGTGTACATCAGGCCGGAACAGTGGAGTGGGGGAACTCCCACGCAGACAGTAAACAAGCCATGTCGTCTTGACTGTTGGGTAAAGGCTGACCTCCATAAATATTTTGATAATATTATAATCCTGAAGGATTTTCACGGCGGGGCGGATAAGGTTAAATGACGTGAACGGACGAGAAAGGAAAAATCTACCCATTGTGTTTTCATATGAAAGCTACAATTGTTCTGATGTCATCGGCCTTATCCAATTCTCCCACGAGTTGCCTTTACACCAGAGGCGGGATCAGATGGTTGTTGTTGCACTCGAACATAGCCCGGCTTTCATAATATCAAAATCGTTTTTATTCCCCTGCCTAATGCTTGGGAAGGTTGAGTGATTGCCTGAACCTTAACCATCACTTTAGTGGCTGACAGAAATGCTTTTTATTGGAGTCTTGAATACGCGTCACAGATGAGAGCAAGAGCTAGCTGTATTTGGAGTGGCTTGAATCAGAGAGTCATTCTCAGATTTTGTTCGCCACTCACTGATTTTCTCTCTCCTTTTCTCTCTCTAGAATACGCTACAGGACTTTCACTTAGCATTCACTGATGCCTCAAAAGTTTCTAAGCCATCTCTGTAACTAAGGATGGTAAAAGCGTTCTTTGAATACAGAGACTTTGGCAGGGTGAGAATAGAGCGTTACTACTTGAACAACTGTTGGTTAAACACCTCAGTCCCTCTGTATAGGAAACTAAGTACAATGCCCCCGATAATGGTCGTTTGAGACTGAAATAAATTGTTGTTGTGCACTGACTGTAAAGACTCTATTCTCAGACTATGAGGAGTCGAAAGTATCGAACGAAAGTTAGTTGTCAATTTTGTCATTTAAAAAACTAACATACAGGCATTTTCCCACCTCTTACGCCAAGGTTGGTAATTTGGCTGTCTAACATCAGCTCGCTTGAGCTGAGGTGGGAGGGTTGGCAATATTGTAGGTATGTCCTTAAAAAACGTGCACCAATATGCCAATTTCAACAAGTGCAACTAGAGATATTTAAGACACCTGGTCTTAGGGGTAACGGGGAATGGTTTTGTCATGGGAGTTTGTCATTGGTTTTGCCAGGGGAGGTGTATACGGTAGTAGCCTTATCGGTACATCACCAATGTTTTACTAAAATATCACGAGCAGCAGTCAGACATTCCCTTTTTTTATTTATATTGGACATTATTTTTGTCCAGCTTCTGTGAAACGTTTGGACTCATTCTGTGTAATACCCATTGCATGAAAGGTGTCATTGACAGTAGAAAGCCTGTTCAGGAACATCAAGTTATTTAAAAAAAAAATGCATATTGTTTTTCAAAATGTATAATTTTGTCAAAAATGCATCTTCCACTTTCCTCTGTTGGACCCAACTGTCAAGTCTCAGGAATTCCCATCTCTGTCTGTGGTGCTGAATCCACTTGTAGCTACAGTGCATTCGGGAAATATTCAGACGCCTTGACTTATTCCACATTGTTACATTACAGCCTGATTCTAAACTGGATTAAATAAATGTTTTCCTCATCAAAAAACACCAAAACAGAAATACCTTATTCAGACCCTTTGCTAGGAGACTAAAAATTGAGCTCAGGTGCATCCTGTTTCCATTGATCATCCTTGAGATGTTTCTACAACTTGATTGGAGTCCACCTGTGGTAAATTCAATTGATTGTACATGATTTGGAAAGGCACACATCTGTCTATATAAGGTCCCATAGTTGACAGTGCATGTTAGAGCAAAAACCAAGCCATGAGTTTGAAGGAATTGTCTGTAGAGCTCCAAGACAGGATTGTGTCGAGGCACAGATCTGGGGAACGGCACCCAAACATTTCTGCAGCATTGAAGGTCCTCAAGGACACAGTTGTCTCCATCATTCTTAAATGGAAGAAGATCGTAACCACCAAGACTCTTCCTAGAGCTGGCCGCCCGGCCAAACTGAGCAATCGAGGGAGAAGTTGGTCAGGGAGGTGACCAAGAACCCGATGCAAGGCACTCCTCAGTAAAATACACATGACAGCCCACTTGGAGTTTGCCAAAAGGCACCTAAAGGACTCTCAGACTATGAGAAACAAGATTCTCTGGTCTGATGAAACCAAGATTGAACTCTTTGGCCTGAATGCCAAGCGTCACGTCTGGAGGAAACCTGGCACCATCCCTACAGTGAAGCATGGAGATGGCAGTATCATGTTGTGGAGATGTTTTTATTTTACCTTTATTTAACTAGGCCAGTCAGTTAAGAACAAATTCTTATTTTCAATGAAGGCCTAGGAACAGTGGGTTAACTGCCTTGTTTAGGGGCAGAACGACAGATTTGTACCTTGTCAGCTCGGGACCTTTCGGTTACTAGTTCGACGCTCTAACCACTAGGCTACGCTTCCGCCCCAGCGGCAAGGACTGGGAGAACTAGGATCAGGATCAGGATCGAGGGAAAGATGAACGGAGCAAAGGACAGAGAGATGAAAACCTGCTCCAGAGCGCTCAGGACCTCAGACTGAGGCGAAGGTTCAACCTTCCAACAGGACAACGACCCGAAGCACACAGCCAAGACAACGCAGGAGTGGCTTCTGTACAAGTCTCTGAATGTTATTGAGTGGCCCAGCCAGAGCTCGGACTTGAACCCAATTGAACATTTCTGGAGAGACATGAAAATAGCTGTGCAGCGACGCTCCCCATCCAACCTGACAGATCTTGAGAGGATCTGCAGAGAAGAATGGGAGAAACTCACCAAATACAGGTGTGCCAAGCTTGTAGCGTCATACCCAAGAAGACTATAATCTGTAATCGCTGCCAAAGGTACCTCAACAAAGTATTGTATTTAATACATTCTAAAAAACGGTAGATTTAATACATTTTAGAATAAGGCTGTAAAGTAACAAAATGTGAAAAAAGTAAAGGGGTCTGAATACTTTCCAAAAATACTGTACATTTGCCTGTTTGTTTGTTTAGCTTTCACATACCCCCTTTCACTTTTATTGGATATTTTTCCAGCTCTTGTAAAAGCTGTGGCTGTGCGTAAAATTCTCCATACTCTACGTTGTCTTAGGTCTAATGTTATATGCCCACGGCCACAGGGGAGCAATTATGTTGCCTGTAACTGTATTTAGACATAGCCTATTTAAAACAAGTTGTTGTTTCGTTTAATTTTAATTCGATTTAGGTCTAATCAATAGTGAATTGACAACCATGCTTATTGACCATGTTTGGCTTAGCTCAGACATAAATAATTTTACAGTAGGCTTATATCAGTGTTAATCCTACGTTCAAAAATATTTATTTTTTTAATACTGAAGCCATGCAATTAGCCTACTTAGAACAATGTGGATTGCAAACATGCTCAACATATGTCCGGGATTCTTGAATGTCGGGACAATCCTTGTCCGGTACGGGAACAAAAAAAATGTATAGTTGATAAAAATGTGTTTCGTTGCATTATTTGAGCTTAAAATGTAAATTTAGGGGAATTTTATAAGGGGAAAGATTTGCTTTAAGATTTTAAATATTATTCATTTCCATGTCGGCTCTATGCCCGGAAAAGCCCTTGTCCAGAGCAAAGAATCCCTACTTCAAACTCAAAAGTGTTTTCAAAAGTGTTTAAAATTTTTAAAAACTAATGAATATTAACTGAAAAATGATCTTATGTAGTATCTTGTAATAGCCCTCTCTGACTTTAAAGAATATTTCACTGAAAACTGAAGATTCCCCCCCAAAAAATGTGTATGGAAATTTGGTGAACTCCGTCAGATTTGTCAAAAAATCCTAAATGAATCAGGAATGATCAGGGCCAGCTACACCACAAGGACCCCTTATTCATGTCCCCGTTACATGTAGTGCAGCAAAACCCCTCAGTCTGGAAAGAAATGGGATTCCATGGTCACAACCATAAACTGTCAACTCCATCTCCCTTATAGATTAAAATAGGATATACATTTTGGTTCCAATATGTTTATTTTAATTAGGTTTTAAAGCCAAAAAGCAACTGGCAAAACAAAATTGATAACTTATAGACCACTTGAATGAAAAATGTAAAATGTATTTTTGTCAACTCCGTAAAACATCCACTCGGTCAGATTTTTGTCTAACTCCATCAGAGTGCTGAAAGATGTGATGAAATGGTTATGTTAATGTTGGGGATTGATCTGATGAAATGGTTAATGTTGGGGATTGATCTGATGAAATGGTTAATGTTGGGGATTGATCTGATGAAATGGTTAATGTTGGGGATTGATCTGATGAAATGGTTAATGTTGGGGATTGATCTGATGAAATGGTTAATGTTGGGGGGAATTGATCTGATTAAATGGTTATATTAATGTTGGGGATTGATCTGATGAAATGGTTAATGTTGGGGATTGATCTGATGAAATGGTTAATGTTGGGGATTGATCTGATGAAATGGTTAATGTTGGGGATTGATCTGATGAAATGGTTATATTTTTGTTGGGGATTGATCTGATGAAATGGTTAATGTTGGGGATTGATCTGATGAAATGGTTAATGTTGGGGATTGATCTGATGAAATGGTTAATGTTGGGGATTGATCTGATGAAATGGTTATATTTTGGGGGGATTGATCTGATGAAATGGTTATATTTGTTGGGGATTGATCTGATGAAATGGTTATATTTTTGTTGGGGATTGATCTGATGAAATGGTTAATGTTGGGGATTGATCTGATGAAATGGTTAATGTTGGGGATTGATCTGATGAAATGGTTAATGTTGGGGATTGATCTGATGAAATGGTTAATGTTGGGGATTGATCTGATGAAACGGTTATATTTGTTGGGGATTGATCTGATGAAATGGTTATATTTGTTGGGGATTGATCTGATGAAATGGTTATATTTGTTGGGGATTGATCTGATGAAATGGTTATGTTAATGTTGGGGATTGACCTGATGAAACGGTTATATTTGTTGGGGAATTGATCTGATTAAATGGTTATATTTGTTGGGAATTGATCTGATGAAATGGTTAATGTTGGGGATTGATCTGATGAAATGGTTAATGTTGGGGATTGATCTGATGAAATGGTTAATGTTGGGGATTGATCTGATGAAATGGTTATATTTTGGGGGGAATTGATCTGATTAAATGGTTATATTTGTTGGGAATTGATCTGATGAAATGGTTATATTTGTTGGGAATTGATCTGATGAAATGGTTAATGTTGGGGATTGATCTGATGAAATGGTTAATGTTGGGGATTGATCTGATGAAATGGTTAATGTTGGGGATTGATTTGATGAAATGGTTAATGTTGAGGATTGATCTGATGAAATGGTTAATGTTGAGGATTGATCTGATGAAATGGTTAATGTTGGGGATTGATCTGATGAAATGGTTAATGTTGGGGATTGATCTGATGAAATGGTTAATGTTGGGGATTGATCTGATGAAATGGTTAATGTTGGGGATTGATCTGATGAAATGGTTAATGTTGGGGATTGATCTGATGAAATGGTTATATTTTGGGGGGGATTGATCTGATGAAATGGTTATATTTTGGGGGGGATTGATCTGATGAAATGGTTATATTTGTTGGGGATTGATCTGATGAAATGGTTAATGTTGGGGATTGATCTGATGAAATGGTTAATGTTGGGGATTGATCTGATGAAATGGTTAATGTTGGGGATTGATCTGATGAAATGGTTAATGTTGGGGATTGATCTGATGAAATGGTTATATTTTGGGGGGGATTGATCTGATGAAATGGTTATATTTTTGTTATCTGTTACAAATGTTTCTATTGACCTTTTTGGTTCTGAGGCTAAGTATTTGTTGTCAGTGGCTTGTCAACTCATGTCTAACCCTCTAAATATCATTAAATTGAGATTTTGTGTGACTGATCTACACACAATAGCCCAGTATGTCAAACTGGAATTTTGTTTGTTGAAATTAATAAAACATTAAAAGCTGAAATGTTTTTCAATGCCTCGCAAAGAAGGGAACTGCCTGGTAGACAGTACTACAAAGATACAGGCATCCTTCCTAACTCAGTTGCCGGAGAGGAAGGAAACCTCAGAGATTTCACAATGAGGCCAAATTGAATACAGCTAGAAGGACAGGCAAAAACGTAGAGGAAAACCTGGTTCAGTCTGCTTTCCAACAGACACTGGGTGACGAATTCACCTTTCAGCAGGATAATAACCTACAACACAAGGACAAATATACACTGGAGTTGCTTACCAAGATGACATTGAATGTTCCTGAGCAGACTTGTTACAGTTTTGACTTAAATATGCTTGAAAATCTATGGCAAGACTTGAAAATGGCTGTGTAGCAATGATCAACAATCAACTTGACAGAGCTTAAATGTGGTTTGTTAGAGGAGGGCTGGAATAAATGCCTGTACCCATTAGCTCTCCTGGGCGGATGGTTGACCACCCTTGATGTAAAACATTTAAAAAAAAAAATAAGTTTTATGCCTTTTTACATAATTTGCTCATTCAATATTTCAAAGATCAAGTGGCAATGGCAGGCTACAAATATTTGTATTCAGCTGAAGCAAGCCCACACATCTTCATGAAATGTACCTTTTCTAGATTAGTCATATTTATCTTAGCTACCTTGGAAGTGTTTACTTTGTATGCTGACTAGAATCTATTGAGTTGCAATGTCCCAGTCATTTTTGATTTTATTTGGGTCTCTTTTAGTCCCCATTTAGACTAATCTCCCTAGAGTCCTTAAACATTAAAATACAATTGATAATACGAACACATTTCCACATATAACACACTATTACAAACATACATAATATACTAACATAATGACCCAATAAATACTCAATCTAAAAAAAATATTGATTCTTCATCTACTATAGTCCCACAATATTTCTACATATTATATTTAAATCGTTTTAAAATAATGTTTAAATTTATATATTGAAAGGTTTCTGGTTTGCTCAGTTAATTTATTCAATTTCTTTATTGCTCTAAATCGAAATGTTCTTTTGCCTATTTCTCTTTTCTGTCTGGACAACGCATAGATGGTGGACAATCTATTCCTAGTATTTACGGTATGTCTGTCTCTTACCAACTGAATACCGTTGTGAATAGAGGGGGGGAATTGAATTGCATTCAATCAAATTATTCATTTCCAATGATTTCCCGCTCGCAAGGTGCCACTATTTTATTTATGTATTTTTAAATAACCTATTTAACTAGGCAAGTCAGTTAAGAACAAATTCTTATTTACAATGACGGCCTACCGGAGAACAGTGGGTTAACTGCCTTGTTCAGGGGCAGAACGACAGATTTTTACCTTGTCAGCTCGGGGGATTCGATCCACCTACTGGCCCAACACTCTGTTCACTAGGCTACCTGCTGCCCCACTAGTGTATATAGGTTTTATTATATGATTTTATGCTGTAAACGTCAGATTGCTCTTCCTGGTGTGACCTCAGCTTAACTGAATATGGGTCACATTTAATGATTCTTGTCAAAAAGGATACATATAACGACAGAAGTCTTGGAGTGTTGGACACTTTCAGTGTCACAGTCAGGAACTTCTCCAGCTCTTGCTTCATCTCTGGAATCCAGGAATCCTGATAACAACATACCATAGCATAACATGTGCAGTTAGTGAAGTACAGCACATTCATTAATGTGCCCAATCAGTGTCCCGCCCTGCATTGCTTTTTTGGTTGTTACATACTGCTATTGTTGATATGACATGTATAGTGAGTACGTTCAGGGACAATGGTGTCACCTGGAAGAGATCTCTGAAGGAGGGGTGCACCATAGGGTTGGGCACGAAGGGGAGGGCGTAGTAGGGTAGGAACTCAGTGGTCTGACTGAGTGCTGCCCCTCGCGTCTCCAGGTAGTTCTTGAAGTGGGTGATCCTCACCTCAAAGTCTGCTCGGTCCTGTGGGAGAAACACATTCAAACAAAATTATTGATTGCATTTATTTGGTAATTAAAAGTAGTGGGCTGTTCCAGCTGGAGACAACATTGCTAAGAGTATTGGACTATTGACATGGGACGGTAGTACTCTTGTTGTATACAGGCTCTGTATGTATTGACATGGGGCAGTAGTACTCTTGTTGTATACAGGCTCTGTATGTATTGATATGGGGCAGTAGTACTCTTGTTGTATACAGGCTCTGTATGTATTGACATGGGGCAGTAGTACTCTTGTTGTATACAGGCTCTGTATGTATTGACATGGGGCAGTAGTACTCTTGTTGTATACAGGCTCTGTATGTATTGACATGGGGCAGTAGTACTCTTGTTGTATACAGGCTCTGTATGTATTGATATGGGACGGTAGTACTCTTGTTGTATACAGGCTCTGTATGTATTGACATGGGGCAGTAGTACTCTTGTTGTATACAGGCTCTGTATGTATTGACATGGGGCAGTAGTACTCTTGTTGTATACAGGCTCTGTATGTATTGATATGGGACGGTAGTACTCTTGTTGTATACAGGCTCTGTATGTATTGATATGGGACGGTAGTACTCTTGTTGTATACAGGCTCTGTATGTATTGATATGGGACGGTAGTACTCTTGTTGTATACAGGCTCTGTATGTATTGACATGGGGCAGTAGTACTCTTGTTGTATACAGGCTCTGTATGTATTGACATGGGACGGTAGTACTCTTGTTGTATACAGGCTCTGTATGTATTGATATGGGACGGTAGAACTCTTGTTGTATACAGGCTCTGTATGTATTGACATGGGGCAGTAGTACTCTTGTTGTATACAGGCTCTGTATGTATTGACATGGGACGGTAGTACTCTTGTTGTATACAGGCTCTGTATGTATTGACATGGGGCAGTAGTACTCTTGTTGTATACAGGCTCTGTATGTATTGACATGGGACGGTAGTACTCTTGTTGTATACAGGCTCTGTATGTATTGACATGGGGCAGTAGTACTCTTGTTGTATACAGGCTCTGTATGTATTGATATGGGACGGTAGAACTCTTGTTGTATACAGGCTCTGTATGTATTGACATGGGACGGTAGAACTCTTGTTGTATACAGGCTCTGTATGTATTGATATGGGACGGTAGAACTCTTGTTGTATAGAGGCTCTGTATGTATTGATATGGGACGGTAGAACTCTTGTTGTATACAGGCTCTGTATGTATTGATATGGGACGGTAGAACTCTTGTTGTATACAGTGCATTGGGAAAGTATTCAGACCCGTTCCCTCATCAAATCTACACACAACACCTCATAATGACAAAGCAAAAAAAGTATTTTTTCAAAATGTTTGCAAATGTATTAAAAAAAAAAAAAAAAATGAAATATCACATTTACATAATTATTCAAAACCTTTACTCAGTACTTTGTTGAAGCGCCTTTGGCAGTGATTACAGCCTAAGGGTCTTCTTGGGTATGATACTGCAAGCTTGGCACACCTGTATTTGGGGAGTTTCTCCCATTCTTCTCTGCAGATCCTCTCAAGCTCTGTAAGGTTATTTTCAGGTCTCTCCAGAGATGTTAGCTCGGGTTCAAGTCCGAGGTATGGCTGGGCCACTCAACGACATTCAGAGACTTGTCCCCGAAGCCACTCCTGCATTATCTTGGCTGTGTGCTTAGGGTCGTTGTCCTGTTGGAAGGTGAACCTTCGCCACAGTCTGAGGTCCTGAGTGCCCTGGAGCAGGTTTTCATCAAGGAGCTCTCTGTACTTTGCTCCGTTCATCTTTCCCTCGATTCTGACTAGTCTCCCAGTCCTTGCCACTGAAAAACATCCCCACAGCATGATGCTGCCACCACCATGCTTCACCGTAGGGATGCTGCCACCACCATGCTTCACCATAGGGATGGTGCCACGTTTCCTCCAGACGTGACGCTTGGCATTTAGGCCAAAGAGTTCAATCTTGGTTTCGTCAGACCAGCAAATCTTGTTTCTCATGGTCTGAGAGTCATTTAGGTGCCTTTTGGCAAACTCCAAGCGGGCTGTCATGTGCCTTTTACTGAGGAGTGGCTTCCGTCTGGCCACTCTACCATAAAGGCTTGATTGGTGGAGTTCTGCAGAGATGGTTGTCCTTCTGGAAGTTTTTACCATCTCCACTGAGGAACTCTGGAGCTGTGTCATAGTGACCATCGGGTTCTTGGTCACCTCCCTGACCAAGGCTTTTCTCCCCTGATTGCTCAGTTTGCCCGGGCGGCCAGCTCTAGGTAGAGTCTTGGTGGTTCCAAAGTTCTACCATTTAAGAATTATGGAGGTGGATGGAGAATGATAACTGTGTTCTTGGGGACCTTCAATGCTGCAGAAATGTTTTGGTACCCTTCCTCAGATATGTGCCTCGACACAATCCTGTCTCGGGGCTCTATGGACAATTAACTTACCTCATGGCTTGGTTTTTGCTCTGACATGCACTGTCAACTTTGAGACCTTATGTGTGTGCCTTTCCAAATCATGTCCAATCAACTGAATTTACCACAGGTGGACTCCAATCAAGTTGTAGAAACATCTCAAGGATGATCAATGGAAACAGGATGCACCTGAGCTCAATTTCGAGTCTCATAGCAAAGGGTCTGAATACTTATGTAAATAAGATATCTGTTTTTTATTTTTAACACATTTGCATAAATGTCTAAAAACCTGTTTTCGCTTCATCATTATGGAGTATTGTGAGTAGATTGATGAGGGGAAAAAATATTTAAACCATTTGAGAATAAGGCTGTAACGTAACAAAATGTGGAAAAGGGGAAGGGGTCTGAATACTTTCCAATTGCACTGTATAGGCTCATTGATATGTTTATGTACTGTATTGTATTAACAACGTACGTTTTTAAACACGTGACCAAATGAATTTACTCTGATGGGATAATACTAAAAAAAGATTAGATTATCTATGGTGCACAACTTTTACAAACGCTATCGGTTATAGGTTATACAACTGCACTGGATAGGACCACCATTTTGATTTGCTGGGAACCAAGGAGCTTCTCTTCACCTAACTAACCAGTGTGAATGGCTTGTTGCTAAGGACAGGCTGCATGGTGCAACGAGGCCATCTGTTGGCTGATGGTGACTTGATCCATTTTTTTTTAACATGCTATTTTTCTCACCACAGAGATGAGGGAGCTGATATGCAAAAGTACACAAAGCCAGGCTTGTGCTAAAAAAAAAAAGAGCAACACTTAGCCTATAAGTCTGATATAAGAGATACAACGTTGAGACAGAAAACCGAATACACCAGACCTGGGTTCAAATAGTTATTTCAAGGTGTGCTCGATTGAGCTTGTTTAGTGCAGTGGTTCTCAAGCATGGGTACTCGGCCTATCCACAGCGGGTACTTAAGAAGGACTCATGAGACAATAAGCCTCGTGGTAAAATGCACGTCAGGGGTACTACGGGCAAAGCAAAATGTCATTGTTCGTACAGTAACCGAACAAGGTTGATAACCAAAAGCGTCAAAACAGCTCATCTTGCATTCCATAATCAGGCTTAATTTCACACTCAAAGTATTTGAAAGATAACAAACACTATTTGAAACCTGGGTCTGGAATTCATACTAAAACACAATTAGAGCTTGGGTAACTTCTAACATGTTTTTTTTGGAAAATTGCACATCCAACGGAGTGACCCAGTTAGCGGTAGTACTTCAGAATAAGGAGAGGCATATTATACGTACATGTCTGCCCAAGTGTATTTTCAGGGGGAAGATGGTGAAGTGGACATGAAGGTAAAACTCCAGTTTCTGGGCGTGAGGATCACAATCCCTGACCTCCAGAGGGACAAACTCTGTCCACAGCTCGAAGAACACCTTGAAGTCGCCGTCCTCAAAGGAGCTCAACAGGTCCTTCTGTAGGAATACAGGAGTGGGCTAGTACCATTCAAATAGAACCATCTTCCATCACAGAACTTTGGAATGACTCCATTAGAACTTCAGCGTCTGTGGTTAGTATACTATTTGGGGTATCTATGATGAATGTCTGTCATTTCCAGCAATGACCATAGAATGCAGCTTAAAAGAAAATAAAAAATAATAAACCATTTACCTGGATAATCAGCGTTTTCGAGTCCCGAAGACTGTTGCCTCTGGGCTTTGGAACAACTTTCCCTTTGTTTTTACACTCCTTCTCAAAGTGATGAACTGTCTCTTCAAATTCACCATACTTCAAATACTGGTCAAGAAAAAAAAAAGAGAGAGAAGTTATAGCTTTCAATTCATTATTATTAAAACAACAAACACTATCTACTTTTATCCAAATACTACACAATTGCATGTAGTGACTGAGACGATTAGAATTAGCCTGGTCCCAGACAGGCTACATAGAAAGACACTGGTGCAGCATCGTTGCATGGTTAGCAACATCAAGCACATTTGACTCGACACATCTGTGTCCCCAATGAGATGTCTTAAACCCTTGATTTCACATACCAATGAAATGTGTACATAAACCCTTGATTTCCCATACCCTTCATAATATACTCTTTCCAATGAGATGCCATAGGCCCGTATACGGGTTGTAAAATGGTAGATTTGGGCACTGATAAACGCCTAAAATTGCAACCCAGTTGCTTTACAGTAACATGCTATACATGACATCAGAGCTCTGGCACTGTGCTTCAGTGTTTTGACTGACAGCCGTTCTGAACTTGAGCACCGCACAACGAGAAGTTGCCCCCATCCCTCCTGCTGATTGGGCAGCTATTGAAACATTTTTGTGTTGTCTGAGTGAGGGGGAAATGCTGTAAATTAAGAGGACTCTTTGTATTTTGAAAGAAGAGACGTTGAAGATTATAATAAATACTGCTTTGATGTCATACAAGCCAGCCAAATACATGTGAGTCCAAATGTGCACTTCACATTTCCAAATCGTAAACCTGTCATATGTCATATACAGAGTCAACGTTTATGATCTCTATGTTTGATGTACAGTTATAAGACGACAGCTATGGAACCCTGACCTGTTCACCGGATGTGCTACCTTGTCCCGGACCTGCTGTTTATGACTCTTTCTCTCTACCACACCTGCTGTCGAACTCTGAATGATCAGCTATGAAAAGCCAACTGACATTTACTCCTGAGGTGCTGACCTGATGCACCCTCTACAACCACTGTGATTATTGTTATTTGACCCTGCTGGTCATCTATGAACGTTTGAACATCTTGGCCATGTAGTGTTATAATCTCCACCCGGCACAGCCAGAAGAGGACTTGCCACCCCTCATAGCCTGGTTCATCTCTAGGTTTCTTCCTAGGTTTCTTCCTAGGTTTTGGCCTTTCTAGAGAGTTTTTCCGAGCCACCGTGCTTCTACATCTGCATTGCTTGCTGTTTGGAGTTTTAGGCTGGGTTTCTGTACAGCATTTTGATGTAAAAAGGGCTTTATAAATACAATTGATTGATGATTGAATTTGATTGACATACCCTGGGTTGTTCTGAACAGAATGAGCCTGTGTTTGTCTATTGTGATTTCTTTTTGCCGCGGCACAACGCACCTGAATGTACTCAGGACTCCATTCTATGCACACCAAAATGACTGTTTCCCTGAAATGAATTGTGAAAGCCGAACGCTGTAATATCGTATTTTATAACTTAGCTAGTCATGTTGGCAATTGCACAAGCTGTCAAATGATTCCCACCTGACCCAGATTGTGATTTATAAAGGCCATTTTTGGATTGACTAAACAACAACAGTAATTGTGTGATGGCGGGGATGCAGCGTTGTGTTCCATACAAAACAACTACAAGTGTGCTTTCTCTAGCTCCTCAACGACATCGCTAGAAGACTCTTCTTTGAGTGATAAAAGTGCATTGAAATTACTTAGGAACTGTGCACACTTTGGAGAGATGTGTGTCCACTTGGAGACACCAGTTAGTCCTCTCACTAGAACTCTTGGAATTATTTTCTCTTATGTTGCGCCTACCCCACATTTTCCAGGAATATTCTTATCATGTTACTGAATGTGTCCAAGATATTTTCCTATTTCGTTATCAACAAATGCAGAAAAAAGTACAGTAAATGTAAATCGCATATAAAATCAACAGTGTAATGTTTGGATTAAGTCCTGTGTCAGGTGAACTGTTTTGTCCTCACCTTTGGTCTAATCATTTTCACAGGATCTCCTAACTGTTCCCTTTCAATTGCTACCATGGTTATGTATATTCTTTTCATATTTTTTCTGTAAGAAACATTTCAATTTAGAATCGAAATTTACAGAATGGGTACCTGGAGGAAAATGGGGGAAGGTCGTGCTTTTTCAATGTCTGTCAAGAGGAGGGTTTAGTATTTTTTATTTACAAATCTAGTCCAGGGGAGGATCATGTAATTTATAATTGATGAAATTTCAGTATTTGTCAGTGTTTTTGAATTTTTAGAATGAGTTGCTTACTAGGCTATATATTGATGTGTACCCGATGCCGCCCCTCATCTCTGATTCTCTGCTGGGCGCACAATATGAAATGCACCTATAGTCAATGCTCTGAGAAGCTCCGAGCAAAGTAATATTTCTAAGATAACAGCTGGAACGTTTGTAAATAGAACTAGGCTGCATTACACACCGCAATGGATATGAGCCCTGGCCTGCTCTGCTCTTGCTGATCAAACATCTTTTCCGTGTGCTACCTAAAAAAAGCTGTGCTGTGTAGGCCTACAGTGGAAGTTCAGGAGGAGAGTCAAAGGCTTCTAACGAATTTCTTATTTATATCTTGCGTGCCGACTAGCCTATAACCTATGTTCTGTTCAGTTTGATTTGAAGAGTGCGAAGATGAGAAGGAGGACCGGAGGTCAACTTAGATAGCTTGCTACTACTATATAATTGATTGATTTTCATAAAAACAATGTTTCTTGCCCATGTTATTGACCCTACAATAAGCAAGATTAAAGTAACTTACACTGTGGTGCTGAAACTTGGAAGCAGCAGTCGCGGCACAATCAATCGGAAAAATTGACACCTCACGGTGGTGAAGTAGTAGGTGTAGGTGAGTAGGTGAAGTAGGTGAACTCTAGAAAGCATAATTCATTGCAACGGACTTCATTTTAATTACAGTTTACTAACAACAAGAGGGATTTATGTTGGAGCCTATTTCTTCTTATTTAATAAATAAGAGGTAGGCCTACCTGTTTGACAGATATTAAGCTATAGGCTGCTATATCTATAGATTTGTCAGCCAGTTCCTCCAACCACCATGTACTCTTTAAGTAGTCTACCTCCGTGTCAGTGAAGGACTGTTCAAATAAAACCAAGACTCGAATTGAAGGGGTATGAGAGGGTATGCCATAGGCCTACCTTTCTTAAAGAAAATGGCAAAAAGCACAGGTCTACCCTTTGTTAGCTTAAGATTTTGAAGAAAATAAAACAGATCTGATTTATATAAAAAGTGACTTATAACAGCGCTTGGCGATGCTTTATGCTACAAACAAATTGTAAAATACCTGGGAAAGACGTGAATCTGACGCATATGACGATATCATTGTTTAGTTTCTTTGACATTCAGAGGCTGAGCTTCAACCTTCTATAGCTGAGGAGACAAAAAAAAGTGTTTTGCCTGGGAAGTAATCTATTTCTGTCACTATCAATTGATTGATTAAGGTATTCACTTTCTGCAAAATAGAAGATGTTCAATTCCAGACAGCTTTCAGGGAAACACTTGTGACCTTTTCTCGTTGGGTTAAGCCACGGAAGACGAGTAGCCAGCAGTTAAAGCTTACATTTGTTCAGCGTCGGAAGGCCTACTCTGTCTGGGGTAGAAAGGTAGGCCTAACTTTTCAACGTACCATGTTCAGATTCCTAATGACATCTCAGATGTAATTATTTGCAAACACTTTTGTTGCAAACAAGACACACTGATTTGGCATTGGAGAATTATGATAAGAAAACACAGGCCTTTCTTTCTGTCTATTCTTTTCCTGGAAATGTGGTAAATTGTGTGGTATTAAAAAGGATTATGCTAATATGTAGAATTGCTTGACATTTTTATCAAATTAAATGTTTTCCTCTTACCTGCAAATACAATGATAGATTCATGCAATGCTTTTACTATGAAGGAGATCTGTCCACCCCTACCTACTCTTGTGTGAGGTGGTCTGTGAACCCACAACCTTCTGGCCCATAGCCCTCTATGCTATCAAAATTCCTGCGTTGCCATGTAATGCTTACAGGACGAAGAACAGTTTCTAAAACTGTACATCTAAGGCTCTGGTCTGTCCAAGAAGTGAGGTTAAACGATAGAAGGTCAAATATATTTTGGTTAAGGGAGGGCCATCTATTTTCATTTCAGAGATGTCCGATTTTCTCCATTATAATAAATAAAGTTCATAGCCCTATCCATATAGGCCAATTCCCGCGAGTGTAAAAGTTAATATACCGTTCCTTTCACATACCTCCTTGATCATCCCGAGAAGATCAGCTTCATTGGCCAAGATGTCTCCCATCTCCTTTATCTCCCTGGAACTCATGTGAAGTTGTAAACACTGGCTAAAAGACACGGAAAGCATGCACTGGATTCTCTGCTCATGACTGCACAATGGAAGTGTGAAATCCCAACAATACTGCCATGTCTGGAATCGAGGCTATGTATGGATGGTTTTCAACACTGACATAATTGACACAGCAGGCAGGCACACTTAGCTTATTAGCCAAGGAGCTAGGTAGCTAAGTTACATAAAGCAGCTCAGAACTGGTGACTATATAGTTAGCTAGTTACTGGTACTAACTACACAAGTCAAAGCTAGCTACTAGCTAGCTACACAAAACATAACTTGCCCTTCCCATCCATAGCTAGTTGGAACGTTAGTTGTTTATCGGCATTTACCTGACCTAGCTAGCTAACGATAGCTAATCATCCAAACATGTGGTAAAGTTATATAGCACGCACAACCTTACCTTTTTCACATCGCAGTCTACTTCGAAATATGAATTAATATTAAACCTTTAAATAGATGTATCTTTATTTATATGTTGACTAAGTGCAAGGTTATGCATAAAAACAAGACAGACAGCTAGATAGCACATTAGCTAGCAACCAGACTAGGAAGACGCCTAGAATCCCTAGCAACCGAACTGTTGTGAAACTATGGCTGGAAAGTGGAGACAGATGACGTAAATGTCCTAAGCAGCAGGGTGTATGCTATTTTGAATCCTTGGGACGTCCCTACCCAATTTTGAAGATTTAAAATGGTAAGGGTTAGGGTAAGGGTAGACGTTAGGGGTAGGGATGTCCCAAGGATCCCGGATAGCACTGACCAGAAAATTAATAGGGAAAGAATATGGTTTTGGGATAAACACAGAAAATAATGTCTGAAGTTACAGGTTTAGGAGATTGTATACGTTTTGTTCGATAAGATAATATCAGTCAGTTAACATAACCTTTATGAATTATGAATCCTTTAAGTGCTTAAAAGTTAACAAAAAGTGAAGTTAGCTGATGAAGATTATCTAGAACAAAACGTATAAAATCTCCTAAAGCTGTGTTTACCACAGACCTTATTTTTTTTGCAATTATCCCCCCCAAAAACTACAAAAAACATTAATTTCCCCAAAGGCTTTGACCAACAAGCAATGGCAGAGTTTGTGCCTTCAAAAATACGCGATTGCTTTTGCTCCCTATATAAATAATAACAATGTTAACCAAAGGAAGTTATATGTTTTGACGTATATGATCTGTGGTGGGCCATGAACACTCAATTCAGATAGTAGTATGTGAAATCACCACAGGAGGTTGGCGGCACCTTAATTTGGGAGGAACAGGCTTGTGGGAAAAGCTGGAGTGGAATCAGTGGAACGGTAACAAATACATGGTTTCCATGTGTTTGATGCCATTCCATATGCTCTGTTCGGGCCATTATTATGAGCCATCCACCCCTCAGCAGCCTCCACTGGAAATCACAATCCTTTATTTAATGTTTAATCCACTGGACAACTGTTTAGGAGGCTGGGACAGCTGCAGCTGTCGTCTCTGCACAGACACTGGTGTGGGTCTTGGCCAGTTGATCAGTGAACTATGACATTATTTGTTTTTACATTTTGAGGTTGCATCTTTAGGTTGAGAAGAAGTTTAAATTACTTGGCTCAGTAAATAGTTTTAGCACAAAAAAATATATATTTTTGTTTTAGTTCTAATAGCTTTTGAGTCAAAGTTCACTTTCAGGGTGAAGTTGATTTGGTGTAATAATTCCCCAACAATGACTATTAGTTCAAAGATATTGTAGCTCCGACTGGGACTAAAACCCGGATATAGTGACTATCAAGCCAACACCTTAACCATTACGACAAGAGGTCCACACGGAAACCATATGTATTTGATACCATTCCACGCCAGCCATTACTGTGAGTCCATCCTCCCCAATTAAGGTGCGACCAACCTCCCGTGGTGTCAAGTGTATGTAGACGGGAGAATTCTTATATGCCAGTTGTGCCGAAATGCTGCAATTGTGGTGGTGAACATGCACCCGAATTTCTATATTATCTTTGTTTTGCTTCAATGCCCGGAAAAGTAGGTGGCGGCAATACACCAATGGCTGTAGTCTGCCATAAAACTTTAAAGAAGAAGAAGTGGGGCGTCCCAAGGATGCCACATAGCACAGACTCACTTCCGAATATTGTCGGAAGTAAATAGCTAGAGTTCGAATGTCGAACACGTTTTCTCAGCGCGGCACAGTAATTAATGTTTGATTTAGGTTATTCAGCACATATTAATCACAATTGTCCTTATTGGAACAACTATAGCTAGCGGAAAAAACGTTAAAGGAATATTCACTTAATCGAGGTAAGTGATTAAGTTGTCGCCAAGCTAACTTGCTAAATATGCCGATTTAGCTCGCTAACCAGTGATGCTTTGAGTCGCATGAGCCATGTAGGTATTTTGTAAACTTAACTAGCTATAATAAAATATATGAAATTGGCGTCATGGGTGGACAATGCTCCCTATACTTAGCTAATGTAACTAGCTAGTAAAAAGTAAAAGGTAATAGAAATGGTGGTCAGATGCACAGAACCATTGCGACTAAATTTAGCTAACAGTAAGTGTTAGCCTCTAGGTTTACTTTGCCATGGCTGGCTATGAGAACTACAATTCAGACACTGTTAACCGTCAAACATCGCTAGCGAAACTGATTTTGAAACATCAGAAAGAAAATCTTTATAATAAAAAAATATATATATACACGTAAGTTATACTTTAACATAAGCACATTTGCACCGATCCATACGCTGTGTGCCTCCAGTTGACGAATCACAGGTGTTCAGGACACGCTAGATAGTTAATGCCGCGTTCAAACTCTGGAAAAATTAATTTGAACCGTCACCCAACTCGGTCCTTTTTCTAGACCTCCGACCTGAACTTCACTGACGTCATTAATTGACCTCGTATTTTTACTTGTTCCCTGTTTTGAACGCGGCATAGTTATCTCTGGCGGTTTACCGCTTATCTTCTTTAAACAAGCGCTGTAACATGGACATATTGCTGTTTATCAATAGAAGAAGATGCGTTCATCAATAGACGCATTAGCATCTATGATGTGGCTAGCTACCAGCACAAAGTAAAGTGTAAGCTGGAAGGGTTTTCTGTGTTTCATTGACCAGGGCACTAGACCAGAACAGACATGGCTGGGATATTGTTTGAGGACATCTTTGATGTGAAAGACATCGATCCAGATGGGATGAAATTTGACAGAGGTGAGAGTTTGGAAGAAGCTTAGGCTAGCTTTACAGCACTTCATGTCTCAAATGTATAAATACATTTGGCTGCATTATGTAGTAGATACAAGATCATTTATTGTGGTTTGTCTTTGCTTCAGTTTCTCGTCTGCACTGTGAAAGTGAGTCCTTCAAGATGGACCTCATCTTGGATGTAAACATTCAGATCTATCCTGTTGACCTTGGTAATTGATGTGTGAATGTGTCTTGTCTAATTTCTAATAAAATTGTTTAAGTCAAATGTGCACTTGATTGCTGTTGTAGCAGCCTGTTTTGGATATTTTATGCATTTCCAACTATCCCTCTAGGTGACAAGTTCAGATTGGTAATAGCCAGCACGCTATATGAAGATGGAACTCCTGACGATGGGGAATATAATCCACAGGATGATCGGCCATCCAGGTATATTATTGTGAAACTGCTGTGTTGGATGGAGAATACATTGATATTGGGCTACGTTGATTTCCTGGGAATTGGTTTGTCTGAACCGTGTTTCTCTCTTGTCAGGGCGGATCAGTTTGACTATGTGATGTATGGCAAGGTATACAAGATTGAGGGTGACGAGACCTCTACGGAAGCAGCTACACGTCTGTGAGTGACAATCCAGCAGTGATGTTCAATCAAACACAAGTTTTAGTAGGAGTGGGAAAGGAAAATAATCAACTCATTAATTCAGGAAATTATTATTTTCTTTCAAAAAAGTTTTCTTGCGTATTCAGCTCTTGTCTGTTTTTGTCCAATGTATGCTCCTTCATTTAGACCACAGCACAATTATTAATGGTGTGTGTTTGTGCGCTGTCCTTCCTCCATCCAGCTCTGCCTATGTGTCTTACGGAGGCCTACTGATGAGGCTACAAGGTGATGCCAACAATCTGCACGGCTTTGAAGTGGACTCCCGAGTCTACCTGCTTATGAAGAAACTGGCCTTCTAGACTGCCCCCAGTGTGGCCACAGCGGCTCCTCTGTCTACAGTACCCCCTGAACTCGAGGCTGCTACTGTACATTCTGATTCTGTATGGAAAATGTGGAGAGGATGTCCATCTTTAAAGACACTTTGAAGCAGTAGAATGTTTTATTTTTTTGTATTTTTTGTATTTTTTTTCCCGTGATGTTAGATTCTTCAAAAGAGAGAGACTAGAGAGACCGTAAAGCAAAGACGTGTAAATAAAAATGTTTTTTGATAATCTGTATGTAGTGTGGACTCACTCTATATAGAGAGCTAGTTTCAATGTTACTTTATATTCTATTATACAATGTTGGGGAATGTTCAGATAAAATAATGTTGTGTAGAACATGCCTCTGTAACGGATGTGAAATGGCTAACTAGTTAGCGGGTACGCGCTACTAGCGTTTCAATCAGTTACGTCACTTGCTCTGAAACCTAGAAGTAGTGTTGCATCTTGCTCTGCAAGGGCCGTGGCCTTTGTGGAGCGATGGGTAACGATGCTTCGTGGGTGTCAGTTGTTGATGTGTGCAGAGGGTCCCTGGTTCGCGCCCGTGTTGGGGCGAGGGGACGGTTTAAAGTTATACTGTTACACCTCTGATATGTAACAATCGCTTTCTCAATTGTTCTTCCTCGTGGTTCTTTCATTACCTCTTTCTCAACGCATCGGAGAAGTTCCAAGGTCTCTTCCTTTTGACCATGTTCTCCAATGCATTTTGTGGATGAGGCACAAGGAAAGATGATTGAGAAAGCTGTGACGCAGGGATCATCAACTAGATTTAGCTTTGGGACGATTTTTAAAAAGAATAATATATAAATTCTTACCAAAAAATAAAAATAAACACATTTTTTTCAGTCATAAATAACAAATATATGATTTTTTGGAGCGCATGGTCAGGGGGCTGGAACATAATTGCAAATAATTTGTCGGCTGCAAATTGAACGCAAGAAGCCCGAACTGATATATTTGACTAAAACTTAATTTCAAATGTTTCTTACATTCGTGTAAGGTCATATAAACAGTGTACAAAATATTAGGAACACCTTCCTAATATTGAGAAGCACACACTTCTGCCCTCAGAACAGCCTCAATTATTCTGGGCATGGACTCTACAAGGTGTCGAGCATTCCACAGGGATGCTGGCCCATTGTTTACTACAATGCTTTTCACTGTGTCAAGTTGGCTGGATGGTTTTTCTGTGGTGAACCATTCTTCAAACACAAGAAACTTAGTGTGAAAAACCCAGCAGCATTGCCGTTCTTGACACACTCAAACTGCTGCGCCTGGCACCTACTACCATACACCGTTCAAAGTCACTTATCTTTTGTCTTACCCATTCACCTTCTGAATGGCACACAAGACAGCTAATGAAATGTCTACCCAGACTATTTGCCCCCCGCCTTACGCTGCTGTTATTCTGTTATCTATGCATAGCCACTTTAATAAGCCTACCTGCATGTACATAACTACCTCAATTACCTCGACACTGGTGCTCCCACACATTGACTCTGTACCGGTACCCCCTGTAAGCCTCCACATTGACTCTGTACCGGTACCCCCTGTATATTGTCTCCACATTGACTCTGTACCGGTACCCCCTGTATATAGTCTCCACATTGACTCTGTACCGGTACCCCCTGTATATAGTCTCCACATTGACTCTGTACCGGTACCCCCTGTATATAGTCTCCACATTGACTCTGTACCGGTACCCCCTGTATATAGCCTCCACATTGACTCTGTACCGGTACCCCCTGTATATAGCCTCCGCATTGACTCTGTACCGGTACCCCTTGTATATAGCCTCCGCATTGACTCTGTACCGGTACCCCTTGTATATAGCCTCCACATTGACTCTGTACCGGTACCCCCTGTATATAGCCTCCATATTGTTATTTACTGCTGCTCCTTAATTATATCTTTTTTTTATCTCTTACTTTTTTTGGTGTATTTTCTTAAAACTACATTGTTCGTTAAGGTCTTGTAAGTAAGCATTTCACTGTAAGGTCTACACCTGTTGTATTTGGTGCATGTGACAAATCCAAATTGGATTTGATACACAATCCATGTCTCAATTAACTCAAGGCTGAAAACTCCTTCTTTATCCTGTCTTCTCCCCTTCATCTATACTGTTTGAAGTGGATTTAACAAGCGACTTCAATAAGGGATCATAGCTTTCACCTGGATTCCCCTGGTCACTCGGTGTGTATTATGCATGCAAATTCTTGTAAAGTAATGAATTTTGTCAGTTTAACTGTCACTGATAAAATGAAAGATGGAAACCAGTACACATTGCCACCCTTGGAATTGTCATAAATGGATTTTTCTCCATATCTGTCATGTCGGCAACATGCCTGGGGGGCATGGTTTGATATTCGCTTGCATGGCAGCAAATAAATGTGGAGACTCTGCAGATTGAAATTGAATTAAATGTGCGCCTGAAAGTGGCAATGTGTGCAAACACAGCCCTCTCAGTTTCAGTCGTAATGGAAGTCACAGGACTGGGTCAACGTCAACGATGTGACCACCTGGTTTGGGAGGACGGACAGAATCAGTGTTTTTATTCCATTACTGGATAATGTCTAGCCTTTTCTCTCCCAGCTCCACAGATTGGGGGAAAAAGTGTTGTCTCTTGTCAAAGACTAACTAGGCTTACTCATGTTAATTTCACCCAGAAGAATACAAAGTGATGCCGAAACGTTGGTGTTTTTTTTACACAATAAATTGCTGGGAGGTTATACATATGGAGTGTGCAATTCTCTTTGTTTCTATAGCTTCCAGTTCATTTACTGTTAGTGTAACGGATGTGAAATGGCTAGCTAGTTAGCGAGTACGCGCTACTAGCGTTTCAATCAGTTACGTCACTTGCTCTGAAACCTTGAAGTAGTGTTGCCCCTTGCTCTGCAAGGGCCGTGGCTTTTGTGGAGCGATGGGTAACGATGCTTCGTGGGTGACTGTTGTTGATGTGTGCAGAGGGTCCCTGGTTCGCGCCCGAGGTCGGGGCGAGGGGACGTACTAAAGTTATACTGTTACATTAGTCAGCACCTCTACACTAAATAATTTGCCAGCTCATGCTTTTTTATTAGAGTTTAGACACATCACATGCTCAAATGTAACTTATGTTTTGATAAAGGTTTTTTTTTTCATCCAGGTGTGACTTCCATTCATAGTGTATTTTGGTCCCAATAAGTTCCTAAGAAAACGTTTTGGTTTTTAGCCGTAGCACTGAACCGCTGATTCAAATTAAGCTTGATGATTACTCAATTATTTTTAATCAGCTGTGTAATGCTACGGCAAAAACCAAAACGATCGAGTTTGGGAAACACTGTATTAGGCTATTATTAATAGTTATTGTAGCCATTCAGTTAAAGTGTATTCAGGCATATTATTAATATTATTTCCCCACAGAAATCTAACATATATGTTGAAAAATATTTATTTTTATTCTACACTCATCCTGACAACCGGAAGTGAGCTCGAAGATTTAAACGTTCGGATTGTGTCGTGCTGTCACTAATTTGCGGTCCCATGCTTTGACAGACGTTATACTGAAAGTAGTTTCTGGTTTACTTAAAATACACTTCATCTGTAGTCGCTGCATAGTTTACACTGCACATAAAACCAACAATTTGGGAGTGGCAAATTTAAGTCATTAGTTGAAGGGTGAGTTCAAGAACTACGTATTCTGACGATGAGTCCATTGCAGTCTCGGAGATTGTATAATGCATTGGACAGTGCATCTCGAAATCACATGGTTTACACTAGGTTCCAGTCGCTGGTAACCTGATGAGATGCTGATTAATATTTGATGGTAAAAAAAATACGTATAATTTAAAGAATTTGATAAATGTAAGAACAACCTCAATAACCTTGCGATGGAATTGAATTGGACGCACTGTCCTCTGGATTAATTTACTCAGCAAACTGCTTCCAATTGCGAACAACAATAACACTGATGAATAACGATAGTACTACAACAAAATAAAATATTAATTGACACATGAAATAACAGGCACGATGGAGAATAAACGGAAAAAAAAGATGACTTACTTCACAATTGGACTGATCTTTCTTCTAAGTGGAATGGAATATGGTAAATATGATTTGTATATTTTTTTGGGGGGGGGGGACTTGTGTGTTGTGGTTACAGCCTATGTGAACATTTTACAACGTAGATTAAAAATGCTCATTCAACTGAAGCTAACATTTGAGTGCTACACTGATAAGACTGTTGTGTACCCGGTCAGAGAATGTCACTTATTTTCTTATGTTGCAGCTTACTGCTGTTACTTTTTGTTGACCAGGTGTCGAGGTTATGAGTAATTATTATTTTTTATGCCCGGAAACATGGGGTTTGTAAAGGCCAATTGATTTCCTAATGACTCCCTTGCGTCCACTACTTTAAGCCTGCTCATTGACTCATTTCTGCTCTTGGCTTCATGTCTGTTCATCAGATTTTTACAGCACATTCCACATGCATTGTATTGCCTAATGTTCAAATGGGAATTAAATGTTTTTTTAGACCTGAACAATTCTTTCAAGTGTTGCTGCACTGATCGGCAAATAACCTCCCTACAGAGTTTCATTAAGCGTTTCTATTATTATCATACATTTTTTTGGTACCTCATTGATAGGCCTATTTATGTTGGATGATTGTTATTATTAGCCAGGTAAAATGTAAACATGAGTTCGCGAGTAGGATGCTCTGGGCAGATTTAATAAACTACTGTTTGTGACTGGATGAGGAAATCGATGTCGCGACACAATCCTTAGTTCCATTGGGAGCTATGTAGTCATGTAAAGAGGGTGACCGGTTTCCGCAAGCAAACAATTTAAACCTTGGAATCCAGAGGAGAGGATCGGTCTCGACGTCAGATAATATAAGAGCTATGGAAACCGTTGATGTTGTTTCCCCTGGTCACTTGTGGTTTGCACTCCAGATTCAGCCAAGCTTTAGCTTCATTGTACACACACACACACACACACACACACACACACACACACACACACACACACACACACACACACACACACACACACACACACACACACACACACACACACACACACACACACACACACACACACACACACACACACACACCAAGTCAAGTCAGTCAGGCCACATGCAAGCGTTTCTGTCATTGACTTCCATTTTGTGAAAGTGACTGTAGTTAGCCTTACTCCCAGACATGCACTACGGTTAAAGATTTTGGGGTCACTTAGAAATGTCCTTGTTTTTGAGCTAAAATCTTTTTTTTGTCCATTTAAAATAACATCAAATTGATTCGAAATACAGTGTAGACATTTAAAGTTTTAAATTACTATTGTAGCTGGAAACGGCATTTTTTTAATGCAATATCTACATAGGCTTACAGAGGCCCGTTATCATCAACCATCACTCCTGTGTTCCGATGGCACGTTGTGTTAGTTAATCCAATTAATAATTTTAAAAGGCGTATTGATCATTAGAAAATCATTTTGCAATCATGTTAGCACAGCTGAAAACTGTTCTGATTAAAGAAGCAAAAAAACTGGCCTCTTTTAGACTAGTTGAGTATCTTAAGCATCAGCATTTGTGGGTTCGATTACAGGCTCAAAATGGCCAGAAACATAGCACTTTCTTCTGAAACTCGTCAGTCTATTCTTGTTCTGAGAAATGAAGGCTATTCCATGCGAGAAATTAAGAAACTGAAGATCTCGTACAACGCTGTGTACTACTTCCTTTACATAACAGCGTAAACTGGCGCTAACCAGAATAGGATTGGGAGTGCACAACTGAGCAAGAGGACAAGTACATTAGTGTGTAGTTTGAGAAACAGATGCCTCACAAGTCCTCAACTGGCAGCTTCATTAAATAGTACCGGCAAAACACCAGTCTATTTAATGAAGCTGCCAGTTGAGGACTTGAGGCGTCTGTTTCTCAAACTAGACACTAATGTACTTGTCCTCTTGCTCAGTTATGCACCGGGGCCTCCCACTCCTCTTTCTATTCTGGTTAGTGACAGTTTGCGCTGTTCTGTGAAGGGAGTAGTACACAGCGTTGTACGAGATCTTAAGTTTCTTGGCAATTTCTCGCATGGAATAGCCTTAATTTCTCAGAACAAGTATAGAATGACGAGTTTCAGAAAAAGTGTTTTGTTTCTGTCAATTTCAATTATCTGTTTAAAGTGTGTTGGATTAAACTCTGTTCGGCGTAAATGGAGGAACTAAAGGAGCAAATATTTTATTCCATGCCCCCCTCTCTCCAGCTGTTATCTTGCCCACGATATGGAGGTACCTGCAGACTCTGGGGGCAGCGCCTTACTTCCTGGGTCTGGGCCTATCGGCATTCAGTCTGTCTGGTCTCCTCTCGGGCCCCTGGTTTGGCTACTGGTCTGACAAGACACACGCCACCAAGAAGATAATCCTGTTTGCAAACCTCTTTGAAATTGTTGGTAAGTTATTCTCTAAAAGCTTACCCAGAATCCAAAATCAACCTTTAACTCCTACCCCTTAGGCACTTTTGTAGATCTTATGATTCAGCAGGTGTAAGCAATATGGAGACAATTCAACCTGTCCTTCCAGAGGGTAATATACCTAAGAATGGTGCTGGAGGGAATGGTGTCTGTTTTACAGGCTCCTGACCAATTGTGCAATTAACATTTTTGTGCTAATCTTTTTGTTTTTTGTACATAATGTTTCCACAATCGTTTCTTATGACCGAAAATAGTGTCTGGACATCAAATGGCTATCACTAACCTTGATTTGGATGAGGACTTCTATTTCAATAAGTCGGAGGTGAAAGACATACGATTGTCCAGATCCGGGATCATAATGTCGACACTCGAAGGAGACGGCGCTTTTGAGGCCGACATGCGGGACGAGACTACATCGGAGAAAAGATAAATCACCTCTACTCACTGTTCTATTGGTGAACGTGCAATCGCTGGAGAATAAATTGGATGAGCTCTGTTCGAGATTGTCCTATTAACGTGCTCTGAACTCTAATATCCAATGTTTCTCAGTCATGGCTGAACAAGGACATGGTAAATGTAAATCAATCTGTTTTTATTCTTTACATCGACAGAACTGCAGTGTCGGGGAAGCTCAGGGGAGGGGGGGGTATATGTCTTTGTTAGCAGCTGGTGTGCTATCTGTAATATGAAGGAAGTCTCTAGGTTCAGCTTGTGTGTTAGAATACCTCATAAGCTGTAGACAATACTATTTACTAAGAGTGGTTTTCATCTATTTTATTGTTGCGGTCTATATGCCACCACAAACCGATGCTGGCACAAGACTGCTGTCAACGAGCTGTATAGTGCCATATGCCAACAAGAAAATGCTCACAGAGAGGTGGCACTCCAAGTGGCCGGGGACTTTAATGCAGGGAAACAAAATCTGTTTTACCTGATTTCTACCAGCATGTTACTCTAGATCACCTTTATGTAACAGTATAACTTTACGGCGTCCCCTCGCCCGGGTGCGAACCAGGGACCCTCTGCACACATCAACAACGGTCGCCCACGAAGCATCGTTACCCATCACTACACAAAAGCCGCGGCCCTTGCAGAGCAAGGGGAACCACTACTTCAAGGTCTCAAAGCAAGTGACGTAACCGATTGAAACGCTATTAGCGCGCACCACCGCTAACTAGCTAGCCATTTCACATCCGGTACATTTACTCCACACAGATAAAGCTCTCCCTCGCCTTACATTTGGCAAATCTGACCATAATTATTTCCTCCAGATTCCTGTTTACAAGCAAAACGTCAATCGGGAAGTACCAGTGACTCACTCAATATGAAAGTGGTCCGATGAAGCGGATGCTAAATTACAGGGCTGTTTGGCTAGCACAGACTGGTATATGTTCTGGGATTCATCTTATTGAGTTCACCACATCAGTCCACCGGCTTCATTAATAAGTGCATCGACGACATCGTCCCTACAATGCCCGTACGTACTTATTCCAACTAGAAGCCATGGGTTACAGGCAGCATCGGCACCGCGCTAACTGCTAGAGCTGCTGCTTTCGAGGAGCGGGACGCTAATCCGGACACGTATAAGAAATCCCGCTATGCCATCCGAACCTTCAAACAGGCAAAGCATCAATACAGGACTAAGATCGAGGGGAAGGGGGAAACCCAGCTGTGAGCTGTCCTGCGACTTGAGCATACCCAAGAGCTAAATACCTTCTATTCTCACTTCGATGCTACCAACACTAAACTATACATGAGTGTACCTGCTGTTCTGGACGACTGTGACCATGCTCTCCGCAGCCGATGTAAGACCTTTAAGCAGGTCAACATTCACAAGGCCGCAGGGCCAGACGGATTACCAGGACGTGTACTTTGAGCATGCGCTGACCAACTGGTAAGTGTCTTCACTGACATTTTCAACTTCTACCTGACCCAGTCTGTAATACCTAAATGTTTCAAGTAAACCACTGTAGTCCTTGTGCCCTAGAACGCCGAAGTAACCTGTCCAGATGACTACCGCCCCATAGCACTCACATCTGTAGCCATGAAATGCTTTGAAAGGCTGGTCATAGCTCACATCAACGCCATCATCCCAGACCCACTCCAATTTGCATAGCGTCAATTGTGGATCTGTATCTCTATTGCATTCAACTTCTCCCTCAAAGACTGCAAGACAAAGGAGCTGATTGTGGACTACAGGAAACTGAGGGCCTAGCACGCCCCCCCCCCCCATCGACGGGGCTGTAGAGGAGAGGGTCGAGAGCTTCAAGTTCCTGTGTCCACATCACTGAAGAATTAACGTGGTCCACACACACCCCAACACAGTCATTTAAGAAGGCATGACAATGCCTCTCTCCCCCCTCAAGAGGCTGAAAATATTTTAAGTAGGCCCTCAGATCCTTAGTTCTACGAGGGGGGGGGGGTCAATTGAATTCAGGCTGTAACAACAAAATGTGATTTAAGTCAAAGGAATTTAAGTCAAATTCAAAAGGCACTCGCACATCTGAGCAATCTTTTTCGCAGGTGCCATGGTAACAGTTGAACAAGATGAAGGAAAAAGGAAACCGGACACTGCTCTTGATAGTATCACGGATCTTTAAGCTTACGAACAGTTTCCTTTTTCCTTCATCGTATGAATATTTTCTGAAGGCGCTAAGATACCCGGGTCTACCTTTTACTACTTGGGGTCGTATGTATCAATTGGCTCAGTAGGATTGCTGATTTGTGATCAGTTTTGCCTTGTAGATCACAATGAATATGATTACATGGACAGGGTGGACCTGATCCTAGATCAGCACTCCTCTGATGCTTGATACTCATGGTCCCCGGTCGTTCTACTGTGACGTTCTACCCTGACATTTGTCTTTGTCCTCCAGGCAACTTCATGTGTTTTCACGTTGTCATGTATTTCATGTACTCTAGGTAATGGCATGTTGTCCTCTACGTAACTTCATGCTTCATGTTGGCCTCTAGGTAACTTCATGTATTTCATGTTGTCTTCTAGGTAACTTCATGTATTTCATGGGCTACTCCAAGTGGCTTTTGATCTTTAGCAGACTAGTGGCAGGTGAGACTACCCATATACTACTAGAGCAATGCAGTTTTGAGCTGTGAAGGACTTTTTATTGACCAGATTATTTAGATTATAGCCTAATCAACATTTTTGCAGGGTGATTCATCTTTGTTTTGTTTGCTTTTTTAGAGTAAAAATGACATGCTTGTGGCCACTCTAAAATGGACTTTTAGAAAAAAAGTTATGACATTCAGAATTATTGCATCTGTTTTAATGCTAACCTCCATGTTGCTAACGTGTACGTGGTCGGCTCCCAAAGGTGTTGGTACAGGTGCGGGTTCATCCATCTTTGGCTTCATGGGCCGATGCACAGCCCACAAGGACCGCTCCGCCGTGTTCGCATCGGTCATGGCGTGCCGACAGATTGGCCTAATGATTGGTCAGTGCTGTTGTCCGTCTGCTTCCTTTGTGCCATTCATAGTAGGGTGTATCGTGTTTTTGGAAACGCACGCTGTTCTGCGTGCAGGCCTGGTTTTGACCAGATGGAGTACATAATTACTTTTTTGTAGCAGGTTAGGATAATTAACGTAGCAGGTTAGGAGAATTTAGGCTTAGCGGAAATGCTAAACTTGTTCCTGACAACTCAAAATATATCTAGCCACAACCAGGGCAGCCCTCCAGAACAGCGTTGCTTCCAGTAATGCGATTCTGCTTCATAGCATGTTGGCATTTACTCGGTTTATGGAGATGTTCAAGGTTGTCTTTTTTTTTTTTTTTTTTTTTGCAGTCCTGCTGCTAACCAGGGCCTGTATTCATAAAGCTCCTCAGAGTAGTATCTAGGATCAGATCCACCTTGTCCATAATAATCCATATTTATTATGATCTAAAATGCTCAACTGATCCTAGATCAACACTCCTACTGTGTATTTTGGCCTCTGCTCTCACAATGCCTTGAATTGTTTTTAATGTCTCAGGAATATGATTTTGCAGTATTCTGACATGTGCAGCAGGACTGTGAAAAAGACTACCTGGAACGCACCCACCTATGTCTCTGTTAGTGTAAGGGTCTGTCTCATGATGTCCCTCATCACACACAGGTCCCGTATTGAATCTCTTCCTGAGGCTTTGTGACTTCAAGTTGGGGCCGTTCGTGGTGAACAAGTACACTGCACCTGGGGTAAGACATTAACTGAATAATTTCTCCTCTCTTCACAGTAAAATAGTTATATGGTAACATCACGTGTAGTAAGACAACATACAGTATCTTATCTATAGGCTTTGTTCTGTCATATTTATTGAGAGAAATTGAATGATTACATGAGATGTTATAAATGTGTATATTTGTAAATAAACTTAGTTTGAATTGGGACTTAGGTCACAAACGAGGTAGAACTATATGAACAAACTGGCTAAAATGTCTGGTTTGTTCATGTGGGTGTTTTTGTTAAAACCGAATGCCCCATACGGTGATTTGAAACCTGTAAATACCAGTTGGCTGCTCTAATCGCAAGACTATCCCTTTTCACAGCTTTTTATGTGCTTGATGTGGACCCTCCTCCAGCTGGTCGTGGTCTTCATGTTCTGGGAAATCCCTCCCCAGGAGGAGCCGGTGGGGGAGGGAGCCGAGGGGCTGGGGGAGGGAGCCGAGGGGCTGGGGGAGGGAGCCGAGGGGCTGGGGGAGGGAGCCGAGGGGCTGGGGGAGGGAGCCGAGGGGCTGGGGGAGGGAGCCGAGGGGGTGGGGGAGGGAGCCGTGGGGGAGGGTGCCGTGGGGGGAGCCGCCTGGGATGGAACCGAGGGGGGAGCCGCCTGGGATGGAACCGAGGGGGGAGCCGCCTGGGATGGAGCCGGGGAGGTGGCGGAGGGGAAGCCCTTGCTCGGGCCACGCCCAGACATCCTGGGGTCCTACGGCTCGGTGGTGACTCCTGATCCTCCTAGGTCAACTGCTAACCCGGCCAACTCCAACCTGCCTCGCGTCTCTCCCACCCCCTTGCCCCCACTCGAAGAGGTGGCTGACTCTAGATCTTCGAGTTTCAGCATGAGCCGAGGTGGGTGGTGACGGATGCGTTTCTCAAGTTGGTAAAATACATACTTTAAAATGTGTATTGATCTTGTGGGGTACCTATCTAATTTGAAAATCTCTGTTCCTTCTCTCTCGCTGTGTTCCCCTTCCTGTCTTTCCTCCACACCATCTCTCTCTGACTCTGTTTCTGTCTCTCCCTCTATCTGTGCCTCACCTGTTTAGAGTTCCTAAGGGAAGAGGTGGTTGTGCTGTTCACAGCTCACTTCGTCATACTGTTTAACCAGACGGCACTGGAGGTGAGCTCGCCCAACTGTGCATGTGCTCTCTTCCTCTCTCACTGAAGAGCCTTTCACCTACTACATTGCATAAAAGTGACGGGGGGTAGCAGTTAACCAAATCACTGTCCTTAAACAACTTTCAGTGTCCTCATGCCATCGTTATGTTTGGCTGTGGAGGCGTTGGTTAAAGTACATGCTGGATGACTACGAAGTACTTAAACTTTATAGTAATGTTCTTGAATATGCCATTGTAAATGCTATGTGAGTGCTAATAACACTTGTTATTTATTCATAAAGTTGTTATAAAGTGTTTATGAAAAATGTGTCAGTAACGTGATCCCCTTTTTGATTTCCTACCACCTTAGACCGTCGTGACCCCGTTGACCCAGCAGTACTTTAACTTCGGGGAGTTGGAGAACAGCATCATTTACTGCATCTGTAGTGTGGAGGTGATCACAGGCTTCCTGTTTGTCCACTGGCTGTGCCGCTACACGACCGAGAGGGTGTTGCTGGCCGTGGGCCTTATCCTCTGCCACATCTCCTGCGTATGGTGCCTCATCTTCCTGGCCAACCCACAGGGTGAGGTTGCCCAACACATTCTACTCTGCTGGCCATTTTTATTTTTTTAGCTAGGTCGAACAATGTTGCCTACTCAGACACGCTATGTACCATACAGCAAATGAGAAACCTTGAACAAGGTTATTTTCCCCCAAGAAATGTTTAAAAATGGCCAAATTTAATTTTAATTGCAGGAATTCAGATTCAGGATACTGACTGTGACTAATGTGATGTAACATTGAGTATAACTTTAGAACTGTTGTGATATACTTCCATTGCTTAAAAAAATCCAGTGGATTAGTCCTTTGTCTCCTGTCTCTCCTCAGGTAATTTCTCCTGGCAGTTAGCAGAGTTCATCATTGGGGTGTTCCTGCAGATTTCAGGGCTCCCCTTTGTAGCTGTAGCCCAGGTGTGTCTCTTCTCCAAGATCACTTCGGTAGAGTCTCAAGGTGAGCAATGGCGCCCTCTAGAGGACACATGTCGGACATAGACGTCTGTAGTTTAACTGTAAGTGCTCTAAACCAGTCCTTTGTTCATTAGGCACCAATCGGAAGAAAAATAACTGAAACGGGGAGGGATCACCTAGACTTGTCCAATAAGAAAATCGTATTTTAATTTTCCGTTGCTTAAGGTTTTGCGTTGTGTACCCTAATGAACATAACCCTGGTACACCCCATTTCCGTTCTGCCTGGTTTCGTCCGTAATTCACATAAGAGTGGATTTTGTATCTCTCGGCAGTTTATCAAAATATTTTCTGAACTTCAGAGTCCCCCTTTTAATAACTTGGTTATTTAGGGTAGGTTCCTTGTATTTCTATTGATCAGTGTGACGTAAAGGGACTAGAGAACAAACCTGCAGGTACAGTGCTGCCTCTGAGCAGACTAGTTAGAGCGGCTTTGAGAACCAATGTTCTCAGGGTTGTGTTCATTAGTCACGTGGATGCTCATTATTTTATTTTTTTTCTGTTTCAAAGCATTTTTTAATATCTTTTGCTATGGACCAAAAGGTCCCTGTTTTTGAAAAGCTGTGCCGACCAAGGTAAAATATGTCTGCCCTCGAGGAAACCTTAATTTACTTTTGGGGCCACTGTACTACAATGGTTGACCTTGTGAAATAACTAATTTCACTGCACCTATCCATTGTGACAATTAAAAAAAATATATATATATATACAGTTGAAGTCAGAAGTTTGCATAGACTTAGGTTGGAGTCATTAGAACTTGTTTTTCAACCACTCCACAAATTTCTTGTTAACCAACTATAGTTTTGGCAAGTCGGTTAGGACATCTACTCTGTATGACAAGTAATTTTTCCAACAATTGTTTACAGACAGATTATTTCACTTATAATTCACTATCACAATTCCAGTGGGTCAGGAGTTTACATGCACTAAGTTGACTGTGCCTTTTAAACAGCTTGGACAATTCCAGAAATTGATGTCATGGCTTTAGAAGCTTCTGATAGGCTAATTGACATCATTTGAGTCAATTGGAGGTGTACCTGTATTTGAAGGCCTACCTTCAAACTCAGTGCCTCTTTGCTTGACATCATGGGAAAATCAAAAGAAATCAGTCAAGACTTCAGAAAAATAATTGTAGACCTCCAAGTCTGGTTCATCCTTGGGAGCAATTTCCAAACGCCTGAAGGTACCACGTTCATCTGTACAAACAATAGTACGCAAGTATAAACACCATGGCACCACGCAGCCGTCATACCGCTCGGGAAGGAGACGCGTTCTGTCTCCTAGAGATGAATGTACTTTGGTGCGAACAACAGCAAAGCACCTTGTGAAGATGCTGGAGAAAACGGGTACAAAAGTATCTATATCCACATTAAAACGAGTCCTATATCGACATAACCTGAAAGGCCGCTCAGCAAGGAAAAAGCCGCTGCTCCAAAACCGCCATAAAAAAGCCAGACTACGGTTTGCAACTGCACATGGGGACAAAGATTGTACTTTTTGGGGAAATATCCTCTGGTCTGATGGAACAAAAATTGAACTGTTTAGCCATAATGACAAAAGGGGGTGGCAGCATCATGTTGTGGAGGTGCTTTGCTGCAGGAGGGACTGGTACGCTTCACAAAATAGATGGCATTATGAAGAATGATGTTCTAAGCTGTTTAAAAGCAACATCTCAAGACATCAGTCAGGAAGTTAAAGCTTGGTTGCAAATGGGTCTTCCAAATGGACAATGACCCCAAGCATACTTCCAAAGTTGTGGCAAAATGGGGTAAGGACAATGAAGTCAAGGTATTGGAGTGGCCATCACAAAGCCCTGACCTCAATCCTATAGAAAATTTGTGGGCAGAAAAAGCGTGTGCGAGCAAGGAGGCCTACAAACCTGACTGTTACACCAGCTCTGTCGGGAGGAATGGGCCAAAATTCACCCAACTTATTGTGTGAAGCTTGTGGAAGGCTACCTGAAACGTTTGATCCAAGTTAAACAATTTAAAGGCAATGCCACCAAATACTAATTGAGTGTATGTAAACTTCTGACCCACTGGGAATGTGATGAAAGAAATTAAAGCTGAAATAATTATCTCTACTATTATTCTGACATTTCACATTCTTAAAATAAAGTGGTGATCCTAACTGACCTAAGATGGCATTTTTACTAGGATTAAATATCAGGAATTGTGAAACTGAGTTTAAATGTATTTGGCTAAGGTGTATGTTAAATTCTGACTTCAACTGTGTAAGTATTTATTTATTTCTGAACATGACCCCAGGTATGTGTCTCTTTTTGGTAACTGTCTGCCTGTCACTCCCTCTCTCTCCAGGGTTGAGCCAGGGGGTACGTCGCTCTGTGGGGGGTCTGGCCACTATCTTGGGCCCCCTATGGGGGGGTGGTTTGACGGGGCACATGTACATCATGCTGGGGTTGATGATGGCTCTACTGGTCCTGTTCGCTGTGAGTTCACTGTCTCTTGTAAAATAGGTTTGATTTCATTGAGAATAACACATATATATGTGGCATGCTGGAGGTTATTTTGCAGGGCGCTGGCAGTGCTCTTGTAAAATAGGTTTGATTTCATTGAGAATAACCCATATATATATATATATATATATATATATATATAGCTCAAAAAAATAAAGGGAACACTTAAACAACACAATGTCAATCACACTTCTGTGAAATCAAACTGTCCACTTAGGAAGCAACACTGATTGGACAATAAATTTCACATGCTGTTGTGCAAATGGAATAGACAAAAGGTGGAAATTATAGGCAATTAGCAAGACACCCCCCAAAAAAGGAGTGATTCTGCAGGTGGTGACCACAGACCACTTCTCAGTTCCTATGCTTCCTGGCTGATGTTTTGGTCACTTGAATGCTGGCGGTGCTCTCACTCTAGTGGTTGCATGAGACGGAGTCTACAACCCACACAAGTGGCTCAGGTAGTGTAGTTCATCCAGGATGGCACATCAATGCGAGCTGTGGCAAAAAGGTTTGCTGTGTCTGTCAGCGTAGTGTCCAGAGCATGGAGGCACTACCAGGAGACAGGCCAGTACATCAGGAGATGTGGAGGAGGCCGTACGAGGGCAACAACCCAGCAGCAGGACCGCTACCTCCGCCTTTGTGCAAGGAGGTGCACTGCCAGCGCCCTGCAAAATAACCTCCAGCATGCCACACAACTATATACACAACTATATTAATGCCAAAGACTTCGGAATGAAATGTTCAACAAGCAGAGTGGCCAGACGGCAGAGTGGCCAGACGGCAGAGTGGCCAGACGGCAGAGTGGCCAGACGGCAGAGTGGCCAGACGGCAGAGTGGCCAGACGGCAGAGTGGCCAGACGGCAGAGTGGCCAGACGGCAGAGTGGCCAGACGGCAGAGTGGCCAGACGGCAGAGTGGCCAGACGGCAGAGTGGCCAGACGGCAGAGTGGCCAGACGGCAGAGTGGCCAGACGGCAGAGTGGCCAGACGGCAGAGTGGCCAGACGGCAGAGTGGCCAGACGGCAGAGTGGCCAGACGGCAGAGTGGCCAGACGGCCACACATCACTGCCCATGGATCTCAAGTTGAGGGCTCGTGCAATTGGCAATGCTGACTGCAGGAATGTCCGCCAGATAAATAAATGTTAATTTCTCTACCATAAGCCATCGACCAATTTGGCAGTACGTCCGTATGGCCTCACAACCACAGACCATTTGTATCCATGCCACCCCAGGAGCTTCACATGCATCTACTTTAAGGTGTCTCTGACCAACAGATGCATATCGGTATTCCAGTCATGTGAAATACAGAGATTGGGGATTCATTTGATTTCAATTGATATTTCCTTATGCGAAAAGTGCAAATCAATCCCAGAACAACAACAAAGGACCTGGAGATTCTGTCGGAAACGGGTACAAAAGTATCTATATCCACAGTAAAACGAGGCCTATATCGACATAACCTGAAAGGCCGCTCAGCAAGGAAGAAGCCACTGCTCCAAAACCGCCATTAAAAAAGCCAGACTACAGTTTGCAACTGCACATGGGGACAAAGATTGTACTTTTTTGAGAAATGTCCTCTGGTCTGATGGAACAAAAATGGAACTGTTTCGCCATAATGACCATTTATGTTTTGGTGGAAAAAGGGGGAGGCTTGCAAGCCGAAGAACACCATCCCAACCGTGAAGCATGGGGGTGGCAGCATCATGTTGTTGGGTTGCTTAGCTGCAGGAGGGACTGGTGCACTTCACAAAATAGATGGCATCATGAGGCAGGAAAATGATGTTGCTTCAAAATATATCCACATCTCAAGACATCAGTCAGAAGTTAAAGCTTGGTTGCAAATGGGTCTTCCAAATGGAATATGACCCCAAGCATACTTCCCAAGTTGTGGCAAAATGGCTTAAGGACAACAAAGTCAAGGTATTGGAGTGGCCATCACAAAGCCCTGACCTCAATCCTATAGGAAATTGTGGGCCGAACTAAAAGAAGTGTGTGTGAGCAAGGAGGCCTACAAACCTGACTCAGTTATACCAGCTCTGTCAGGATGAATGGGACAAGATTCATCCAACTTATTGTGGGAAGCTTGTGGAAGGCTTCCTGACTCGTTTGACCCAAGTTGAACAATTTAAAGACAATGCTACCAAATACTAATTGAGTGTATGTAAACTTCTGACCCACTGGGAATGTGATGAAAGAAATAAAATCTGAAATAATTCTCTATTCTGACTTTTCACATTCTTAAAATAGAGTGATGATCCTAACTGACCTAAGACGGAGTTTTTACTAGGATTAAATGTCAGGAATTGTGAAACAGTTTAAATGTATTTGGTTAAGGTGTATGTAAACTTCCGACTTCAACTGTATGTGGGGAAGACGTCGTCGATGCACTTATTATTGGAGAGTTAGACTAGTATGGTGAACTCCAGTGTTATCCAATAAATAATGTTTGTGCTAAGCAAAACTTTGTCCTGTAATTTAGCGTCTGCTTCATCAGACCACTTCTGTATTGAATGTCATTGGTGCCTGTTTGCGTGCATGAGAACAGTGACTGAATGGAGGAGATTATATTTAACGCGTTTGGTTGGCTTACCTCAAACCAAAGAACTGTTTTTTTTGTTTTTTTGTCTGATGTGAATAATCAGTTTTAATGTTAATTGTTTGTGTAACATTGAACCTTTCTCTCAGATCATTTTCTCCTTCTCCTATCCCCGCCTGGTGGCTCCCACTGTGGTAGAACATGCACAGGGTGTGGAGAACAGTGAGGATAGCGTTGGTGTGCAAGGTACGTCTCAACTTACAAATAATATGCCATGTAACAGATGCTTTTATCCAAAGGGACATTTTTTATGTAGAGTATGTCTCTTTATGCCACTCCGATAACGAAGTGACGTTGTTCTTGCAGGCCAGGAGAACTAACGTAGCGGGTTTGGAGACTGAGGTAAAGGTTAGTGAAATGCTCTAACCTGCTACAACAATCACTTAGTATCGAAATGGCGTTGTGTCCCTAGTCCTGTGAATCAAACTCAAGCACCATGCTCTACCAACTGCGCTGCAGAGGACCACAAAATATTATTGAAACCGCAGAAGTTGGTGCGTGGTCCCAAATGAAACCATTAAATGCATTGTAGAGGGTCTAGTTATTTTATGCATATTTATTCATTTGTAAGGAAATGAGTAGAACATTTAAGCTGTTGGGCCATGTCAGATCTTGTCAAATATACATGTTTAACACATCATCCAAACAAATGCTACACTAATAAAATGTACTTTAAAAAAGAGATATATTCACTTTGGCACGGTATTTCTAATGTGTTTTTCTCTTTCTCTGCAAGTGTGAAGCGAGTTTCTTTCTACCTTGAATCCATCTCAGGACATGTGCTTCCTCGATCGCTGAAGACTCGCATACGTTGCACACACGCCGTACAAGATGACTGTAGGGCCTGTACTAGATGAATGTACTTCTGCAGATATAGTATCAAAATGGAAACTAAATACTTTGGAATTACGTGTAATGTACAAACATTTAGAAAGATGTTGGTTATGCACAAAACATTACAACTTTGTAAAAGGTGTTTCTGATTTTTATAGCTCAACCTCCTGTCACATTTCACATGATTGTACCACTGACTGATACTTTCACACTCTGACAAAGATTTTATAAGAAATTAACAGATCAGCTTTTTTTATGTATAGACAAATGGTCAAAACATTGATCATATCTCAGCCCACACACACTGTCCAGAGTTTTCAGCTGACTGAAGTGTGTCAATGCATGTTGGTGGTTTCTGATGGCTGAGTATGATTATGACATGCAGTACCCTTTTCTAACACTGGTGGGTGCCCTTATACTTTATTTCTTTACTGTGGTGTTACTGAAGGCTGTGTGGCAGAGCCTCAAGTAGATCGCTGTCCTGATCCCAGATCTGTTTGTGCTCTTGACGACGCCATTGCTGTCGAAGTTAAGCCAAACATGTTTACAGTGACAAGGAGTTGGCTTGATGGCACAGACTGGCACTCTGGCAACAAAATAGCCAAAGAGAACATGTTTCTGAAAATTACTTTTTTCTTCACAGAATGAGGGCAAGGGGAAATACTAGATCACTACTGACTGTAATAAATATGTAATGGCTTTATGAATGGAGTCATGTTGAAGTTATACTATTCTAGGCATCTTGTGACATAGCTGTTAAAGATGAATATGGCTCAATGTAATCTGCTACATATTATTTTTGCAATTGAGGTATTATATTTTGGTCAGTGCATAACCTGTTCAATAACCACTTAGTTGATGAATTCATGTCTTTTGAGAATAGCTGTTTTATCCGGCGGTGTCTCACTTTGTAAAGGAATATGCTAATTGTTATAGCTAACATTATCTTTCTATTTGAGACATTTTCCCCTTACTCTTAGAATACTTTAAGTTGCATATGATTTGAACAAACATTTATACATAGCTAGTAGTCATGGTCCCTAATGTGTTGTAACTAACGGAGAAGTCTAGAACTTAGCTTTCAAAAAAATGTCATCTATTTGAATAATGTTCTAGTATATTATTACCTACCATTGAAAACATTTGACAAACGTGTTTAACAATCAAAATGATAAAACGTTACACTGGTCTCTGCAACACTACTGTGCACATGTACAACTTATTGTGTCTTGGCCATTTTTACAATGAAATGTCATTAATAAAAATAAAGTTTTTTTGCCAGTGTTTAAAGTGTAGTTCAAACTGGTATATTAGTGACTATGTGCTCCGTTTAGGTAATTTCATAATTCCAGGGTGAGAAGAGATTCATCTCAGGTAAGGGGGCATACTGTAACTTGAATTATGTCCTGTAAAACCGGAGCGGTTTAGCCACAATTTCAGGTTAACAAATATAATGACTATTTAAAATGCCAACATGTAATTACAGAAACTAACAGTTAACGTTAGTTCATAAAATGTTATGTAACAATTTGCCTGTAACTGCCATGTAAATATGTCGGTTAGGCCACATTGGAAAGTGGACAAAATGTGAGCTGTATTAGAGATTTGACTTGAATATGCATTGCCACGTTAAGCACTTTTTATTTAAAAAAAAATTCTATATCAGAATTTATAAGCTCTACGTATGATACGCAAATATCAGATTTTTTTTTGCAGACTAGCCCTTTTCGGTTAATGACAATGTCTTCAGTAAAAAAAATAACTCTTGGTCATGAAATCCTAAGGCAAGGCACTGTTATTTCACTTTCTTTCTTTGAAAAATATTAGTTCAAGGAATATAACCTCCCGTCTAACTCCAATCCAATGTCCAAAATTACAGAGCTCTTAGAAATAACTGATTCACTTTTGTAAAGCGATGAGAAACCAAGTTTTTATTTTTTATCCGTTATGAGCACAGAATCCATTTCAAATCGAGCTATTGAAAGTATAATAAACTGACATTTGATAGCGCTGTTGACTACTAACTAAAACACATTTCGAAAGCAAAGTCCTCTGTTCGGTACCATATACATTTCTCAATGAATCTACATGTTATAACTACTAATAAGCAAACCATTTTGAGGGAAAATAATTCAAGTAAATTAGTTTTGTCGTCTGGTCCAGCTTTTTTTAAATGTGTTGGAAAAACTTTTAACACTTCAGGGGATGTAAAAATATATTTTTTAAAGTGTTTTAGATTGCTCACATTGATGCTTCTTCTTTGTTTTATTTTGCTGCTTACGTACTACCGGTATTCACTGAACGTCTATATCACATGCCTTAATGGGGTTGTGCGGTGTAATTTAGTGATAGCTAGAGAAGTAATATTTTAGTTATTAACGTACTTTTTTTTTTTACCAACATTGTTGAATGTTCTCGAAGTCATTAATTGTATGGATTAATGTGGTCTTTGCCGCAAGTAGAAACATACTGTATTTTAACTATATATTGTCTTAGATTAGTGGACCACAACTTTTAAGTAACTAAAGCAGTTATTTTAGGCCGTGTTTTGATACCGGATTTTATTACAATTTTTATTGAACCTTTAACCCGGCAAGTCAGTTAAGAACAAATTCTTAGTTACAATGACGGCCTACACCGGCCAAACCCTGGTGACGCTGGGCCAATTGTGCGCCAACCTATAGGACTCCAAATCACGGCCGGTTGTGATACAGCCTGAATTCGAACATGGGTGTCTGTAGTGACACCTCTAGCACTGAGATGCAGTGCCTTAGACCACTGCGTCACTCATCAAAAGGACGTTCATGAATAATTTGTCATTGCAATGTTTTAATAGTTTACTTTGTATTTTTCTCTTATTTGTAGTAGTTTATTAAGGGATATCTGCAGTTCGATCAATTAAACACCCCGACACTTTTTTGGTAAACAGCTGAGGGCTCCTGTAAGTGGCAATGAATAGATAGGAGTGTCTGCTAAATGACTAACATTTTAAATGGATGGGGCTGGAGAAATGTAACCACTCAAATTAATTGACAGAACTATTGATACAAACACTGAACATCAATGATATTAAAATTGTAGTTTTAACAATGTTTTGAAGCTATACAGTATTTTCTTGCAATTACATTGTTTACAAAGGAGTAAAACAGGCTTCTGTTTTGGGGTTCTGATAGGGTATGACAGATGAACTAAACTCATGAGACATCTAAGTTCTATTCTTCAATAATTAATTGGTATATATGCTTAATTGAATCAAAGATAACCCCTTTAAATCATAACACAATGTCCTGATCAAAATCAAACACAAAAACATAATACATCTAAAATAATATTTTAGCAAGATAACTTACTGTATGCTTATGGACAGTCATTGCCCTTACAGTCTGTATCTCTAATGAAATTACACAGCCTTTGTCATTTATGAGTACCAGTGCTGCAGTAATAAAACTGGATTTTTTTGGAGGAGAATTTAGAACTGTTCACATCTATGCAAAGTCATTAGTTTGTCATTATCCCTACATTAATTTGAAGGTGAGTAGAGTTTCGGAAGTTGGCCCACGTCTTGGGTACAGCCGAGTACCACACCAGAAGGGGTCGCTATGGTCCGTGCGATTTCCACGACATTGGGCGAGCCAATGGCCCACTGAGAGGTGGCCTGAGCTAATAACGCCAAGGGAGCGAGTGGGGGTGCCCGTTCCTGAAGACTAGACCCCCTCGTCTACAGCGTGGCACGACGCCGAAGAGGGGCGGAGACACTGCGGTTGCCCTCTTGTTGAACCCTTTTCCACGCCTGGAGGTAACCAGGGGGATGGAGAGATGGAAATATGGCACGGGGCGAATGACGTTGTACGACTAGACCAACCCGGGCTAGCTCCGCCCGCGGGAGCAGTCTGACCGAACAGTGACCCGCCCAATCGGGGTCAGAAGTTTAGAAAACGTGTCAACTGAGGCAATAGTTGGTGGGTTAGTTCCGTCACCCCATTCCTCCTGCAAAAAAATAACAGAATTTAAAAAAAATCGGCTTAAGAGATGTAAACCGCAGGCAATTGCAGCACAGTGCAGTCTATGATACTGGAAGTGTGAACTTTGGGTGAACTCTGAGCTTTATTTTCTGATGGGGAGGGCAATGGGGCGGGATGGTGCCCAAATATACAGCAGAATGAGAGAAGGGGAGTGCTAGGCTTAATTTTTTTTGCAAGCTCATCCCCCGGGATTGACCGAAGGTTGACCAAATCAGGTGGGGTTGTTGTGGTGCGGGGTAAACTAGTAATGTTAAAGATGTGCTGCTGTGACGGTGCAGCCTAGCGTAGTGTTGTTGTGGTGCGGGGTAAACTAGTAATGTTAAAGATGTGACGGTGCAGCCTAGCGTAGTGTTGTTGTGGTGCGGGGTAAACTAGTAATGTTAAAGATGTGCTGCTGTGACGGTGCAGCCTAGCGTAGTGTTGTTGTGGTCGAGCAGCACAGGATGGAACCATGTTCTACCTATAGAGCCTTTTATTGGCAATAGGAGCCATGTTCTGCCTGTACGGTGCCTTCGGGAAAGTATTCAGACCCCTTGACTTTTACACATTTTGTTACGTTACAGCCTTATTCTAAATTTCATTAAATCGTTTTTTTTTTACTCATGAATCTACACACAATACCCTATGACGAGAAAGCAAAAACATTTTTCTGAAAATGTATGAAAAATACAAAACTGAAATATATTTACATAAGTATTCAGACCCTTTACTCAGTCCTTTGTTGAAGCATCTTTGACAGCGATTACACTCTTCTCTGCAGATCCCCTCAAGCTCTGTCAGGGTGGATGGGGAGCGTGCACTAAACACCTATTTTCAGGTCTCTCCAGAGATGTTCAATCGAGGTTCAAGTCCGGGCTCTGGCTGGGCCACTCAAGGACATTCAGAGACTATGTGCTTAGGGTCATTGTCCTGTTAGAAGGTGAACCTTCACCCCAGTCTGAGGTCCTGAGCACTCTGGAGAAGGTTTTCATCAAGGATCTCTCTGTACTTCGCTCCATTCATCTTTCCCTCGATCCTGACTATTCTCCCAGTCCCTGCCACTGAAAAACATCCCCACAGCATGATGCTGCCACCACCATGCTTCACCGTAGGGATGATGCCAGGTTTCCTCCAGACGTGATGCTTGGCAATCAGGCCAAAGAGGTCAATCTTGGTTTCATCAGACCAGAGCTTCTTGTTTCTCATGGTCTGAGAGTCTTAAGGTGCATTTTGGCAAACTCCAAGCGCTCTGTCATGTGCCTTCTGTCTGGTCATTGTACCATAAAGGCCTGATTGGTGGAGTGCTGCAGAGATGGTTGTCCTTCTGGAAGGTTCTCCCATCTCCACAGAGGAACTCTGGAGTTCTGTCAGTGACCATAGAGTTCTCGGACACCTCCGTGACCAAGTCCCATCTCCCCCGATTGCTCAGTTTGGCTGTGCGGCCAGCTCTTGGAAGAGTCTTGGTGGTACTAAATTTCTACCATTTAAGAATTATGGAGGCTACTGTGTTCTTGGGGACCTTCAATGCTGCAGAAATGCTTTGGTACCCTTCCCCAGATCTGTGCCTCAGCACAATCCTGAATCGGAGCTCTACGGACAATTCTTTCAACCTCATGGCTTGGTTTTTTGCTCCGACATGCAGTGTCAACAGTGGGACATTATATATTCAGGTGTGTGTTTCTCCAAATAATTTCCAATCAATTTCATTTACCACAGGTGTACTCCACTCAAGTTGTAGAAACATCTCAAGGATCATCAATGGAAACGAGATGCACCTGAGCTCAATTTCAAGTCTCTGAGCAAAGTTGAATATTTCTGTAAATAAGCTATTTCTGATTCTGATGAGTCTTCGTTTTGTCTTTATGGGGTAGTGTGTGTAGATTGATGAGGATTTTTTTTATTTAATCCATTTTAGAAAAAGGTTGTAAAGTAACAAAGTGTGGAAAATAAGTCAAGGGGTCTGAATACTTTTCAAAGCACTGTAGAACCTTTAATTGGCAATTGGAGCCTTGAGTATCAACATAACCCTGCATTTCTATATCTCTCTACCTATATAACTCACTATTATCACCATAACCCTGCATTTCTATATCTCTCTACCTATATAACTCACTATTATCACCGTAACCCTGCATTTCTATATCTCTCTACCTATATAACTCCATAACCATAGTCCTCCCGGGTGGCACAGTGGTCTAGGGCACTGCATCGCAGTGCTAGCTGCGCCACCAGAGTCTCTGGGTTCGCGCCCAGGCTGTGCTGGGTTCGCGCCCAGGCTCTGTCGCAGCCGGTCGCAACCGGGAGGTCCGTGGGGCGACGCACAATTGGCATAGCGTCGTCCGGGTTAGGGAGGGTTTGGCCGGTAGTGATATCCTTGTCTCAGTATGTAAAATGTAATAAAATGTATGCACTCTACTGTAAGTCGCTTTGGATAAGAGCATCTGCTAAATGACTAAAATTTAAATGTAAATAACCCTGCATTTCTATATCTCTCTACCTATATAACTCACTATTATCACCATAACCCTGCATTTCTATATCTCTCTACCTATATAACTTACTATTATCACCATAACCCTGCATTTCTATATCTCTCTACCTATATAACTCACTGTCACCATAACGCTCAATTTCTACCAGAAGGGGTCGATATGGCCCATGCGATTCCACCGACGCTGACCAAGCCGACGGCCTACAGAGGTGGCTTGAGCAAATAACGCCAAGGGAGCGAGGACCGGGGTGCCCATCCCTGAAGACCAGACCCCCTCGTCTACAGCATGGCATGTCGCCGAAAAGGGCGGAGCCACTGTGGTTGCACTCTTGTTGAACCCTTTTCCACGCCGGGGGGTAACGTGGATAGAGGGATGGACTTATGACAGGGGGCGAATGACGTTGTAGTGTTGTACTACTAGACCAACCCGGGCTAGCTCCGCCCGCGGGAGCAGTCTGACCGAACAGTGACCCACCCGATCAGGGTCAGAAGTTTAGAAAATGTGTCGACTGAGGCAATAGTTGGTGGGTTAGTTCCGTCACCCCATTCCCCCCGCAAAAAAATAAAATAAAAAATTGGGTTAAGAGACTTAAACAGAAGGCAATTGCAACACAGTGCAGTCTATGATACTGGAAGTGTGAACTTTGGGTGAACTCTTGAGCTTTGTTTTCCGACGGAGAGGGCAATGGGGCAGGTTGGGGTCGGCGGCAGGGCATCTGGGAGGGGGGGGGCCCAAATATGCAGAACGATGAGAGGATGGGAGTGGTGGACTTAATTTTTTTTGCAAGCTCATCCCCCGGGATTGACCGAAGATTGACCGAATCAGGTGGGGTTGTTGTGGTACGGGGTAAACTAGTAATGTTAAAGATGTGCTGCTGTGACGGTGCAGCCTAGCGTAGTGTTGTTGTGGTGCGGGGTAAACTAGTAATGTTAAAGATGTGACGGTGCAGCCTAGCGTAGTGTTGTTGTGGTGCGGGGTAAACTAGTAATGTTAAAGATGTGCTGCTGTGACGGTGCAGCCTAGCGTAGTGTTGTTGTGGTCGAGCAGCACAGGATGGAACCATGTTCTACCTATAGAGCCTTTTATTGGCAATAGGAGCCATGTTCTGCCTGTACGGTGCCTTCAGGAAAGTATTCAGACCCCTTGACTTTTACACATTTTGTTACGTCACAGCCTTATTCTAAAAGGGATTAAATTGTTTTTTTCCCCCTCATCAATCGACACACAATACCCCATAATGACAAAACCATTCTTTTTATACATTTTTATACATTATAAAAATAAAAAAATACCAAACTGAAATATCACATTTACATAAGTATTCAGACCCTTTACTCAGTACTTTGTTGAAGTACCTTTGGCAGCGATTACAGCCTCAACTCTTCTTGGGTATGATATTTACAAGCTTGGCATACCTTTATTTGAGGAGTTTATCCCATTATTTTCTGCAGATCCTCTCAAGCTCTGTCAGGTTGGATGGGGAACGTCACTGCACAGCTATTTTCATGTCTCTCCAGAGATGTTCGATCGAGGTTCAAGTCCGGGCTCTGGCTGGGCCACTCAAGGACATTCAGAGACTTGTCCCGAAGTCTTTCCTGTGTTGTCTTGGCTAAGTGCTTAGGGTCATTGTACTGTTGAAAGGTGAACGTTCGCCCCAGTCTGAGGTCCTGAGCGCTCTGGAGAAGGTTTCATCAAGGATCTCTCTGTACTTTGCTCTGTTCATCTTTCCCTAGATTCTGGCTAGTCTCCCAGTCCCTGCCCCTGAAAAGCTTCCCCACAGAATGATGCTGCCACCACCATGATTCAGCGTAGGGATGGTGCCAGGTTTCCTCCAGACGTGACGCTTCGCATTCAAGCCAAAGAGTTTAATTTTGGTTTCATCAGGCTACCCCAGATCTGGTAGGCCGTCATTGTAAATCTGAATTTGTTGTGGCAGCTTCATTAAATAGTACCCGCAAAACACCAGTCTCAACGTCAACAGTGAAGAGGCGACTTCGGGATGCTGGCCTTCTAGGCAGAGTTCCTCTGTCCAGTGTCTGTGTTCTTTTGCCCATCTTAATCTTTTCTTTTTATTGGCCAGTCTGAGATATGGGTTTTTCTTTGCAACTCTGCCTAGAAGGTCAACATCCGTTGTACGAGATCTTCAGTTTCTTGGCAATTTATCGCATGGAATAGCCTTCATTTCTCAGGATAAGAATAGACTGACGAGTTTTAGAAGTTATTTGTTTCTGGCCATTTTGAGCCTGTAATCGAACTCACAAATGCTGATGCTCCAGATACTCAACTCGTCCAAAAAGGCCAGTTTTATTGCTTCTTTAATCAAGACAACAGTTTTCAGCTGTGCTAACATAATTGCAAAAGGGTTTTCTAATGATCAGTTAGCCTTTTAAAATGATAAATTTGGATTAGCTAACACAACGTGCCATTGGAACACAGGAGTGATGGTTGCTGATAATGGGCGCCTATGTAGATATTTAATTAAAAATCTGCCGTTTCCAGCTACAAGTCATTTACAAAATTAACAATGTCTACACTGTATTTCTGATCAATTTGATGTTATTTTAATGGACATAAAATGTGCTTTTCTTTAAAAAACAAGGACATTTCTAAGTAATCCCAAACTTTTGAACGGTAGTGTATATAACACACTATCACCATAACACTCAATTTCTACATCTCTCTACCTATATAACTCACTGTTATCACCATAACCCTCTATTTCTAGAGTGAAATGTGAATTCACGTCACATTCAGTTGATAGTTGAACATTTTTAGGATAAAAGTTTGAAAAACACAATTCCGATTCTATTGTTGTTCATGTTGATTCCGAGTCCTGCGAGTCCGAGTCCGAGTCCTCTTGTAATGCCCTTATGTTGTGAAATTGCCCCTGGTGCTGTTTGACATTTGAACTGATCTTGACATCCTTTTGGCCTGTCAGTAAAGTACAACAGTCATGTGTTTTTTTTCCAACTGGATGGCTGATCGTGTCCACACTCCATAGCCCACGCAGCAGCAGACACCCAGGGCTGTATTCCCCCCATAGCTGGCCACATCTCGTACAGATGGCCCTGTCTTTTCAGATGGGGTCACGGTTGAGTCCTCTCATGTTTCCTTAAATAACAAATATCTTCCATCCTGCCTCCTGTATATCACTTAACCCCTTAACCACCCCCCCCCACTCCACTCTCCACATAGATGACCCCAGCTCCCCTTAACCAGCCCCCACACTCTCCACGTAGATGACCCCAGCTCCCCTTAACACTCTCCACATAGATGACCCCAGCTCCACTTAACCAGCCCCCACATTCTCCACATAGATGACCTCAGCTCCCCTTAACCAGCCCCCCCCCCCACTCTCCACCTAGATGACCCCAGCACCCCTTAACACTCTCCACATAGATGACCCCAGCTCCACTTAACCAGCCCCCCCCCCCCCCCCCCCCCCACTCTCCACATAGATGACCCCAGCTCCCCTTAGCCAGCCCCTCCACTCTCCACATAGATGACTCCAACATCCCAACAGGTGATGTGTGCCAAAACTCTGCCGCCACACGGCGGATCACATCTCTACCACAAACAATAACAGAGGGGATCGGGGTCAGTTATGTCACTCTCCTCCACCCTCCTCCTTTGTCAGAAAAACAATATAATGTTCTTAAGGACATTGTGTACAACCAAAGCCTCACACCACCTCCACCCCATCACGCCATCCTGCACCAACCTCCTCATTCACCCAACTTTTGTTTTGTGATGGCTGCCCACCCACTCCCCTCCCTCTGCCTGGCTTGCCCCTCGTTGGTCACCCTCCCCCCCCCCCCTTTCCCTTCCATCCCAGGGATTACTGCCGCGTCTGTATCGCCAGTGCAAGGCTGTAGTGCTAAGCTGATGGGTGCCCTGCTCAGTGAGGCGCCGGGATTGTTAACCCTGATTAACGTGATGTGGCGTTCAGTGGAGAAACAGTGTGAAAATCAAGCGTATGTTGTGACCCAGTGCCCTGCCACTGAACCGAGGGAAAATTGGGCAGAGGGAGGGTGGCAGGGGAATGGAGCGAGAGAGAGCAAGGCTAAGTGTGTGTATTTGAGAGAAAGAGAGAGAGAGATACAGTTAGTAGTCCTGCTGTAACGAGAGCCGTAAGAAAAAAACAAGACAGAGACACGCACAGAAATGTCCTCGTTTGATGTTTTGTCCGATTGCGGAAAAGCAGAAGCAACTGCCTGCTGTCAGCAATGATAACAATTCAGAATGGTAAAACACAAGTTTTTATGATTTTCAAGGTCACTCTTATGGAATGTGGTGGAGCATTGCGGTGCATCAGAGGATGTCAATTAAAGATTCAATCATATCTGTACTTGATTACTGTTACGGTGGACTGGATGGGTTGCTATGGAAGACTGGATGGGTTGCTATGGTTGATTAGATGGGTTGCTATGGTAGACTGGATGGGTTGCTATGGTAGACTGGATGGGTTGTTATGGTTGACTGGATGGGTTGCTATGGTAGACTGGATGGGTTGTTATGGTAGACTGGATGGGTTGCTATGGTAGACTGGATGGGTTGCTATGGTAGACTGGATGGGTTGCTATGGTAGACTGGATGGGTTGCTATGGTAGACTGGATGGGTAGTTATGGTAGACTGGATGGGTTGCTATGGTAGACTGGATGGGTTGCTATGGTAGACTGGATGGGTTGCTATGGTAGACTGGATGGGTTGCTATGGTAGACTGGATGGGTTGTTATGGTAGACTGGATGGGTTGCTATGGTAGACTGGATGGGTTGCTATGGTAGACTGGATGGGTTGCTATGGTAGACTGGATGGGTTGCTATGGTAGACTGGATGGGTTGCTATGACAGACTGGATGGGTTGTTATGGTAGACTGGATGGGTTGCTATGGTAGACTGGATGGGTTGTTATGGTAGACTGGATGGGTTGCTATGGTAGACTGGATGGGTTGCTATGGTAGACTGGATGGGTTGCTATGGTAGACTGGATGGGTTGTTATGGTAGACTGGATGGGTTGTTATGGTAGACTGGATGGGTTGTTATGGTAGACTGGATGGGTTGCTATGGTAGACTGGATGGGTTGCTATGGTAGACTGGATGGGTTGCTATGGTAGACTGGATGGGTTGTTATGGTAGACTGGATGGGTTGCTATGACAGACTGGATGGGTTGCTATGGTAGACTGGATGGGTTGCTATGGTAGACTGGATGGGTTGCTATGGTAGACTGGATGGGTTGCTATGGTAGACTGGATGGGTTGTTATGGTAGACTGGATGGGTTGTTATGGTAGACTGGATGGGTTGCTATGGTAGACTGGATGGGTTGCTATGATAGACTGGATGGGTTGCTATGGTAGACTGGATGGGTTGCTATGGTAGACTGGATGGGTTGCTATGATAGACTGGATGGGTTGCTATGGTAGACTGGATGGGTTGCTATGGTAGACTGGATGGGTTGCTATGGTAGACTGGATGGGTTGCTATGACAGACTGGATGGGTTGTTATGGTAGACTGGATGGGTTGCTATGGTAGACTGGATGGGTTGCTATGGTAGACTGGATGGGTTGTTATGGTAGACTGGATGGGTTGTTATGGTTGATTAGATGGGTTGCTATGGTTGATTAGATGGGTTGCTATGGTAGACTGGATGGGTTGCTATGGTAGACTGGATGGGTTGCTATGGTAGACTGGATGGGTTGCTATGGTAGACTGGATGGGTTGCTATGATAGACTGGATGGGTTGCTATGGTTGACTGGATGGGTTGCTATGGTTGACTGGATGGGTTGCTATGGTTGACTGGAAGGGTTGCTATGGTTGACTGGATGGGTTGCTATGGTTGATTGGAAGGGTTGCTATGGTAGACTGGAAGGGTTGCTATGGTTGATTGGATGGGTTTGCTATGGTAGACTGGAAGGGTTGCTATGGTAGACTGGAAGTGTTGCTATGGTAGACTGGAAGGGTTGCTATGGTTGATTGGATAGGTTGCTATGGTTGATTGGATAGGTTGCTATGGTAGACTGGAAGGGTTGCTATGGTAGACTGGATGGGTAGAGATAGATAAGTGATGCGTACTGGTAACTGGAGCAGAAAATGAATCACGGAAAAATAATGTAATGTCTGTTTTCACTTAACTCATTGTACTTAATGGATTCGTTCCTATATTGTCCGTTGGGAACGAATTGCAAGTTAATATAATCATGTGCTACTGTACTGTATAAATAGCCATGAATTTCATCAGAGCAAACGGAGGGTGATTTGTGTTCTTCTGCAGAAAGCTGAAATCCAACCTCGTGTTTACTGTACGAATCAATGGGAATGGTGGATGGCATTCTACCTTCATACAGTTGAAGTCGGAAGTTTACGTAAACTTAGGTTGGAGTCATCAAAACTCATTTTTCAACCACTCCACAAATTTCTTGTTAACAAACTATAGTTTTGGCAAGTTTTGGCAAGTGTGACGACCCTCCCACTCTGTCTGCCGTATTCTCTCTTTGTTCTTGTTTCCTTATTAGGATGCCGGTGGGCGGAGTTGGGAGGGTCGTCAGCTACATGGGAAACACCTGGGCCCAGTGTGTCCCAGGATAAATACACTACTTCCCCATTCATGGAGGAGACTCTCTCCATGCAGACACCGTCATAGATTTGGTTGTGTTTCTTGGTGTTTTTTTGGTTGTTTGCTTTAGTATCTTTCAACACCCTGCATTATCACATTCATGCATGCAAAACACTCACTTACACTACTGATTACTGATTACACACACCATTGTATATTATACCTAGTTACTTTATTTAATAAATATATATTTTGTTACTCCTTATCTCCACGTTGTCTCCCTTTTGTTACGGGCTTTGAGCCGGTTCGTGACACAAGCATGACACAAGTAATTTTTCCAACAATTGTTTACAGACAGATTATTTCACTTATAATTGTCACGACTTCCGCCGAAGTCGGTCCCTCTCCTTGTTCGGAGAGGGATCGGCGGTCGACGCCACCGGTCTTCTAGTCACCGCCGATCCACTTTTAATTTTCCATTTGTTTTGTATTAGTCTTACACACCTGGTTTCACTCACCCAATTACCTGTTTATTATTTAACCCGCTGTTTCCCATGTTTGTTTGTGGGTGATTGTTCTTTGTAAATCGGTCCATTATTGTGGGCTCGTAATATTTGCCTGAAAGGCCGCTCAGCAAGGAAGAAGCCACTGCTCAAAAACCGCCATAAAAAAGCAAGACTACGGTTTGCAACTGCACATGGGGACAAAGATTGTACTTTTTGGAGAAATGTCCTCTGGTCTGATGGATCAAAAATAGAACTGTTTAGCCATAATGATCATTGTTATGTTTGGAGGAAAAAGGGGGTGGCTTGCAAGCCGAAGAACACCATCCCAACCGTGAACCACGGAGGTGGCAGCATCATGTTGTGGAGGTGCTTTGCTGCAGGAGGGACTGGTGCACTTCACAAAATAGATGGCATCAAGAAGGAGGAAAATTATGTGGATATATTGATGCAACATCTCACATCATGAGTCAGGGAGTTAAAGCTTGGTCGCAAATGGGTCTCCCAAATGGACAATGACCCCAAGCATACTTCCAAAGTTGTGGCAAAATGGCTTAAGGGCAACACAGGTATTGGAGTGGCCATCACAAAGCCCTGACCTCAAACCTATAGGAATTTGTGGGCAGAACTGAAAGTGTGTGTGAGCAAGGAGGCCTACAAACCTGACTCAGTTACACCATATCTGTCAGGAGGAATGGGCCAAAATTCACCCAACTTATTGTGGGAAGCTTGCGGAAGGCTTCCCGAAACGTTTGACCCAAATTAAACAATTTAAAGGCATTGCTACCAATTACTAATTGTGTGTATGTAAACTTCTGACCCACTAGGAATGTGATGAAAGAAATAATAGCTGAAATAAATCATTCTCTCTACTATTATTCTGACATTTCAGATTTTTTAAATAAACTAGTGATCCTAACTGACCTAAAACAGGGAATTTTTACTAGGATTAAATATCAGGAATTGTGAAAAACTGAGAGTAAATGTATTTGGCTAAGGTGTATGTAAACTTCCGACTTCAACTGCATTTATTTAATTAAAGGGGCAATCTGCAGTTTCTACATACATTTTTGTACTTAAATTAATAAATGGTATAAATGGTATGTACCCATTGATTCTTAAAGAATGTAACTTTGAAATGCTTCATGAGCTTAGTTAAACTGTCATACCCCATCAGAACCAAAATATGACCTTGTTTTTACACAACACATGTAAACAAACAGCATCAAAACATGGTTAAAACTATCATTTTGATATCATGCATGGTCAGTCCTTTCATCCATAGCTCTGTCTATGAATTTGAGAGTGTTTACATTTCTCCAGACCCCTCCAGCAGCTTTTTACCGAGACAGGGGTGGGGACACTCTTTGTTATTGTTTCAACTGCTGATTGGCACTTTAAGATATAATCGAATGAAAAGCAGAAAGAAATATATTTTACTTTTTTTACTGGCATAATCGTCTTAACGTACTTGAGTAGAGATTTGTCTCCGAAGTCATATTTTTACATGAATTCCCAATATTCTTCTGCGTCCTATGGTTACTAAATTATTCCTCAATTATATTCCTTTCCTTTTTTATTCCCTTAATTTATGATAGTTGAGCATGACCCACTGACTCATAACTATCCATTAATTCATGATAGTTGAGCATGACCCACTGACTCATAACTATCCATTAATTTATGATAGTTGAGCATGACCCACTGACTCATAACTATCCATTAATTCATGATAGTTGAGCATGACTCACTGACTCATAACTATCCATTAATTCATGATAGTTGAGCATGACCCACTGACTCATAACTATCCATTAATTCATGATAGTTGAGCATGACCTGCTGACTCATAACTATCCATTAATTCATGATAGTTGAGCATGACCCACTGACTCATAACTATCCATTAATTCATGATAGTTGAGCATGACCCACTGACTCATAACTATCCATTAATTCATGATAGTTGAGCATGACCCACTGACTCAAAACTATACTTTGTAGCATTCTAGATTTTACCAAAACACCCTGGAATCTACAGATGTTTTTTTATTAACATCCATTACATATGGGAACAAATGTGCTCATGAACCTTTCACTCAAAACATTGAGTGGGGTTTTGTGGCTACTGCTGCAGTCCGGTGTTCTGACATTTTTTGAGCTGGTTGAATAAAACGCCACTTTTCTTCGGAACTTGTTTCTCCTGCGCCTGGCTCCACACCCACATCTCCTTGGGGAGATCTGACATCACGTCCCTGCTGCAGATTTTTTTGGTGAATTATGATTCGATAAAGTTGCACTATGCAATTTCAGCTATTTCTATTCTAACCCCTTATTTTCCAAAACCATTAAGATATCGAAAGCATCTGTCAATTACTCCATACAGCATCATTAACATGTATTCTGGTAAAAGTCTGTTATTAGTGTGTAATATTCCTATTGGTGAGTTCAAAGCCATCTTAATGAGGATGGACATATACGATTCAATAACCTAAAACATATACGATTCAATAACCTAAAACATATACGATTCAATAACCTAAAACATATACGATTCCATAACCTAAAACATATACGATTCCATAACCTAAAACATATACGATTCAATAACCTAAAACATATACGATTCAATAACCTAAAACATATACGATTCAATAACCTAAAACATATACGATTCAATAACCTAAAACATATACGATTCCATAACCTAAAACATATACGATTCCATAACCTAAAACATATACGATTCCATAACCTAAAACATAAACGATTCCATAACCTAAAACATATACGATTCAATAACCTAAAACATAAACGATTCCATAACCTAAAACATAAACGATTCCATAACCTAAAACATAAACGATTCCATAACCTAAAACATATACGATTCCATAACTTAAAAGCAATGAAGAACTTCATTCAATGCTTAGAAAAATAAAGGATTTAAAAAGTAATAAAACATTTGGTCATACATAACCAACAATATCTAAAACAAAGAGATAGCAATGACACATTGAACCCTTTAATGACCCCAGCCCCTCCCTATTCTCTCCCATCGAGCGCTTTCTCTTTTCACCCAATAATTACGCTGCTCCTGGCATTATAAATTGAGAGAAGCAGCTTTGCTGCAGCAGTAAATCTCTCTTAATAAAAAAATACACTGCTTTTGGTGGTCTCCTCTCTGTCTTGTAATGCAAGGGATCCTATCCTCTCTAGCCTCTCAAAAACCATCACACCATTTTTATCATCCCCATTATAAATAATAATCCTACATTTGGAATCGGCTGCAAAAATAAAATAAAAAAATCTGTGCACATGTTTTACGAGAGTGACCTTTAAAAGCTTAACACGATAAGTATGAGGATTCCAACATAGCAAATCGTGTTTGGCCTCGTGAATGTGCTATCTGTTACACACATGAGACATTTGTGTCTACTGCCAAAAAGAGAGAGAGAGAGAGAGAAAACCCCCCCAAGAAAAATAGAGAGAGAATGAGAGAGAATGAGGTGGCCTAGGTTGATAGAGGAGGAGGACAACATGATGGACAGAGCAACACGGCATCCATCTGCTGGGGTGTAGTTGTTGTAGTAGTCAGGGGTGCAACTTTCACTGGGGACATGGGGGACATTATCATTGGAATGTGTATACAAAACGAGGCAACGGTGTGCTTTAGGACCATGCGGAAGCCTCTTAGCGGTCGGCTAGGCTGTTTGGAGTGTTTATCCAACTAGATTAAACAAAACATTTAAAAGTCCACAAAATATTATGCCCCCCCACTTCAAAAACCAAAGTTGCGCCCCTGGTAGTAGTAATAGTACTAGTAGTAGTAGTAGTAGTGGTAGTAGTAGTAGTAGCAGCAACAGTAGTAGTAGCAGCAACAGTAGTAGTAGTAGTAGCAGTAGTAGTAGTAGTAGTAGTGATAGCAGCAGTAGTAGTAGTAGTAGTAGTAGTAGCAGTAGTAGTAGTAGTAGTAGTAGTAGTAGTAGTAGTAGTAGTAGTAGTAGTAGTAGTAGTAGCATCAGTAGTAGTAGTAGCATCAGTAATAGTAGCATCAGTAGTAGTAGTAGTAGTAGTTGGAGGAGTAGTAGTTGGAGGAGTAGCAGTAGTAGTAGTGATAGCTGTAGGACGAGTAGTAGTGGCAGTAGCTCTAGTAGTGATAGCTGTAGTAGTGGTAGTGAGAGCTCTAGTAGTACTAGTGATCGCTGTAGTAGTAGTAGTGAGAGCTCTAGTAGTAGTAGTAGTAGCTGTAGTAGTAGTAGTAGTAGTTGCAGTAGTAGTAGTAGTAGCTGTAGGAGTAGTGGCAGCAGCAGTAGTAGCAGCAGCAGTAGTAGCTGTAGTAGTATTAACTGTAGGAGTTGTAGTAGTAGTATTAGCTGTAGTAGTATTAACTGTAGGAGTAGTAGTAGTAGTAGTAGCAGTAGTAGTAGTAGTAGCTGTAGCAGTAGTAGTAGTATTAGCTGTAGTAGTAGTAGTAGCTGTAGTAGTAGTAGTAGCTGTAGTAGTAGTAGTAGCAGCAGTAGCAGTAGTACGCGTAGTACAGTAGTACGCACTCCAGCAGGTGTATCTCACTGATCATCCCTAAAGCCAAAACCTCATTTGGACGCCTTTCCTTCCAGTTCTCTGCTGCCTGCGACTGGAACGAATTGCAAAAATCTCTGAAGTTGGAGACTTTTATCTCCCTCAACAACTTTAAAAATCTGCTATCCGAGCAGCTAACCGATCGCTGCAGCTGTACATAGTCCATCTGTAAACTACCCACCCAATTTACCTACCTCACCCCCATACTGCTTTTATTTATTTACTTTTCTGCTCTTTTGCACACCAGTATCTCTTCTTGCACATGATCATCTGATGTTTTATCACTCCAGTGTTAATCTGCTAAATTGTAATTACTCGATTTATTGCCTACCTCATGCCATTTGCACACATTGTATATAGATTCTCTTTTTTTTCTACCATGTTATTGACTTGTTTATTGTTTACTCCATGTGTAACTCTGTGTTGTTGTCTGTTCACACTGCTATGCTTTATCTTGGCCAGGTCGCAGTTGCAAATGAGAACTTGTTCTCAACTAGCCTACCTGGTTAAATAAAGGTGAAATAAAAAAATAAAAAATAAAAAGTAGTAGTAGTATTAGCTGTAGTAGTAGTAGTAGTAGTAGCTGTAGTAGTAGCTGTAGTAGTAGTAGTAGTAGTAGTAGTAGTAGTAGCTGTAGTAGTAGTAGCTGTAGCAGTAGTAGTAGTAGTAGCTGTAGTAGTAGTAGTAGCTGTAGTAGTAGTAGTAGTAGCTGTAGTAGTAGCAGTAGTAGTAGTAGCAGTAGTAGTAGTAGCAGTAGTAGTAGTAGCTGTAGTAGTAGTAGCAGTAGTAGTAGTAGTAGTAGCAGTAGTAGCAGTTGCAGTAGTAGTAGTAGCAGTAGTAGTAGTAGTAGTAGCAGTAGTAGTAGTAGCTGTAGTAGTAGCTGTAGGAGTAGTGTCAGCAGTATCAGTAGCAGCAGTAGTAGTGTCCTTAAGCTTGGATAAATGAGGGGGAAAGAGATTGGAGTGAGGAGAAAGGGGCCAGAGGTAGAGAGCATCTGTGAGGAGGGGGCAAGAGGAGTTCGGGGGAGGTCCTGGGACGTGTTACCACAGCGAACCAGTGACCTGGGATTAAGCGGTGTGGACTATAGCAGTTTGATTTGATCGGGCAGTGTTGTGTTGTTAAATCGCTCATCAAATCCAATTAGGGTTAGGGGACGATGGAGAAGGGGAGGGAAGGGGAGGCGGTTTAAATCGGGCTGGGGGCCGCTCTTGGGAGAGATTGTGTTCCTAGTGAGCGACGAGGAGGAAGAGGCCCGTTTCATTGATCTGAACACCTGGCCTTGCTGCAGGACGGAGGGTGAAGGACACACCCTCCTCTACTGTCCCCTCAGATCCATGCCATTATCTCTCTCTCTCTAACTGTCTCTTCACAAGCAGGGCCTTGGAAAAAACTCCTGTTACACAAGAAAGTGACAAGCAAGGAGTAGCCACCCCATTTTGACTAAACTCTGTATTGTCATGCCAATTCATGTTCAAGGGAGGAAAAGAGAAAAACAATAGGTGCTGTGACCCCTGGCGGTGTACACACAGCAGGTACACCTTGACCCCTGGCGGTGTACACACTGCAGGTACACCTTGACCCCTGGCGGTGTACACACTGCAGGTACACCTTGACCCCTGGCGGTGTACACACTGCAGGTACACCTTGACCCCTGGCGGTGTACACACTGCAGGTACACCTTGACCCCTGGCGGTGTACACACTGCAGGTACACCTTGACCCCTGGCGGTGTACACACTGCAGGTACAACTTGACCCCTGGCGGTGTACACACTGCAGGTACAACTTGACCCCTGGCGGTGTACACACTGTAGGTACACCTTGACCCCTGGCGGTGTACACACTGCAGGTACACCTTGACCCCTGGCGGTGTACACACTGCAGGTACACCTTGACCCCTGGCGGTGTACACACTGCAGGTACACCTTGACCCCTGGCGGTGTACACACTGCAGGTACACCTTGACCCCTGGCGGTGTACACACTGCAGGTACACCTTGACCCCTGGCGGTGTACACACTGCAGGTACAACTTGACCCCTGGCGGTGTACACACTGCAGGTACACCTTGAACCCTGGCGGTGTACACACTGCAGGTACACCTTGACCCCTGGCGGTGTACACACTGCAGGTACAACTTGACTCCTGGCGATGTACATACTGCAGGTACACAATGGCACATGCCAAGCAGATGCCGTAACATTAGTGCAACTTGACACCCAGTTGTGACCTCTGACTAGTCGGAAGTTTACATACACTTAGGTTGGAGTCATTAACAATCGTTTTTCAACCACTCCACACATTTCTTGTTAACAAACTATTGTTTGTAATTGTTTACAGACAGATTATTTCACTTATACTTCACTGTATCACAATTCCAGTGGGTCAGGAGTTTACATGCACTAAGTTGACTGTGCCTTTGAACAGCTTGGAAAATTCCAGAAAATGATGTCATGGCTTTAGAAGCTTCTGATAGGCTAATTGACATCATTTGAGTCAATTGGAGGAGTACCTGTGGATGTATTTCAAGGCCTACCTTCAAACTCAGTACCTCTTTGCTTGACATCATGGTAAAATCCAAAGAAATCAGCCAAGACCTCAGATTTTTTTTGTAGACCTCCACAAGTCTGGTTCATCCTTGGGAGCAATTTCCAAACACCTGAAGGTACCACGTTCATCTGTACAAACAATAGTATGCAAGTATAAACACCATGGCACCCCGCATGCATCATACCGCACAGGAAGGAGACGTGTTCTGTCTCCTAGAGATGAAGGTACTTTGGTGCGAAAAGTGCAAATCAATCCCAGAACAACAGCAAAGGACCTTGTGAAGATGCTGGAGGAAACCGGTACAAAAGTATCTATATCCACAGTAAAACGAGTCCTATATCGACATAATCTGAGAGGCCGCTCAGGAAGGAAGAAACCATTGCTCCAAAACCACCATAAAAAAGCCAGACTACGGTTTGCAGCTGCACATGGGGACAAAGATCGTACTTTTTGGAGAAATGTCCTCTGGTCTGATGAAACAAAAATAGAACTGTTTAGCCATAATGACCATCGTTACGTTTGGAGGAAAAAGGGGGAGGCTTGCAAGCCGAAGAACATCATCCCAAGCACGGGGGTGGCAGCATCATGTTGTGGTGCACTTCACAAAATAGATGGCTTCATGAGGAGAAAAATTATGTGGATATGTTGAAGCAACATCTCAAGACATCAGTCAGGAAGTTAAAGCTTGGTCACAAATGGGTCTTCCAAATGGACAATGTTCCCAAGCATACTTCCAAAGTTGTAGTAGGCCTACATACCTGACTCAGTTACACCCGCTCTGTCAGGAGGAATGGGCCGAAATTCAGCCAACTTATTGTGGGAAGCTTGTGGAAGGCTACACGAAACGTTTGACCCAAGTTAAACAAACATCTGATCCATTGGGAATGTGATGAAAGATATAAAAGCTGAAATAAATCATTCTCTCTAATATTATTCTGACATTTCACAATCTTAAAATAAAGTGGTGATCCTAACTGACTTAAAACAGGGAATTTTTTACGAGAATTAAATTCCAGGATTTGTGAAAAACTGAGTTTAAATGTAGTTGGCTAAGGTGTATGTAACCTTCCGACTTCAACTGTAAATCTACATAAAATGTCTGATTAAGGAAATACATGTTTCTGCTTTGGATTTAAACAGTTTGGCCATTTAAAGTGAAAGAACTAGACCTATGGCTGTTCTGGTTCCATTGTTGGTTAGCGTTGGGCTTCACTTTGATTTCCAAAGCCTTGACAGACAACTTTGCTTTATAAATTGATGTTAAGGCTTCTTGCTTTATATATAGACTACTTGCTGTATATTACTTTACGGACATTCTGTTTTGAGTGTAACATACATTTCAAAATGTAAAAGTAAGAGTGAAAAGTGCCCGGAGCCAAGCATATAGTTTTGTAGAACACCTCACCTCACTACACAATTACAATGGTCCGGAGAGCACTTTGTATTATACAAGCGCATGAGCTGATAATATCCCTGATATCCCAGGCTCACCTCAAGAGAATGCACTTCCGTCTGAGGCCACATGCTTTCAAATAGTTCTATGAATATTTAATAGTGAACTTTGTCAAAAGCAGCAATGAAATGGAGTGGAACTGGGTTAGAAACCAACTGAGGTTAGGTATGCTCAGCTTGTTGACGATAAACTCGGAGTGAGCTGTTTCTGGGTTCCCAGCGTCAGCAGGAAATAACTTTTAAGGCTGTTTAAAAAAAAAAATTGTGTCATAGTATTAAGATATTTTTTTAAGAAGCAGGTTTGAATGTTCTCTTCAGTTTCTCAAATTTGGTCCCATATCAAATTATTCTAAAACATTTTGTAAACATATTTTAGCTGACAGAGCTGTGATTGCACTGCTCTTGGAATGTTGTTGTCACGCCTACTCCTGCTTCCTCCTTCTCGACGTCGCCGGTCAACCATTGGTCCTGGCAACCCACATTGTGCACACCTGCTCCCCATAGTACAAATTTCCTTGACTAACCTGTACCCCCGCACATTGACTCTGTACCGGTACTCTGTACTGGTACTGTATATAGCCTCGATATTGTTATTTTATTGTGTTACTTTTTTAAATGTATTATTTTACATTAATCTATTTAGTAAATATTTTCTTAACTCTATTTCTTGAACTGCATTGTTGGTTAACAAGGCTTGTAAGTAAGCATTTCACGGTAAGGTCTACTACACCTGTTGTATTCGGCGCATGTGACAAATCAAATTTGATTGGAACTGTGAGGAACTGGAACTCATGATTTATTAATTAACCTGATTTGTATCTTTCTCACAGAGGTGTTCCCCAATCAAATTCACCGTCTTGATCAAAATGACCCATATCTAATCACCGTAATTAACTGTTAGTGTAGTTGCTCTTCGGCACACTGTAGCAGTAGACAGGAAACAGTTCCAGGCACACATGGTCTGCATCATTTTAAGAAAAGAGCAAAAGTGTTTTCTTTGGAATAAGGTATGTGATAAACAGATGTTGAGCATTAAACTAACGTCCTGGGGTAAAGATAACTCAGAGCGAAGTTAAAAAATGAGTGTTGTACTCTTGCGCCAGATTTTTCGAAATGTGATCTTCTTGCCATTAACTAAGTTATTTTTTGGGGGGGGGTTTGTTTTTAAGCATCAATCCATACATCCTGGACATAGTTCCATTATAACCCGAGCGCTACAGTATATATCCAAAGATAAATCACAAACTTTAAATAAAAAAACGGTTCCGCAACATTCTTCATAGCTTTACCCTCATCATGCCATGGAGTTACATACAGTTAGTATGAGACTCCTTTGGTACGTTAGCCTAACTAATGTAATATGGTGCATGTAACAAAGACTGAATTGTAATGAAATAAAACCAGGCCAAATGGCCAAATTCGTTTTTAGACCAGTAGCTAGTAAGTATAAGGACTCCCGAGTGGCACAGCGGTCTAAGGTACTGCATCTCAGCACTAGAGGCATAACTACATACACCCTGGTACGAATCCAGGCTGTATTAAAACCGGCTGTGATTGGGAGTCCCACAGGGCAGCGCACAATTGGCCCAGTGTCTTCTGGGTTTGGCTGGTGTAGGCCGTCATTGTAAATAAGAACTTGTTCTTAACTGACTTGCCTAGTTAAATAAAGGTTAAATAAAATAAAAATGAATAGCGAGTATGCCTTGTATTGTCATGTAATTATACGAAGATGTGATCTTTTAACATGCTGTGTGAGGCCATGGATGCAATCCATTTAGTAACGTTGCTAAAATATAATAAAATCTACATCAAGTAGGCCTACGGTACATTCAACAACAGTATATGAAATATAAACTCACTTTGCTCTCAACTGGTATATTTATTAGAATGTGATTCAGCATTGTGAGTCTTTAAAAAAAAGCAAAATGTTGCCTTTATCAATTTAACAAGAAGAAACCTTCAGATAATACAGAAATGTAAGTCATGCTTCACTGTATTTCGGGCACATTGATGATGGGAAATGAATGATGAATGATGGGGGAAAAAGGAGTTGATCCGAGATACTGTGCAGCGCGTCCGCATGAGAACGATGGGAGAAAAGGAATTGCAGAAAGGACTTTGTGAAACTTGAGACTTCAGTGCTAAATCACATAAATGCGGCTAACCTTAGATCCTGTCATGGTGTAATTTAGCACACTACTGCGTTTTGTTCCTGAAAGTACATTTTAATGTTGTTTTGTAAGTTATTTAATGTAATGTAATAATACACCCACATTTTGTCAAAGCTCTGTCTGTTGTACAGAACTGAACTCTGAGTATATAAATTATAACCATGTTTGCAACAACCCCCCCCCCCCCCCCTCCAGTCCCAGAAATCTTCTTTGCCCATACTTGACATTCCGTGACCTGAATATGAGACAACTGTGGGCAAGTTATTGTAGTAATGTCATAATATTGAACCAGGACTATGCAGGCCATACTATATCTGAGGCCTTTCCCTAATCCCCTGACTGTGTTTGTGGAAAGTTAGGTTAATTGAATCCAACAGCGAGATACTCAAGTCTTCCCACTACGAGACCAGTGGGCCTCATACTATAACAGTCTGTCTTCACCATTCCCCGAGTAAAACGAAAGGAGAGTGTTATGAACGAGCCTCGGTGCATTTCTACAGAGTAGACTGAGTAGTCACGCAGTGTCAATTAGAGTCAGACAAGGGTGTGTCGAGAGAGGAAGCCTCAAATTGAACAGTATGTATTACAGACTGCTCTCTCTCTCTCAGCTGTTATAGTAGTCCTGTTGTTTGTTACTGTACAATAGAGTAGCAATGTCTCTGGCAGGCTAATATTTTACCACTCTGCCTTTTCCCTTTCGACTGTCTGAGGATACAGGGATCCTAGGAGTTAAGCTGCAGCTGTTGAAATCTTTGAATCACTGAATAAGCGATAAAAAGGGTGAGGGGCTGAGGTTGAAGCTCTGACTCAAATGAGTAAGCTGAGAGGTTGTAGCTACAGTAGCTACTTTACCCTACGGAAGGTCCTGTGACCCAGTTATATCATTTTGTGTCCCTTCTGGAAGAATGTCCTAGAATGTATCCTCTGGGATAACTTCCTAGAATATATCCTCTGGGAGAATGTCCTAGAATGTATCCTCTGGGAGAATGTCTTAGAATGTCTCCTCTGGGAGAATGTCATAGAATGTATCCTCTGGGATAACTTCCTAGAATGTCTCCTCTGGGAGAATGTCCTAGAATGTATCCTCTGGGAGAATGTGCTAGAATGTATCCTCTGGGATAATGTCATAGAATGTATCCTCTGGGATAACTTCCTAGAATGTCTCCTCTGGGAGAATGTCCTAGAATGTCTCCTCTGGGAGAATGTCCTAGAATGTATCCTCTGGGATAACTTCCTAGAATGTCTCCTCTGGGAGAATGTCTTAGAATGTATCCTCTGGGAGAATGTCATGGAATGTATCCTCTGGGAGAATGTCCTAGAATGTATCCTCTGGGAGAATGTCCTAGAATGTATCCTCTGGGAGAATGTCATAGAATGTATCCTCTGGGAGAATGTCCTAGAATGTCTCCTCTGGGAGAATGTCATAGAATGTATCCTCTGGGAGAATGTCCTAGAATGTCTCCTCTGGGAGAATGTCCTAGAATGTATCCTCTGGGAGAACGTCATGGAATGTATCCTCTGGGAGAATGTCCTAGAATGTATCCTCTGGGAGAATGTCCTAGAATGTATCCTCTGGGAGAATGTCATAGAATGTATCCTCTGGGAGAATGTCCTAGAATGTCTCCTCTGGGAGAATGTCCTAGAATGTATCCTCTGGGAGAACGTCATGGAATGTATCCTCTGGGAGAATGTCCTAGAATGTATCCTCTGGGAGAATGTCCTAGAATGTATCCTCTGGGAGAATGTCATAGAATGTATCCTCTGGGAGAATGTCCTAGAATGTCTCCTCTGGGAGAATGTCCTAGAATGTATCCTCTGGGAGAACGTCATGGAATGTTTCCTCTGGGAGAATGTCCTAGAATGTATCCTCTGGGAGAATGTCCTAGAATGTCTCCTCTGGGAGAATGTCATAGAATGTATCCTCTGGGAGAATGTCCTAGAATGTCTCCTCTGGGAGAATGTCATAGAATGTATCCTCTGGGAGAATGTCCTAGAATGTCTCCTCTGGGAGAACATCATAGAATGTATCCTCTGGGAGAACGTCATAGAATGTATCCTCTGGAAGAACGTCAAAGTATCCTCCTCTGTGCCCCTTGCTTGTCCTCTCTGTCTCTCCACTGCACATTTGACAGATAGTCCCCTAAAATGAAATGACACATGGCATTTCTCAGACAAACACTTTTAAGCCCGTACATACAGAGCATTCGGAAAGTATTCTGACCCCTTCCCTTTTTCCACATATTGTTACGTTACAGCCTTATTCTAAAACGGATTACACCCCCCCCCCCCCCCCTCATCAATCTACACACAATACCCCATAATGACAAAGCAAAAACAGGTTTTCAGAAATGTTTGCAAATGTATTACAAATAAAAAACTGAAATACCTTATTTCCGTAAGTATTCAGACACACACTCAAAAGGTTGAACATGAGCTTTGACTACAGAACGGATTCTGCTTACTTTGAACCTCCCAGTTGTTGTGGGTGTCACCATAGATGTAATTCACAGTAAAGCCAAAGGCAAAATTATATTTGTACACACACACACACACACACACACACACACACACACACACACACACACACACACACACACACACACACACACACACACACACACACACACACACACACACACACACACACACACACACACACACACACACACACACACACACACACACACACACACACACACACACACACACACACACACACAAATATGCAAAAAAAAAATTCAGCTAAAGACTATGCATTGCCAGAAACCTCCAATTGTTAATGTGACATGTCTGGTGAGTATGCAGGCCATGGAAGAACTGGGACATTTTCAGCTTCCAGGAATTGTGTACTGATCGTTGCGACAAGTGGCCTTGTATTATAATGCTGAAACATGAGGTGATGGTGGCGGATGAATGACACCACAATGGGCCTCAGGATCTCGTCACGGTATCTCTGTGCAGTCAAATTGCCATCGATAAAATGCAATTGTCTTCGTTGTCCGTAGCTTATGCCTAGACATACCATAACCCCATCGCCATCATATGGCACTCAGTTCACGACGCTATACACTCTGTCATCCGCCCAGTACAGTTGAAACCGGGATTCATCCGTGAATAGCAGACTTCTACAGCATGCCAGTGGACAACAAACGGTGAGCATTTGCCCACTGAAGTTGGTTACGACGCCAAACTGCAGTCAGGTCAAGACCCTGATGGGGATGAAATTCTTTGGTTGTGCAAACCCATAGTTTCAACAGCTGTCCGGGTGGCTGGTCTCAGACGATGCCACAGGTGAAGAAGCCAGATGTGGCAGTCCTGGGCTGGCCTGGTTACACGTGGTCTGTGGTTGTGAGGCGGCTTATGGTAGAGAAATGAACATTCAGTTTTCTGGCAACATCTCTGGTGGATATTCCTGCAGTCAGCATGCCAATTGCATGCTCCGTCAAAACTTGAGACATCTGTGGCATTGTGTTGTGTGACAAAACTGCACATTTTAGAGTGTCCTGTTATTGTCCCCAGCACAAGGTGCACCTGTGTAATGATCATACTATTTAATCAGCTTCTTGATATGCCACACCTGTCATATTGATGGACTATCTTGGCCTATTTCAAACATCTATTTAAAAGCATATCTGAAGATCCACTGTGAGATTAAAAAGTGATTGGACCTCGTTAAGGGTAATATAGACAGTCTGTTATAGTGTGAATATGCCATGATGGGGCATGAGAAACTATGTTCCCAAAAGCATGGCCTGTTAATGTGTGAATATACCATGATGGGGACTGAGAAGCTGTGGTCCCAAAAGCATGGCCTGTTATAGTGTGAAGATGCCATGATGGGGACTGACAAACATGGCCTGTTATAGTGTGAAGATGCCATGATGGGGACTGACAAACATGGTCTGTTATAGTGTGAAGATGCCATGATGGGGACTGACAAACATGGCCTGTTATAGTATGAAGATGCCATGATGGGGACTGACAAACACGGCCTGTTATAGTGTGAAGATGCCATGACGGGGACTGACAAACATGGCCTGTTATAGTATGAAGATGCCATGATAGAGACTGACAAACATGGCCTGTTATAGTGTGAAGATGCCATGACGGGGACTGAAAAGCATGGCCTGTTATAGTGTGAAGATGCCATGATGGGGACTGACAAACATGGCCTGTTATAGTGTGAAGATGCCATGATGGGGACTGACAAACATGGCCTGTTATAGTGTGAAGATGCCATGATGGGGACTGACAAACATGGCCTGTTATAGTGTGAAGATGCCACGATGGGGACTGAGAAACTATGTTCCCAAAAGCATTGCCTGTTATAGTGTGAAGATGCCACGATGGGGACTGAGAAGCTATGGTCCCAAAAGCATTGCCTGTTATAGTGTGAAGATGCCACGATGGGGACTGACAAACATGGCCTGTTATAGTGTGAAGATGCCATGATGGGGACTGACAAACATGGCCTGTTATAGTGTGAAGATGCCATGATAGAGACTGACAAACATGGCCTGTTATAGTGTGAAGATGCCATGACGGGGACTGACAAACATGGCCTGTTATAGTGTGAAGATGCCACGATGGGGACTGACAAACATGGCCTGTTATAGTGTGAAGATGCCATGATGGGGACTGACAAACATGGCCTGTTATAGTATGAAGATGCCATGATGGGGACTGACAAACATGGCCTGTTATAGTGTGAAGATGCCATGATGGGGACTGACAAACATGGCCTGTTACAGTGTGAAGATGCCATGATGGGGAATTGAGAAACATGGCCTGTTAATGTGTGAATATGCCATGATGGGGACTGAGAAGCTGTGGTTCCAAAAGCATGGCCTGTTATAGTGTGAATATGCCATGATGGGGACTGAGAAGCTGTGGTTCCAAGAACATGGCCTGTTAATGTGTGAATATGCCATGATGGGGACTGAGAAGCTGTGGTTCCAAAAGCATGGCCTGTTATAGTGTGAATATGCCATGATGGGGACTGAGAAGCTGTGGTTCCAAGAACATGGCCTGTTAATGTGTGAATATGCCATGATGGGGACTGAGAAGCTGTGGTTCCAAAAGCATGGCCTGTTATAGTGTGAATATGCCATGATGGGGACTGAGAAGCTGTGGTCCCAAGAACATGGCCTGTTAATGTGTGAATATGCCATGATGGGGACTGAGAAGCTGTGGTTCCAAAAGCATGGCCTGTTATAGTGTGAATATGCCATGATGGGGACTGAGAAGCTATGGTCCCAAGAACATGGCCTGTTAATGTGTGAAGATGCCATGAGGGGAATTGAGAAACATGGCCTGTTATAGTGTGAATATGCCATGATGGGGACTGTGAAGCTATGGTCCCAAAAGCATGGCCTGTTATAGTGTGAAGATGCCACGATGGGGACTGAGAAGCTATGGTCCCAAGAACATGGCCTGTTAATGTGTGAAGATGCCATGAGGGGAATTGAGAAACATGGCCTGTTATAGTGTGAATATGCCATGATGGGGACTGTGAAACATGGCTGACATTTTGTTACATTTACTGTCTGCGTCTTTCCCGGGCATCACATGCCCCTCACAACAGAGCATGCTCCGAAACCTCCCTAGCCCGGCCTAACTCGAATACTCGGACGTCTTCCTCACATCCATGCTACTGCAGGTCATTTGTGTATATCATCTGTGGGAAAACAATGATAAACACTGACAAATAGGTTTGCCCATTATCCAGTCCGACGGAGCGTGAATAATCCCGGGAAGCTGTGTGAGAAGGACGAGTGTGTGATAGAGAGATAGGGGAAGAGAGAGCCGTAATGGCGTATTGCATCAAGGCATATATAAACCACATAAGGTTTGTCACTGGTGTCCCATACGGGAAATAAAACAACATTTAAAATAGATTTGATATAGATTTTTTTTAGGATACATGTGGAATATTAAACCATTTGCCAAATAATTAATTGTTAAAAACTGTATTTAATACACATTAAATGCATTCCAGCAGATAATACAGAATGTATTTAAAATGTATATATAAATATATGTAAAATGATTATAACACTATATGATAAAGGCAAGGTAAATACATTAAAGAATGTATTTAAAATGTATATATAAATATATGTAAAATGATTATAACACTATGATAAAGCTAAGGTAAATTCATATTTTTTTACATTTTAGAATATATTTTGACATGTATTTATCAATACATTTGGTAAATAGATTTTTTTATGTATTTGAAAATGTTTTATAAAATATATTCCAACGTGCATTTAAAATAGCTAAATTCCATTTTAATGTTATATTGCATTTAAAAAAAAGCCTGCGATAGGAAATGCACTATTTGCAGTTGAATTTACTTCAGGTGGACTCCAATCAAGTTGGAGAAACATCTCAAGGATGATCAATGGAAACAGGATGCACCTGAGCTCAATTTCGAGACTCATAGCGAAGGATCTGAATACTTATGTAAATAAAGTATTTTTAAAATTAAATTTTAATACATTTGAAAACATTTCTAAAAACCTGGTTTCACTTTCTCTTTATGGGGTATTGTGTGTAGATTGCTGAGGATTTTTATTTTATTTTGTCCATTTTAGAATAAGGAAGTAACGTAGCAAAATGTGGAAAAAGTCAAAGGGTCTGAATACTTTCCCAAGGCTCTCTATATATGTATATACAGTGCTGCTTGAAAGTATGTGAACCCCTTGTGCAATTCCAGATATTTTTGTTTTTTTCCCATGAAATCTTAATTTAATCAGAACCAGTATTTTTGATCTGATATAACAGGTTTATATTTACCATATGTTGGTGTGGAGGAAATCATGTGCGTTGTATCATTTTTTTTAAAAAGGAATTAGTGCAGGTGCAAAAATAAGTGAACCCGGGCCTCCCGGGTGGTGCAGTGGTCTAAGGCACTGCATCGCAGTGCTAGCTGTGCCACCAGAGATTCTGGGTTCGAGCCCAGACTCTGTCTCAGCCGGCCGCGACCGGGAGGCCCATGGGGACGCGCACAATTGGCCCAGCGTCGTCCGGGTTAGGGAGGGTTTGGCCGGCAGGTGCACGCTGACCAGGTCACCAGGTACACGGTGTTTCCTCCGACACATTGGTGCGGCTGGCTTCCGGGTTGGATGGGCATTGTGTCAAGAAGCAGTGCGGCTTGGTTGGGGTTGTGTTTCGGAGGACGCATGGCTCTCGACCTTCGCCTCTCCCAAGTCCGTACAGGAGATGCAGCGATGAGACAAGACTGTAACTACTACCAATTGGATACCACGGAATTGGGGAGAAAAAAGGGTGTATTTAAAAAATAAATAAATAATAAATAAACATTAAAAAAAATAAGTGAGGTAAGTAGAATCAGGTGGGTAAATAACTGGCTACTAGATCGTTAGGAAAAAGTTTGGGCGGGACTCTGATAATAGAGAAAAAGCCTGGTCAGTTTGGTGTTACCCATTCAGGTGAATGCAAAGCATGCCGAGAGAAAAGGAGATCTCAGAGGACATCAGAACGAGGGTAGTGAGAGCACATCAGTCTGGGGAAGGCTAGAAAATCATCTCAAAAGGATTGGAGCTCCATCAGTCCACTGTGAGGCAAATCATTTGCAAATGGAGAGCATTTAACATGACAGCAACTCGGCCTAGAAGTGAACACCCATCCAAAATATCCCCAAGAGCCACAAGATCAATAAGAAATCAGGTAAACCTAACCTAAAAATAACCTAAACATAACATCTAGAGATTTGCAGACCTCTCTTGCTGTATCTGAGGTAACTGTGCATGCTTCAACAATAAGAAGACAATCGAAATGCCCTTCATGGCAGGGTTGCTAGGAAAGAGGCCTCTGCTGTCAAAAAATAACCAAACTGCCTGTCTGGAAGTCCATTCTCTGGACCGATGAGTCCAAAATGGACCTTTTTGGTCACAATCAACATCGCTATGTTTGGCGAAAACCCAACACTGCCTACCACCAAAATAATCTTATCCCAACATTCCAGCATGGGTGGTGGGAATGTCAAGATCTGGGGCTGCTTTTCCTCCTCTAGATCTGGATGACTACATCGTTAATAAGGGAACCATGGATTCTGAGGTATACCAGGAGATTCTGGAACAGAACGTCAAGCCGTCAGTCAAGGAGCTAAAGCAGGGCCAAAAATGGGTCTTCCAACAAGACAATGACCCAAAGCGTTCAATCAAATCTCCCAAAGAATGGCTCAGGAGAAAGAAGATTTGTGTTTTGGATTGGCCAAGTCAAAGTCCTGACCTAAATTCAATCGAGATGCTGTGGCAGGACCTGAAGCGAGCAGTTCATGCCAGACACCCTTCAAACCTCACTCAATTGGCTGAGTTCTGTAAGGAGGAGTGGGCAAAAATACCTCAAAACAGATGTCAGAAACTGATTACTGGCTATAGGAGATGTTTACTCCAAGTTATCGCTGCTAATGGAGATGCCACAAGCTATTGACTGAAGGGGTTGACATACTTTTGCACAAATCAAATCTGAGTTTCTGTTAAATGAACCACTTTTGTTAAATAAACATTGAAAATATATATATATATTTTTTCTGTCATTTACTTGGAATGTCTTTATTATGAATTGGGGTTTAGATAAGGATTTTGAATGTTCATTTTAATATTTCATAGCAAAATAAGGATCAGCCCTGTAGGGTTCACATACTTTCAAGCAGCACTGTATATAATCCTATGCCAGACAGTTGTTGACGTTTAAGCTTCTTGGGACTGCTTTGAAATAAAATAAAAATACTTGAATACAATGTAATCACTAATACGCATCAGACTGTAGAGCGTGCTGAATTTACTATAATTAGCTAGTACTTTGCTGAAATATTTTTTCAAGAATTCTGTCCACCCATGACAATCCTTTACAAAACCTATTATAACCTATGTGTTATGTGTTTAACATTATTGCGGTTATGTTTGTCTTTGAAAATATGTGTGTCCCTGTATTTTATATTAAATTATTATATCTAGATATCACTTATTTTTGGAGAGAAATTCCAAAGCTTTGATAATTGACGTTATATAATGTATTGTAAAGCGCCGATGCATAATTTATAGATCCACAGTAGGACATATTTTACTGAAATGTCCCTTTCACCGCTGGGATTATACAGTCTGTCTGTTCAACTAAACCACAGATTTTTTTTAAATCCATCAATTTCCAAGGCATTTCGTAATGCAAACTTATTTTTTGGGGGGTTGGGGGGGGGGTTAGTTGGAATATATTTTGGGCATTTATAATTGTACTCACATCAAGCACTTAAACTTGACTATGTCTGAAACATTCATTGAATGTGTAAATTAAATTCATAAATATGTAACGGAAAGGCCCGTAGGAATATTGCAGCCTGAAAAGGGGAAGCCAGAGTCGTGTACCTATATAGATATATATAATATTTATATATAATATTTATATATTATATTTATAGATATGTATAAATACATTTATAATATTTATATATTATATTTATAGATATATATATATACATATGGCTCTGGGTGCAGCCACACTCAAGGCTTTTGGCATGCCACTGTGTCGTTTGATATGACAGTGTTTAATTAAATATATAAAAGATAAAAGAAGTGGAGAAAAATATCATACTAAAAGCATGGAGAAAATGTAAATAAACAAAACGTTGGATATGAAGGTACATTTGGCCACTGTGTGAACATGACAGTTCGCTGGTGATTTGATCAATAACAATACAAATAAATGTGAATGATACGATTCGATTTTAAAATATGCCCATTTTGTAAATAAATCATATCTGTAATTGAGAATAAACATTTAATAATAAGAAAAATGCTAGATATATTAAAATGACAAAACTATGAACATTATATTTTGTAAATATTAACTTAAAGTCAGGATTGTTGTAGTGTGGTAGTTTGTGTGACAACACTAAATTTGTATAAAACCAGGAAGAAAAAATTTGTTTCATATCATAACGTTATTCAGATGATTTGAAATATAGATGAAACTCAGGTTTTCCAATCAGGTTTTATGGTCTGAAAGGATTTATCTGAAATTAAAACTAGAAATAGCTCAATCCGTAAAGTTACTTAGTCTATATGATACAGAATGAGGCTGAGAGTAAAATTGAAGTTACTTCAAAATCAAAAACAATGCATTTAAACTACGAAATAGATCATGAAATGTAAAACGTTTCCATATTCAATATTTTTTATATGAATATATATATATATATTTTTTAATATATAATGGATTGTGCAGTATCAAAACCACAAACATTTAGTCTATATTGATATATAAAAAATATTGTTGTCACAGAATGCTCATCAATGCCCCATTGAGACCAAAACGTACTGTAAAGTCTTATAAAATTGTAAACAACACATGATAAGTACTGTAAACAGCACATGATAAGTACTGTGAACAGCACATGATAAGTACTGTAAACGGCACATGATAAGTACTGTAAACAACACATGATAAGTGTACAGTTGGTTTCTAACAACCCTTATTATCTATATTAAAACATGACTAAGCACAATTTGACATATTATGATTATTGAAACAATAACTTTGAAAAATGTGGCATGGCACTGACCATAATAGGTTATTTGTCCCAGACAATGGTATTTGTTAAATGCACACACCACATACCATAAATCCAACAACTCTGCATGATCCTTTGAAAAACCAAATTGCCAGCGTTGTCTAGTAAATCTGGACCAGCTAGTTTCTTTCATCTGACGCCAAAGGTTACCAGGTCCAAGATGTCTGGGCTGGGGGCTTGAGAAACCTGAGTAGCTTTTTTACCGCCGTTAAAGATTTCTTCCCCAGTCTCAGTTAGTTTAAACATTGAACTGTAAACTGTGACTGAACGGCACTCCGATGGCCCTGTCTGATGGCCTTATTTCCAGGGGTGTCTGAGGAGTAAGGTCCTCCCACCAGAAGGTCTTCCATTTTGTTTGAGCAGATCAAAACTCCAAAAACAGCAGAAGCCCACAATACATTTCTGATAAGAAACATATATTTTGCTCTTGTTTAGTTTAGACAACATACAGTAGCCTACTTACAGGAAGCTCTGTATTTTGGTTCAACATGTCTGGACTCACATTGTAGGAGAGGGTACCAGCCTGGTAGACTTACAGGCATAATACATATTCATAATCTCATTATTCATTGTTTTACCAGTCAACTACTCTGGTTTGCTTTTCAGCTGTCTGGCCTCAGTGTGTAATGTGTGTTAGCCACACACTGACAGACACACTGGTCACTGGACCATAGCAACGGTCAAGTGACCTTTTGGCTCCGGCAGCATTTCGGCTTGTCCTCATGCTCTGCTGACCGCCTAACCTCTGGAAAGGGCATCCGCTGACATCATCAGACAAAGATGCTTAACTACTAACACCCTTGAGGTTGAGACACAGGACTCCCTGGAGTTGGAGTAACATTCTGCCCATTATGGGAAAAACAATAGGTACTTGGAAGTGGGACAGGTTGGAGTGGGGAGACTTAACTGCAGTTATGGATGTATTCCACTAGGGGCCAGTGTGTCACCAGTTTTAAGAGCCAATGTGGGTGTCTGTGTGGGGTTGCTGTTGAAGAATGAGCTGTTGTGAATGAGAGAACGAGAAAGAAAGCGAGAGAGGAAGGGAGGGAGGGAATGAGAGAGAGAGCGAGAGAGCGAGCGGATGAGAGAGTGAGAGAGAGACGATGAGAGAGAGCGAGGGGATTAGAGAGAGAGAGAGAATGAGACAGAGCGAGCGAGGGGATGAGAAAGAGAGAGAGATAGAGAGAGAGACGGGGGGATGAGAGAGACAGCAAGAGAGAGAGAAAAGACATGAGAGAGAGAGAGAGGATGAGACGGAGCAAGAGAGGGGATGAGAAAGAGCGAGAGAGAGAGAGAGAGAGAGAGAGAGAAGGGATGAGACAGAGGGAGAGAGAATTAGAGAGATAGATAGAGAGAGAGAGAGAAACATTTGATGAACTTCAAACTTGGTGAGATCTCAGCAGAACAGTGTGGAGTGGTTAAAACTTGTTATGGATAGGAGGCAGCATTTTCACGTTTGGATGAAAAGCGTGCCCAGAGTAAACTGCCTGCTACTCAGTCTCAGCTGCTAATATATGCATATTATTAGTAGATTTGGATAGAAAAGACTCTGAAGTTTCTAAAACTGTTTGAATGATGTCTGTGAGTATAACATAACTCATATGGCAGGCGAAAACCTGAGAAAAATCCAACCAGGAAGTGGGAAATCTGAGGTTTGTAGGTTTTCAACTCTTGGCCTACCGAATTCACAGTGTCTATGGGGTCAATTTGCACTACCTAAGGCTTCCACTAGATGTCAACAGTCTTTAGAATCTTGTTTGATGCTTCCACTGTGAAGTGGGGCCGAATGAGAGGGGATTGAGTCAGAGGTCTGCCAGAATGCCTTGATCTCTTGACGCTCATTCACGTGAGAGCGAGCTCTGTTCCATTGCTTTTCTGAAGACAAAGGAATTCTCCGGTTGGAACATTAATGAAGATTTATGTTAAAAACATCTTATAGACTGATTCTATACTTCGTTTGACAAGTTTCTACAGACTGTAATATGACTTTTCGTCTGAACTTTTGCCTGGACCTGCCCGCGCGTTGTGAGTTTAGATTGTGTACTGAACGCACGAACCAAAAGGAGTAATTTGGACATAAATTATGGACTTTATGGAACAAATCAAACATTTATTGTGGAACTGGGATGCCTGGGAGTGCATTCTGATGGAGATCGTCAAAGGTAAGTTAATATTTATAATGCTATTTCTGACTTATGTTGACTCCAACATGGCGGATATCTTCTTGGGTTGTGTTGGTCTCTGAGCGCCGTACTCAGATTATTGCATGGTTTGCTTTTTTCGTAAAGTTTTTTTGAAATCTGACACAGCGGTTGCATTAAAGAGAAGTATATCTTCAAATCTGTGAATAACACTTGTATCTTTTATCAATGTTTATTATGAATATTTCTGTGATTTGATGTGGCTCTGTGCAAATTCAGGGGATGTTTTGGAGGCAAAGCCAAATGTAAACTGAAGTTTTTGGATATAACTATGAACTTGATTGAACAAAACATACATGTATTGTGTAACATGTTGTCCCGGGAGTGTCATCTGATGAAGAATATCAAAGGTTAGTGATTAATTTTATCAATATTTCTGCTTTTTGTGACTCCTCTCTTTGGTTGGAAAATCACTGTATGCTTTCTGTGACTAGTTGCTGACCTAACATAATGATATGTTCTGCTTTCGCCGAAAAGCTTTTTTGAAATCGGACACTGTGGTTGGATTAACGAGAATTGTATCTTTAAAATGGTGTCTAATACTTGTATGTTTGAAAAAATTGAATTATGAGATTTCTGTTGATTGAATTTGGCGCCCTGCAATTTCATTGGCTGTTGGCGAGGGGTTCCGCTAGCGGAACGGGGTTCCGCTAGTGGAACCCCAGTCCTAGACAGGTTAAACGCCACCCTCAACCTGACAATTGATAGACAAATGGCATATTAGATGATTGTCTCTGTGTGTGTGTATCTGCACACAGAGCACCTGCGTGACTCTATTGTCCCAGAAGTCTACGTCCTATAAAATTTTGATTTTTTTTATAAATAGAGTATGCCATGTGTAGTCCAGACTCGGCTGCGCTATTCTACAACTAGACCAAACTCCAGCACATATAAAACCTACCGCTTCTATTCTAAGTCTATATTTATAAAACATACCTATTCTTTTCCATTCTATTTTATATATCTATATCTATAAAACCTACATATTCGATTCTTTAAAACCTACCTATTCTATTCTTTAAAACCTACCTATAATATTCTATTCTATTTGTATATCTATAAAACCTACCTATTCTAAATCTATATTCTCTAAAACCTACCTATTCTGTTATATATCTATATCTATAAAACCTACCTATTCGATTCTTTAAAACCTACCTATTCTATTCTTTAAAACCTACCTATAATATTCTATTCTATTCTATATCTATAAAACCTACCTATTCTAAATCTATATTCTATAAAACCTACCTATTCTGTTATATATATATATCTATAAAACCTACCTATTCTATTCTTTAAAACCTACCTATTCTATTCTTTAAAACCGACCTATAATATTCTATTCTATTCTATATGTATATCTATAAAACCTACCTATTCTAAATCTATATTCTATAAAACCTACCTATTCTGTTATATATCTATATCTATAAAACCTACCTATTCGATTCTTTAAAACCTACCTATTCTATTCTTTAAAACCTACCTATAATATTCTATTCTATTCTATATGTATATCTATAAAACCTACCTATTCTAAATCTATATTCTATAAAACCTACCTATTCTGTTATATATCTACATCTATAAAACCTACCTATTCTATTCTTTAAAACCTACCTATTCTATTATATTCTAGATGTATTTCTATAAAACCTACATATTCTATTCTATAAAACCTACCTACTATAATCTATCAAATCTACCTATTCTACTATATAAAACCTACATATTATATTCTATACATATATCTATGAAACCTACCTATTCTATATGTATATCTATAAAACATATCTACTCTATTCTATAAAACCTACCTATTCTATTCTATAAAACCTACCTATTATAATTGATAAAACCTACCTATTCTATAAAACCTACCTATTATATTCCATGAGAGAAATTGCCAAGAAACTGAAGATCTCGTACAACGCTGTGTACTACTCCCTTCACAGAACAGCGCAAACTGGCCCTAACCAGAATAGAAAGAGAAGTGGGAGGCCGCGGTGCACAACTGAGCAAAATGAGAAGTACATTAAAGTGTCTAGTTTGAGAAACAGACGCCTCACAAGTCCTTAACTGGTAGCTTCATTAAATAGTACCCGCAAAACACCAGTCTCAACGTCAACAGTGAAGAGGCGACTCTGGGATGCTGGCCTTCTAGGCAGAGTTCATCTGTCCGGTCTCAACGTCAACAGCGAAGAGGTGACTCCGGGATGCTGGCCTTCTAGGCAGAGTTCCTCTGTCCAGTGTCTCTGTTCTTTTGCCCATCTTAATCTTTTCTTTTTATTGGCCAGTCTGAGATATGGGTTTTTCTTTGCAACTCTGCCTAGAAGGTCAGCATCCCAGAGTCACCTCTTCAACGTTAACTTTGAGACTGGTGTTCTGCAGGTGCTATTTAATTTAATCTCTATCCTATCTTTTTTGTATTTTTTATTTGTTTTACCTTTATTTAACTAGGCAAGTCAGTTAAGAACAAATTCTTATTTTCAATGACAGCGTAGGAACAGTGGGTTAACCGCCTTGTTCAGGGGCAGAACAACAGATGTTTAACATGTCAGCTCAGGGATTCGATCTTACAACCTTTCGGTGACAAGTCCAATGCTCTAACCACTAGGCTACCTGCCGCCCTATCTAATATATCCTGATATATATTTTATCCTATATCATCCTATTCTATATCCTATCCTATATCCTCCTAATCTATATCCTAACCTATATCCTCATAATCTATATCCTATCCTATATCACCCTTTTCTATATCCTATGCTATATCCTCCTGGTCTATATCATGTCCTATATAATCCTATTCTAAATCCTGTCCTATATCCTCTTATTCTATATTCTATCTTATATCATCATATTCTATATCTTGTCCTATATCCTCCTATTCTATATTCTATATTCTGTCCTATATCCTTCTATCTATATCCTACATCCTCCTATTCTATCCTATATCCTATCCTATATTCTCCTATTCTATATGCTATATTCTGTCCTATATCCCCCTAATCTATATCCTACATTCTCCTAAAATATATTTTCTATATCTTATCCTATATCCTCCTATTCTATATTCTATATTCTGTTCTATATTCTCCTATCTATATCCTACATCCTCCTATTCTATCCTATATCCCATCCTATATCCCCCTAATCCATATCCTATCCTATATCCTCCTGAGCTATATCCTGTCCTGTATCCTCCTATTCTATATCCTATGCTGTATCCTGCTGTTCTATATCCTGTCCTATATCCTCCTGTTCTATATCCTATTCTGTATCCTATCCTATGTCCTCCTGTTCTATATCCTAACCTCTTTCCTCCTATTCGATATCCTATCCTGTATCCTATTCTATATCCTATCATGTATCCTCCTATTCTATATCCTATCCTATATCCTATCCTAAATCCTCCTATTCTATATTTTATACTATATCATCCTAATCTATATCCTATCCTATATCCTCCTAATCTATATCCTATCGTATATCCTCCTATTCTATATCCTATCCTGTATCCTCCTATTCTATATCCTAAATAATCATATTCTATATCCTGTCCTATATCCTCCTAGTCTATATTCTATATCCTGTCCTATAATCTATATCCTAATCTATATATTATTGTATACTTATATAATATTCTATGTCCTATCCTGTTTTTAAATCCTATTCTAAATCCAATCCTATATTTACAGTTGAAATTGGAGGTTTACATACACCATAGCCAAATACATTTAAACTCACAATTCCTGACATTTAATCCTAGTAAAAATTCCTTGTTTTAGGTCAGTTAGGATCACCACTTTATATAAAAAATGGGAAATGTCAGAATTATAGTAGAGAGAATTATTTATTTCAGCTTTTATTTCTTTCATCACATTCCCAGTGGGTCAGAAGTTCACATACACTCAATTAGTATTTGGTAGCATTGCCTTTAAATTGTTTAACTTGGGTCAAACATTTCGGGTAGCCTTCCACAAGCTTCCCACAATAAGTTGGGTGAATTTTGGTCCATTCCTCCTGACAGAGCGGGTGTAACTGAGTCAGATTTGTAGGCCTCCTTGCAAGCGCACGCTTTTTCAGTTCTGCCAACAAAGTTTCTATAGGATTGAGGCCAGGGCTTTGGGATGGCCACTCCGATAACTTGACTTTGTTGTCCTTAAGCCAGTTTGTCACAACTTTGGAAGTATGCTTGGGGTCATTGTCCATTTGGAAGACACCCCACAACATGATGCTGCCACCCCCGTGCTTCACGGTTGGGATGGTGTTCTTCGGCTTGCAAGCCTCCCCCTTTTTCCTCCAAACATAACGATGGTCATTATGGCCAAACAGTTCTATTTTTGTTTCATCAGACCAGAGGATATTTCTCCAAAAAGTACGATCTTTGACCCCATGTGCAGTTGCAAACCGTAGTCTGGCTTTTTTATGGCGGTTTTGGAGCAGTGGTTTCTTCCTTGCTGAGCTGCCTTTCAGGTTATGTCGATATAGGACTTCAGCATCTTCACAAGGTCCTTTGCTGTTGTTCTTGGATTGATTTGCACTTTTCGCACCAAAGTACATTCATCTCTAGGAGACAGAATGCGTCTCCTTCCTGAGCGGTATGACGGCTGTGTGGTCCCATGGTGTTTATACTTGCGTACTATTGTTTGTACAGATGAACGTGGTACCTTCAGGCATTTGGAAATTGCTCCCAAGGATGAACCAGACCTGTGGAGGTCTACAATTTTTTTTCTAAGGTCTTGGCTGATTTCTTTTGATTTTCCCATGATGTCAAGCAAAGTGGCACTGAGTTTGAAGGTAGGCCTTGAAATATATCCACAGGTACACCTCCAATTGACTCAAATGATGTTAATTAGCCTATCAGAAGCTTCTAAAGCAATGGCATCATTTTCTGAAAATTTCCAAGCTGTTTAAAATCAACTTAGTGTATGTAAACTTCTGACCCACTGGAATTGTGATACAGTGAATTATAAGTGAAATAATCTGTCTGTAAACAATTGTTGGAAAAATGACTTGTGTCATGCACAAAGTAGATGTCCTAACCAAAACTATAGTTTGTTTACAAGAAATTTGTGGAGTGGTTGAAAAACGAGTTTTAATGACTCCAACCTAAGTGTATGTAAACTTCCGACTTCATCTGTATATCCTAAACTATATCCTAAACTATATTTATATCCTAATCTATATCATATCCTATTTGTATATCCTATTCTATACGCTATATCCCATTCGATATCCTTTTCTATATTCTATATCCTAATCTATTTTCTATATCCTATCCTATTCTATATGCTATATCCTATCATGCCAGGGCCTTTAGACCCAGAAACCTCTATGCCCATGCCCAGACCAGTCATGGTGGTCCTGTGAAAGAGACCTGGTAGGAGCGACCTGTGTTTCTCAGTTAGTAGAGCATGAAGCTTCCAATGCCAGGGTTTGTGGGTTCGATTCCCACAGGGGACCAGTACAAAAAAATTACAAAAATATATGCACTCACTACTGTAAGTTTCTCTGGATAAGAGCATCTGCTAAAATGTAAGCAATGTTTACCTTACAGATTCAATTAGAAGTATTTAAACCTCCACTGCCAGATCTCTTCTCCAAACAATCCCCTGGCAGACTCGCCTGCTCCATGTTCTGCTGTTTCTCTCCCTCCCTTGTCCCTTCTTTCCCCTTCCTCCTCCCTCTCTTTTTCACTTTCTAACACAAGCCAGGACTGGGAGGCACATGATTAGGTGCTGGCTAATTGGGTTCAGATTCACGAGTTTGGATCGAGAACCATGGTGGAAGCCCGGGCCAAGCACGCACGCACGCACGCACGCACGCACACACACACACACACACACACACACACACACACCCCCACACACACGTCACAGCTAATACCCCCTGTCAGCGCACTGTGTGTTTTCACCTTTTTTTTGTGAGGGGGAGGTTTTTCGATTGGCCTCGAGACACCACCGGATTCGTTTTGGCACAGCGCGTCTAGGCGTTCCGTGCTTATCATGGCGACTCGATCTGTCAGATGTTGAGACGGCAACGCTGTGTGGATATTAGGAGAGAGGGAACGTCGGGGGAAAACAGAAGAAAGAGGAGAAAGTGATTGGGACACCTGCATCCCCCCTCCATTCTAGCCCCTTCCATCAGATAACAAAGCAACATGAATCAGAGGTTTGATTTGTGGGGAAATTTTTGGGCGCCTTTCACAGGATACTGGGAGAAGGGGGAAAAATAGCCACCTCTCAAAACTATCAACATTTCCGTTTGATTCGGACAATAAGCACCAACCTTCATACTCTTTAATTAACGATAAACACCAACCTTCATACTCTTTAATTAACGATAAGCACCAACCTTCATACTCTTTAATTAACGATAAGCACCAACCTTGATACTCTTTAATTAACGATAAGCACCAACCTTCATACTCTTTAATTAACGATAAGCACCAACCTTGATACTCTTTAATTAACGATAAGCACCAACCTTCATACTCTTTAATTAACGATAAGCACCAACCTTCATACTGTTTAATTAACGATAAGCACCAACCTTCATACTGTTTAATTAACGATAAGCACCAACCTTCATACTCTTTAATTAACGATAAGCACCAACCTTCATACTGTTTAATTAACGATAAGCACCAACCTTCATACTCTTTAATTAACGATAAGCACCAACCTTCATACTGTTTAATTAACGATAAGCACCAACCTTCATACTCTTTAATTAACGATAAGCACCGACCTTCACACTCTTTAATTAACGATAAGCACCAACCTTGATACTCTTTAATTAACGATAAGCACCAACCTTCATACTCTTTAATTAACGATAAGCACCAACCTTGATACTCTTTAATTAACGATAAGCACCAACCTTGATACTCTTTAATTAACGATAAGCACCAACCTTCATACTCTTTAATTAACGATAAGCACCAACCTTCATACTCTTTAATTAACGATAAGCACCAACCTTCATACTGTTTAATTAACGATAAGCACCAACCTTCATACTCTTTAATTAACGATAAGCACCGACCTTCATACTCTTTAATTAACGATAAGCACCGACCTTCACACTCTTTAATTAACGATAAGCACCAACCTTGATACTCTTTAATTAACGATAAGCACCAACCTTCATACTCTTTAATTAACGATAAGCACCAACCTTGATACTCTTTAATTAACGATAAGCACCAACCTTGATACTCTTTAATTAACGATAAGCACCAACCTTCATACTCTTTAATTAACGATAAGCACCAACCTTCATACTGTTTAATTAACGATAAGCACCAACCTTCATACTCTTTAATTAACGATAAGCACCAACCTTCATACTCTTTAATTAACGATAAGCACCAACCTTCATATTGTTTAATTAACGATAAGCACCAACCTTTATACTGTTTAATTAACGATAAGCACACACCTTCATACATTTTAATTAACGATAAGCACCAACCTTCATACTCTTTAATTAACGATAAGCACCAACCTTCATATTGTTTAATTAACGATAAGCACCAACCTTCATACTGTTTAATTAACGATAAGCACCAACCTTCATACTGTTTAATTAACGATAAGCACCAACCTTCATACTCTTTAATTAACGATAAGCACCAATCTTCATACTGTTTAATTAACGATAAGCACCAACCTTCATACTGTTTAATTAATGATAAGCACCAACCTTCATACTGTTTAATTAACGATAAGCACCAACCTTCATACTGTTTAATTAACGATAAGCACCAACCTTCATACTCTTTAATTAACGATAAGCACCAACCTTGATACTCTTTAATTAACGATAAGCACCAACCTTCATACTCTTTAATTAACGATAAGCACCAACCTTGATACTCTTTAATTAACGATAAGCACCAACCTTCATACTCTTTAATTAACGATAAGCACCAACCTTCATACTCTTTAATTAACGATAAGCACCAACCTTCATATTGTTTAATTAACGATAAGCACCAACCTTCATACTGTTTAATTAACGATAAGCACCAACCTTCATACTCTTTAATTAACGATAAGCACCAACCTTCATACTCTTTAATTAACGATAAGCACCAACCTTGATACTCTTTAATTAACGATAAGCACCAACCTTCATACTCTTTAATTAACGATAAGCACCAACCTTCATACTGTTTAATTAACGATAAGCACCAACCTTCATACTGTTTAATTAACGATAAGCACCAACCTTCATACTGTTTAATTAACGATAAGCACCAACCTTCATACTCTTTAATTAACGATAAGCACCAATCTTCATACTGTTTAATTAACGATAAGCACCAACCTTCATACTGTTTAATTAATGATAAGCACCAACCTTCATACTGTTTAATTAACGATAAGCACCAACCTTCATACTGTTTAATTAACGATAAGCACCAACCTTCATACTCTTTAATTAACGATAAGCACCAACCTTGATACTCTTTAATTAACGATAAGCACCAACCTTCATACTCTTTAATTAACGATAAGCACCAACCTTGATACTCTTTAATTAACGATAAGCACCAACCTTCATACTCTTTAATTAACGATAAGCACCAACCTTCATACTCTTTAATTAACGATAAGCACCAACCTTCATATTGTTTAATTAACGATAAGCACCAACCTTCATACTGTTTAATTAACGATAAGCACCAACCTTCATACTCTTTAATTAACGATAAGCACCAACCTTCATACTCTTTAATTAACGATAAGCACCAACCTTGATACTCTTTAATTAACGATAAGCACCAACCTTCATACTCTTTAATTAACGATAAGCACCAACCTTCATACTGTTTAATTAACGATAAGCACCAACCTTCATACTCTTTAATTAACGATAAGCACCAATCTTCATACTGTTTAATTAACGATAAGCACCAACCTTCATACTGTTTAATTAATGATAAGCACCAACCTTCATACTGTTTAATTAACGATAAGCACCAACCTTCATACTGTTTAATTAACGATAAGCACCAACCTTCATACTCTTTAATTAACGATAAGCACCAACCTTCATACTCTTTAATTAACGATAAGCACCAACCTTCATACTCTTTAATTAACGATAAGCACCAACCTTCACTCATTAATTAACTCTTTATCTGCTGGTTATACTGCCTTTAAAAGCATTCTATAGAAATACAATCCCGTGACAGTATGTTAGCTATACCCCTTGGTCCCTTACTTCTGTTTACCCTGTCTCTCCATACCAAGCTCCCACTGGCCCCTTCCTCACCCACCCCCTCTAAAACAGTCCATACAGTCCTGGCCAAACACACCAGCCAGGCATGTCCAGTCCTGAGAAACCAGCCAGGCCTGTCCAGTCCTGAGAAACCAGCCAGGCCTGTCCAGCCCTGAGAAACCAGCCAGGCATGTCCAGCCCTGAGAAACCAGCCAGGCCTGTCCAGCCTTGAGAAACCAACCAGGCATGTCCAGCCCTGAGAAACCAGCCAGGCCTGTCTAGTCCTGAGAAACCAGCCAGGCCTGTCCAGTCCTGAGAAACCAGCCAGGACTGTCCAGTCCTGAGAAACCAGCCAGGCCTGTCCAGTCCTGAGAAACCAGCCAGGCATGTCCAGCCCTGAGAAACCAGCCAGGCCTGTCCAGCCTTGAGAAACCAGCCAGGCCTGTCCAGTCCTGAGAAACCAGTCAGGCCTGTCCAGTCCTGAGAAACCAGCCAGGCCTGTCCAGCCCTGAGAAACCAGCCAGGCATGTCCAGCCCTGAGAAACAAGCCAGGCCTGTCCAGCCCTGAGAAACCAGCCAGGCCTGTCCAGCCCTGAGAAACCAGCCAGGCCTGTCCAGCCCTGAGAAACCAGCCAGGCATGTCCAGCCTTGAGAAACCAACCAGGCCTGTCCAGCCCTGAGAAACCAACCAGGCCTGTCCAGCCCTGAGAAACCAGCCAGGCCTGTCCAGCCCTGAGAAACCAACCAGGCCTGTCCAGTCCTGAGAAACCAGCCAGGCCTGTCCAGCCTTGAGAAACCAGCCAGGCCTGTCCAGCCTTGTGAAACCAGCCATGCCTGTCCAGCCCTGAGAAACCAGCCAGGCCTGTCCAGCCTTGAGAAACCAGCCAGGCCTGTCCAGTCCTGAGAAACCAGCCAGGCCTGTCCAGCCTTGAGAAACCAGCCAGGCCTGTCCAGTCCTGAGAAACCAACCAGGCCTGTCTTGTCCTGAGAAACCAGCCAGGCTTGTCCAGTCCTGAGAAACCAACCAGGCCTGTCCAGCCCTGAGAAACCAGCCAGGCCTGTCCAGTCCTGAGAAACCAGCCAGGCCTGTCCAGCCCTGAGAAACCAGCCAGGCCTGTCCAGCCCTGAGAAACCAGCCAGGCCTGTCCAGCCCTGAGAAACCAGCCAGGCCTGTCCAGCCCTGAGAAACCAGCCAGGCCTGTCCAGCCCTGAGAAACCAGCCAGGCCTGTCTAGTCCTGAGTAACCAGCCAGGCCTGTCCGGCCCTGAGAAACCAGCCAGGCCTGTCCAGCCCTGAGAACCAGCCAGGCCTGTCCAGCCCTGAGAAACCAGCCAGGCATGTCCAGCCCTGAGAAACCAGCCAGGCCTGTCCAGTCCTGAGAAACCAGCCAGGCCTGTCCAGCCCTGAGAAACCAGCCAGGCATGTCCAGCCCTGAGAAACCAGCCAGGCCTGTCCAGCCTTGAGAAACCAACAAGGCATGTCCAGACCTGAGAAACCAGCCAGGCCTGTCCAGCCCTGAGAAACCAGCCAGGCCTGTCTAGTCCTGAGAAACCAACAAGAAAAAAGCCTGATCCCTCCTTTCCTTGCTGGCACATCAAATACAATTTAAATTGAGCGAGGGCATGAGGGGGGATAAAGGGCATAGCTGTCGTAGTTTTGCAGGGTTCTGTCCCTAGGGTGAGAGGGGGGCAGTTGTGGGTGGTGGCTGTCCCCCATCCCTGTAATCCTGGCTAGAAACACTACCCCACTCCCCCATCCATTTAATCCAGGCTAGAAACACTACCTCCTCTCCCGCCCTATGTCCCCTATCCCTTTAATCCTGGCTAGAAATACACCCACCAACCCTTTCCCATTAATCCTGGCTAGAAACACTACCTCCTCTCCCCCATCCATTTAATCCTGGCTAGAAACACTACCTCCTCCCCCGTACTATGTCCCCCATCCCATTAATCCTGGCTAGAAACACTACCTCCTCTCCCGTCCTATGTCCCCCATCCCTTTAATCCTGGCTAGAAACACTACCTCCTCTCCCGCCCTATGTCCCCCATCCCTTTAATCCTGGCTAGAAACACTACCCCACTCCCCCATCCATTTAATCCTGGCTAGAAACACTACCCCACTCCCCCATCCATTTAATCCTGTCTAGAAACACTACCCCACTCCCCCATCCATTTAATCCTGGCTAGAAACACTACCCCACTCCCCCATCCCTTTAATCCTGGCTAGAAACACTACCCCACTCCCCCATCCATTTAATCCTGGCTAGAAACACTACCCCACTCCCCCATCCATTTAATCCTGGCTAGAAACACTCCCCCACTCCCCCATCCATTTAATCCTGGCTAGAAACACTACCTCCTCTCCCGTCCTATGTCCCCCATCCCTTTAATCCTGGCTAGAAACAAAAGAGAGGAAGAAACCACCACCCAGAGAAACTACAATAACAAGGACACTACCAGCCCCCTCCTAATCTAACACAGGCCCCTAGTACGGAACATTGAAACCTTCTGGAACAAGTGACGGCGACTGGCTCACTGGCTCTGGTTCCAGTTCAGAGATCCAATCGTAGCTGCAGAAGGAACAGATGGGGGCTTATCATTGGATGGGATCGGGCCACATGCGGCATGCATTCCTAGACGTGTCGGTAATGCTCTTGTTTCTTTAGCTAATGCTAACGTTCACGTTAAATTACACACTGAATTAACGCCGGAGTGCCCTCATTATTCCATACATTACTTATGGTGATGTAGACCTTGGAAAACCACTCTCAAACCTATCGTGATGTAGGCCTTGGAAAACCACCCTCAAACCTATTGTGATGTAGGCCTTGGAAAACCACCCTCAAACCTATCGTGATGTAGGCCTTGGAAAACCACCCTCAAATCTATCGTGATGTAGGCCTTGGAAAACCACCCTCAAACCTATCGTGATGTAGGCCTTGGAAAACCACCCTCAAACCTATCGTGATGTAGGCCTTGGAAAACCACCCTCAAATCTATCGTGATGTAGGCCTTGGAAAACCACCCTCAAACCTATCGTGATGTAGGCCTTGGAAAACCACCCTCAAACCTATCGTGATGTAGGCCTTGGAAAACCACCCTCAAACCTATCGTGATGTAGGCCTTGGAAAACCACCCTCAAACCTATCGTGATGTAGGCCTTGGAAAACCACCCTCAAGCTCTTTATTCTACAGGTTAATAATAGATAAGATAATTGCTGTCTTGTGATATTACAATCCACCATACCTTCCTGTACACTAATTATATAGAAAAGGTGAGCATATTGTACATTCAGAACGCTATGCATACTCCAGGTGTTTGCGATTGCGAACGCACCCCCAATACTACTGTTCCTCACCTGACTGGCCTAGGCCGTTCTTAAAGCCACGGCTCTCGACAGAGACCCAAGATGTTTGTTAGCTACTCTTTAATCTAACAACCTATTATTCTGGACCATGTTATTACAGTAAGTCACTAAGGGACATACTGGGCATAGCTTGGGTAAAAGCCCTGGCCAAGGAAACTTCCAGAGGCCTGAATGACTGATCTGTTTGACTCCATTAAATGGCGTTGCTGTGAATAGAGAGAGGTAGAGAGAGGTAGAATCGAGAGGCAGCTGGAGGGAGGCCAAATGCACCACGGCAGGGGTGAGAAGTTCACGCAGGGGTATGGCGGGGGTGCCAGGGGGTTCAGACAATGATGAACAGATGGACCAGACGGACCAGCGTGACTGACACCTGTGCTGGCCACAGACATACTGACACAGTGGATTGTGAGTAGACCAACTGACTGATCAGGACGGGGAATGGAGGCAGAATGGTGTGTGCGTGTGTGTATACATGTGTGTGTGTATACATGTGTGTGTGTGTGTGTGGGGTGTGTATACATGTGTGTGTGTGTGTGTGTGTGTTTGTGTGTGTGTGTGTGTGTGTGTTTGTGTGTGTGTGTGTTTGTGTGTGTGCGTATGCTTAAGTAACTGACACAATGCCCCAATGCAGTGGGAGGAGACTACCACCAGAGAAGTGGAATGTTTTGACATGGATCATCGCCACTGAAAGACACAGGCCATGAGAAGATTTCCCAGTTCTTAGCAGGGTTGGGGACTGTAGAGGGGGTTCTTCTATTGGCTAGAGGCTGACATAGATACAGTAAGAGGTGACAGCCAGAGGCTGATGGGAGAATGAGGACCAGAACTCAGAGCGGTCACACACCAGTGATGTCAGAATGTAGCCTGACACTGAGATCACCTGGCTGGAGACAGAGTGGATTATGGGAGATTAGGGGGGGGACTGTGTGACTTGGCATCGCTGTGCTTTGATTGGTGCTGGGAGTTCTGTTGTTCTCAGGGCAGGTTTGATGTACTGCCAACACACACACACATACTTAATGGACACACACAAACACACAGATAAAATGACCCCCCCAAAAAAAACACCCGACCCGTCCCAACAGTAGCAACTGTAACAATGGGCAATGGCTTAACGTATAGAAACGAGAGCCTGTGGACTGGAGACAGCAGCTCACACACTGTTGGCTTTCACAGGCTCAGGCCATGACACGTGTCATAAGGGCTCAAGTGGTCAGTTTAATGCTCGATCACAGCTGTGTTAGTGTGTAATGAAGAGTATGCCCTTTACATCAAATGGCAATCCTTTATTTAGGAAGCTAATAATGATCTATCTGCTATTAACAAGTGGCTGCCTAATGTTCTGTCTAATCTTGCTAATGTAAACAGGCGTAAATTACGTATATAGGAAGCGATGGGATAGTGTACGTCACCATCTGGGAGTTGTCTGTGGGCTCAATGCATTACGTTACATTCCATTATATTGCAGTGTGTTTGGTTAAACACTCTTTAACGCAAACAAGTTCTTTGTTGTTGCTTCCTAATTTATAAGCATCTCTAGAGTGAGTTACATTCATCTAGAATATTCACCGTATAATCTGACCGACTGCAAAGTATTAATCACATTTTGATCAATAATTGTTTATGGGAATCATTTTACAATACAAGTGATGATGGAGAAAGGTTTCAAGAGCATTTCAGAGTTCAAGACTTTTAGGTCCAAATTGATCAGGACTCAATCAATTGCAATGTATAGGGGTGATATATTGAAGGAAAACTCCACTCCAAAAACAATGTTTTGGTATTTAAAAAAGAAATTTGTTCCCTATTGATACAGTCCCAAAATAATTTACATGTCAGGTCAGCAGTCATGTTCTCAAGATATAGGAGCTTCAAAAGGAAAAGTGTGACCACATCATCATGAAGATGCTAAATGAATCATATGATGCTAAATGAATCATATGATGTAAAACCCATCATCCTGATGATGCTAAATGAATCATATGATGTTAAATGAATAATATGATGCTAAATGAATCATACAATGTAAAACCCATCATCATGATGATGCTAAATGAATCAAATGACGTAAAACCCATCATCATGATGATGCTAAATGAATCATATGATGCTAAATGAATCATATGATGCAAAATGAATCATGATGATGATGTGGCAAGTGACACTTTGCTTCTTAAAAATACTATATCTTGAAAACTTTACTGCTGACAAGTAACATATCATCAGTAGGATGAACTAAGGTTTGGATCCACTGTAAGAGAACCCCCAAAACCATGCTAGCGAAAATCCTGCTAGCAAAAAACATGCTAGCAAAAATCCTGCTAGCAACAATCCTGCTAGCAAAAATCCTGCTAGCAACAATCCTGCTAGCAAAAATCCTGCTAGCAAAAAACATGCCAACAACAATCCTGCTAGCAGCAATACTGCTAGCAAATAGCACTGTACACACACTGAACACACACTACACACACACTGAACACACACTGAACACACACTACACACACACTGAACACACACTACACACACACTGAACACACACTGTACACACACTACACACACACTGAACACACACTGAACACACATACACTGAACACCCATGTGTATTAGCAGGAATGAGCTTAGGCATACACACACGTTCTTTCACACACCCTGCCAGCTGTCACTCACTGCTTTAGTGCACAAGGCCTGAGGGACTACATTAAATCCTGTTGGAGACAGTATGACGGGCACACACACACACACACACACACACACACACACACACACACACACACACACACACACAAACGCACACGCACACGCACACGCACACGCACACACACACACACACACACACACTCTCTTTCTCTCTCTCTGACACTGAATGACAGCGCTTCTTGCTGCTAACTAGCTCGACATGAAAAATGAATGAGTTATGGTCTCCGTGGGATTTGATGCTTGAGGTCCAGCTGCCATTGAACCAAAGTATCCGTGGGATTTGATGCTAGAGGTCCAGTTGAAACAAAGCATGTATCTTTCCATGGGAGGTATTTCTGTCACCGCTGTTGGTTGTATTTAGTGGCAGTAGAGAATATCAGCATCACAAATTAAACCCTTTTCCTAATATAGTGCACACTATAGGAAATATGGTGCCATGTATAGGGAATAGAGTGTATAGGGAATAGAGTGTATCGGGAATAGAGTGTATATGGAATAGGGTGCCATGGATAGGGAATATGGTGTATAGGGAATAGAGTGTATATGGAATAGGGTGCCATGGATAGGGAATAGAGTGTATCGGGAATAGAGTGTATATGGAATAGGGTCCCATGGATAGGGAATAGAGTGTATCGGGAATAGAGTGTATCGGGAATAGAGTGTATCGGGAATAGAGTGTATCAGGAATAGAGTGTATAGGGAATATGGTGTATAGGGAATAGAGTGTATATGGAATAGGGTGCCATGGATAGGGAATAGAGTGTATTGGGAATAGAGTGTATATGGAATAGGGTCCCATGGATAGGGAATAGAGTGTATAGGGAATAGAGTGTATCGGGAATAGAGTGTATCGGGAATAGAGTGTATAGGGAATAGGGTGCCATGGATAGGGAATAGAGTGTATTGGGAATAGAGTGTATATGGAATAGGGTCCCATGGATAGGGAATAGAGTGTATCGGGAATAGAGTGTATCGGGAATAGAGTGTATCGGGAATAGAGTGTATCGGGAATAGAGTGTATAGGGAATATGGTGTATAGGGAATAGAGTGTATATGGAATAGGGTGCCATGAATAGGGAATAGAGTGTATTGGGAATAGAGTGTATATGGAATAGGGTCCCATGGATAGGGAATAGAGTGTATCGGGAATAGAGTGTATCGGGAATAGAGTGTATCGGGAATAGAGTGTATAGGGAATATGCTGTATAGAGAATAGAGTGTATATGGAATAGGGTCCCATGGATAGGGAATAGAGTGTATAGGGAATAGAGTGTATAGGGAATAGAGTGTATCAGGAATAGAGTGTATCGGGAATAGAGTGTATAGGGAATAGAGTGTACAGGGAATAGAGTGTATCGGGAATAGAGTGTATAGGGAATGTGGTGCCATGGATAGGGAATAGAGTGTATCAGGAATAGAGTGTATCAGGAATAGAGTGTATTGGGAAAAGAGTGTATGTAGGGTGTATAGGGACTAGAGTGTATAGGGAATATAGTCTATATAGAGTGTATAGGGAATAGAGTGTATCAGGAATAGAGTGTATATGGAATATAGTCTATATAGAGTGTATTTGGAGTGTATAGGGAATAGATTGTATTTAGAGTGTATAGGGAATAGAGTGTATTTAGAGTGTATAGGGAATAGAGTGTATAGGGAATATAGTCTATATAGAGTGTATAGGGAATAGAGTGTATTTAGAGTGTATAGGGAATAGAGTGTATAGGGAATAGAGTGCATAGGGAATATAGTCTATATAGAGTGTATAGGGAATAGAGTGCATAGGGAATATAGTCTATATAGAGTGTATAGGGAATAGAGTGTATAGGGAATAGAGTGCATAGGGAATATAATGTATATAGAGTGTATAAGGAATAGAGTGTATTTAGAGTGTATAGGGAATATAATGTATATAGAGTGTATACGGAATAGAGTGTATTTAGAGTGTATAGGGAATATAATGTATATAGAGTGTATAGGGAATAGAGTGTATAGGGAATAGAGTGCATAGGGAATATAATGTATATAGAGTGTATAGGGAATAGAGTGTATTTAGAGTGTATAGGGAATATAATGTATATAGAGTGTATTGGGAATAGAGTGCATTTAGAGTGTATAGGGAAAATAGTGTATAGGGAAAAGAGTGTCATTTAGGACATATGCAATGTCTCTGAGATCCAACTTGCCGTTCCAACAACGGAACAATTAGTCTTGCAGGGGATATTGAACAAATACATACAAGGGAATTATGTCCTAACTCAAGCGTTATTTAAACTGGGCAGGAAATGAAACACGTGGCAATAAATATTTTGTTGTGATAGCCTGCAAATAATGAAAAAAACAAGAATGTGTACTTTTCAAATGTTTTCATTGCCTCTGGGCATAGCAGAGGTAACATGTGGGGATAAAGCATGGACGATTAGGTATTTATCAGTGTAATATAACCAACCGCAAATTAGTGGTGCATTACTGTGCAGACCATGTTTCCCCACTTAATAATATCTTGACAAAACATCAAAGCGATTTTCGCCCGGTTTTATTTGACGATTCCATCTCGAGTTTCATTACCTGCGTGTGGTGAATGCAATCTAAAAGGCAGTCTAATGACATGCATTGTGCTGAGTGGATTAAGTAGCCCTGGTGTGCTAACATTTCCCCCGATCATCCCAGGGCATTGTGTTGTGGTTTATAGACCTCCTAGACCGTCTCTCATTGGTTGCTGACAAGGTATTGGCAACTGTAACCAACGGCTTGTGAGTTATGGGAACTTTCTGATGAGGAATCTTCGTCCTTATTGGTTGGTGTATCATGAAACCAGGGGTTGGAGAGGGCTGTGTTTCTGTTTTTTTTTTATGTGTGTGCGTGCGTGCGTGCGTGTGTGTGTGTGCGTGTGTGTGTGTGCGTGTGTGTGTGTGTGTGTGCGTGTGTGCGTGTGTGTGTGTGTGTGTGTGTGTGTGTGTGTGTGTGTGTGTGTGCGTGTGTGTGTGTGTGTGTGTGTGTGTGTGTGTGTGTGTGTGTGTGTGCGTGCGTGTGCGTGTGTGTGTGTGTGCGTGTGTGTGTGTGTGTGTGTGCTCGTGTGCATGGGCAATGGAATAACTTTTGACACTGGCTAGAGGCTAAGTCCCAGTGTCTTCAGACTAGACTGGGAGGTAGGGACCGTGGGACTGAAAAACAGCTGTCTCAAGGCCATCAGACTGTTAAAAAGCCATCACTATCCAGCCAGTACCCTGCCCTGAACTTAGTCACTGTCACTAGCCTGCTACCACCCGTGTCACTGTTACTAGCCTGCTACCACCCGCTTAGTCAACCCTGCATATATACAGTACCAGTCCGAAGTTTGCACACGCCTACTCATTCAAGGGATTTTCTTTATTTTGACTATTTTCTACATTGTAGATCAGTAGTGAAGACATCAAAACTATGAAATAACACATATGGAATCATGTAGTAAGCAAAAAAGTGTTAAAAAAATCAAAATATATTTTAAATCTGAGATTCTTCAAAGTAGCTACCCTTTGCCTTGATGACAGCTTTGCACACTCTTGGAATTCTCTCAACCAGCTTCATGACCTGGAATGCATTTCAATTAGCAGGTGTGCCTTGTTAAAAGTTAATTTGTCGAATTTCTTTCCTTCTAGATGCGTTTGAGCCAATCAGTTGAGTTGTGACAAGGTAGGCGTGGTATACAGAAGATAGCCCTATTTGGTAAAAGACCAAGTCCATATTATGGCAAGAAAAGCTCAAAAAAGGCAAAGAGAAACGATAGTCCATCACTACTTTAAGACACGAAGGTCAGTCAATCCGGAAAATTTTGATAACTTTTTAAGGTTCTTCAAATACAGTCGCAAAAACCATCAGGCGCTATGAAACTGGACCGCCACAGGAAAGGAAGACCCAGAGTTACCTCTGCTGCAGAGGATAAGTTCATTAGAGTTACCAGCCTCCGAAATTGCAGACCAAATAAATGCTTCACAGAGTTCAAGTAAGCAACACATCTCAACATCAACTGTTCAGAGGAGACTGTGTGAATCAGGCCTTCATAGTCGAATTGCTGCAAAGAAAACACTACAAAAGGACACCATTAAGAAGAGAATTGCTTGGGCCAAGAAACATGAACAATGGAAATTAGACCTGTGGAAATCTGTCCTTTGTTCTGATGAGTCCAAATTTGAGATTTTTGGTTCCAACCGCCGTGTCTTTGTGAGACGCAGAGTAGGTGAACGGATGATCTCCGCCTGTGTGGTTCCCACCGTGAAGCATGGAGGAGGAGGTGTGATGGTGTGGGGGTGCTTTGCCGGTGACACTGTATATTTCGAATTCAAGTCACAGTTAACCAGCATGGCTACCACAGAATTCTGCAGCTATATGCCATCCCATCTGGTTTGCGCTTAGTGGGACTCTCATTTGTTTTTCAACAGGACAATGACCCAACACACCTCCCAGTTGTGTAAGGGCTATTTGACCAAGAAGGAGAGTGATGGAGTGCTGCATCAGATGACCTGGCCTCCACAATCACACGATTTCAACCCAATTGAAATGGTTTGGGATGAGTTAGACCGCAGAGTAAAGGAAAAGCAGCCAACAAGTGCTCAGCATATGTGGGAACTCCTTCAAGACTGTTGGAAAAGCATTCCAGGTGAAGCTGATTGAGAGAATTCCAAGAGTGTCCAAAGCTGTAATCAAGGCAAAGGGTTGCTTCTTTGAAGAATCCAAAAAATGTAATACATTTTGATTTTTTAAACATTTTTTGGGTTACTACATGATTCCATATGTGGTATTTCATAGTTTTGATGTCTTCACTATTATTCATTGTGAAAATAGTAAAAATAAAGAAAAACCCTTGAATGAGTAGGTGTTGTCACGGATCCCTCCGGAAACTTTCATTATGCACACCTGGTCCCTATTCCCAGTGATTAGTAATTGATAAGTGTGTCCATTGTTCTCCAGTGTCCTGTCGATTATTGTTCCAATGTCTGTTGGTTCGTGTGAGTACCTGTGCTTTGTTGTTTTGGCTTTTGTGCCGTGTATATTGTGCAGATGATTACAGGTCTCGTCCCGTGTGGTATCATTGTGTGCTTGTGTATTTATTCGAGGTACTCCTCGCTCTTTTGTTTGGGTTTCAACCTTGTGTTTTTGTTACGTGTTTGTTTGGTCTCCGTCCCTGTGCAATTCACGCCATAATTTGGGTGAAATAAAAACCCATGTTGCGCATTCCTGCGCTTGTCTCCCGATCATTCATGCCAACGTGGCAGGTGTGTCCAAACTTTTGACTGGTACTGTATATATAAATACACTATATATATAAACAAAAGTATGTGGACACCCCTTCAAATTAGTGGATTCTGCAATTTCAGCCACATCCATTGCGGACAGGTGTATAAATCGAACACACAACGATGCATTCGCCATAGACAAACATTGGCAGTAGAATAGCCTTACTGAAGAGCTCAGTGACTTTCAACATGGCACCGTCATAGGGTGCCACCTTTCCAATGAGTCAGTTCGTCAAGTTTCTGCCCTGCTGTAGCTGGCTCGGTCAACTGTAAGTGGTGTTATTGTGAAGTGGAAACGTCTAGGAGCAACAACAGCTCAGCCGCGAAGTGGTAGGCCACACAGCTCACAGAACAGGACCGCCGAGTGCTGAAGCGCATAGCTTGTAAAAATTGTCTGTCCTCAATTTCAACACTCACTACCGTGTACCAAACTACCTCTGGAAGCAATATCAGCACAATAACCGACTTCAGTAGGAAAATTATTGCTAGACAGGACATTCAACGTTTATTGTTGTCTTGGCAAGCTAGTCCAGTGTATATTTGCCCTTGTGTTTAGGTTATTGTCCTGCTGAAAGGTGAATTTGTTTACCAGTGTCTGTTGGAAAGCAGACTGAACCAGGTTTTCCTCTACGATTTTGACTGTGCTTAACTCTATTCCATTTATTTTTATCCCCCCCAAAACTCCCTAGTCCTTGCCGTTGACAAGCATACCCATAACGTGATGCAGACACCACCATGCTTGAAAATATGAAGGGTGGTACTCGGTGATACTCATGTGTTGTGTTGGATTTGCCCCAAACATAATGCTTTGTATTCATAAAGTTAAAAGCTACAGGCTAGCTAGTTAGCGTTATATTCTTCCTGCTAGTAGCCTCTTCGCTCTACTCATTGGATACACCAATGTGTGCAGGGGTGTATTCATTACACAAACCGGTTACCATTTAAGAACCCAACAGAAACAAACAAGAGCAAGCAGAATGAAACTGGGAGGAACCAACCTGAATTTGTCCAATAGAAACTCTCGCTCTCGCCGTTTGGAGTAAACGGTCTGAGAGAGAGAGGAGACATGAATGAGTAGTGCCGAGGGCAGGTGGTTCACCAGAGGAATCACATACATACACTAATACATGATCACATACAAACGGGTAACAGAGTTCAGAACATGCCGTAAGCTCTCTCCACAGCTAGCTTAAAATGTGGCAGATGAAGTCGTTCAATTGGTACTTTTTGGGTGGCTCAAACCATTGGTAGGTTGTTAAGGAGAAGAGTTGTGTGTTTGAGAGCAGTGTGGGACAGGGACAGTGGAGGAAGATATACTGGTTTGAGACCAGTGTGGGACAGGGACAGTGGAGGAAGAGCTACTGGTTTGAGACCAGTGTGGGACAGGGACAGTGGAGGAAGAGATACTGGTTTGAGACCAGTATGGGCCAGTGGAGGAAGAGATACTGGTTTGAGACCATTATGGGACAGTGGAGGAAGAGATACTGGTTTGAGACCATTATGGGACAGTGGAGGAAGAGATACTGGTTTGAGACCAATGTGGGACAGGGACAGTGGAGGAAGAGATACTGGTTTGAGACCAGTATGGGACAGTGGAGGAAGAGATACTGGTTTGAGACCAGTATGGGACAGTGGTGGAAGAGATACTGGTTTGAGACCAGTGTGGGACAGGGACAGTGGAGGAAGAGATACTGGTTTGAGACCAGTATGGGACAGTGGAGGAAGAGATACTGGTTTGAGACCAGTATGGGACAGGGACAGTGGAGGAAGAGATACTGGTTTGAGACCATTATGGGACAGTGGAGGAAGAGATACTGGTTTGAGACCAGTATGGGACAGTGGAGGAAGAGATACTGGTTTGAGACCAGTATGGGACAGGGACAGTGGAGGAAGAGCTACTGGTTTGAGACCAGTATGGGACAGTGGAGGAAGAGATACTGGTTTGAGACCAGTATGGGACAGTGGAGGAAGAGATACTGGTTTGAGACCAGTGTGGGACAGGGACAGTGGAGGAAGAGATACTGGTTTGAGACCATTATGGGACAGTGGAGGAAGAGATACTGGTTTGAGACCAGTGTGGGACAGTGGAGGAAGAGATACTGGTTTGAAACCAGTATGGGACAGTGGTGGAAGAGATACTGGTTTGAGACCAGTGTGGGACAGGGACAGTGGAGGAAGAGATACTGGTTTGAGACCAGTATGGGACAGTGGAGGAAGAGTTACTGGTTTAAGACCAGTATGGGACAGGGACAGTGGAGGAAGAGATACTGGTTTGAGACCATTATGGGACAGTGGAGGAAGAGATACTGGTTTGAGACCAGTATGGGACAGTGGAGGAAGAGATACTGGTTTGAGACCAGTATGGGACAGTGGAGGAAGAGATACTGGTTTGAGACCAGTATGGGACAGGGACAGTGGAGGAAGAGATACTGGTTTGAGACCAGTATGGGACAGGGACAGTGGAGGAAGAGATACTGGTTTGAGACCAGTGTGGGACAGTGGAGGAAGAGATACTGGTTTGAGACCAGTATGGGACAGTGGAGGAAGAGATACTGGTTTGAGACCAGTATGGGACAGTGGAGGAAGAGATACTGGTTTGAGACCAGTGTGGGACAGGGACAGTGGAGGAAGAGATACTGGTTTGAGACCATTATGGGACAGTGGAGGAAGAGATACTGGTTTGAGACCAGTGTGGGTTACCTAAACCTGTTTGCTTTCTTTGCCCGACTACGAGCATGTAGGCTAGATATGAGAGAATTGTTATTTATTTATTTTAAAATCAGTATTTGCAAACAATGTAATTGTGACACTATTTATGTTTTTCAGGTGATCATAGTGACGGTTTAGGAATGCAATTATTTAAATCAGGTGTGTTAGCTTGGGGCTGGCGAAAAGTGTGACACCGATCAGGACCCTGTGAGATGGAGTACCACGACGAGGATGACCCAATCAGGACCCTGAGAGCTGTAGTACCATGATAAGGATGACCCAATCAGGACCCTGAGAGCTGTAGTACCACGATGAGGATGACCCAATCAGGCCCCTGAGAGCTGTAGTACCATGATGAGGATGACCCAATCAGGCCCCTGAGGGCTGTAGTACCACGATGAGGATGACCCAATCAGGCCCCTGAGGGCTGTAGTACCATGATGAGGATGACCCAATCAGGCCCCTGAGGGCTGTAGTACCACCATGAGGATGACCCAATCAGGCCCCTGAGGGCTGTAGTACCACGATGAGGAGGACCCAATCAGGACCCTGAGGGCTGTAGTACCACGATGAGGATGACCCAATCAGGACAATGAGAGCTGTAGTACCATGATGAGGATGACCCAATCAGGACCCTGAGGGCTGGAGTACCACGATGAGGATGACCCAATCAGGACCCTGAGGGCTGGAGTACCACGATGAGGATGACCCAATCAGGCCCCTGAGGGCTGGAGTACCACGATGAGGATGACCCAATCAGGACCCTGAGGGCTGGAGTACCACGATGAGGATGACCCAATCAGGACCCTGAGGGCTGTAGTACCACGATGAGGATGACCCAATCAGGACCCTGAGAGCTGTAGTACCACGATGAGGATGACCCAATCAGGCCCCTGAGGGCTGTAGTACCATGATGAGGATGACCCAATCAGGACCCTGAGGGCTGTAGTACCATGATGAGGATGACCCAATCAGGACCCTGAGAGCTGTAGTACCACGATGAGGATGACCCAATCAGGACCCTGAGGGCTGTAGTACCATGATGAGGATGACCCAATCAGGCCCCTGAGAGCTGTAGTACCACGATGAGGATGACCCAATCAGGACCCTGAGAGCTGTAGTACCATGATGAGGATGACCCAATCAGGACCCTGAGAGCTGTAGTACCACGATGAGGATGACCCAATCAGGACCCTGAGGGCTGTAGTACCATGATGAGGATGACCCAATCAGGACCCTGAGAGCTGTAGTACCACGATGAGGATGACCCAATCAGGACCCTGAGGGCTGTAGTACCATGATGAGGATGACCCAATCAGGCCCCTGAGAGCTGTAGTACCACGATGAGGATGACCCAATCAGGACCCTGAGAGCTGTAGTACCATGATGAGGATGACCCAATCAGGACCCTGAGAGCTGTAGTACCACGATGAGGATGACCCAATCAGGACCCTGAGGGCTGTAGTACCACGATGAGGATGACCCAATCAGGCCCCTGAGAGCTGTAGTACCACCATGAGGATGACCCAATCAGGCCCCTGAGAGCTGTAGTACCACGACGAGGATGACCAGATCGAGATGGAATCAACCAGCTAGTCCCCCCACCTGTTTCTCTCTTCTCTCTCCCTCTACTATAACCATCTTTGGCGATTGAACTGAGAGGGATGTAAACACTAGGGGTGTGCTGTCTTTGGCCATACTCGTATTTGTAACCGTATCCGTGAATTGACAGTTGATAGTCGGATCGGATGACAATCGTAATAGATGAGTGTTTTGATATGTTTAAATATATGTTGGCAAAAAAATTGAAGATTAAGAGCAATGTCCAGAGGGGTGGGTTTGTGGCATCTGTCACTCAGTCAGAATGTGCATCAGCGTTTCATATTTGTTCACGCTTGCAAACGTCCTCGCCATGTGATTTATAATAGTAGCAAGCAGCAGCGATCTAAATGATCAGACCCCAAAACATGTGAGGATCACTGATTGGGTGAAATTATGATGAAGCAAGTGGATGGAGAATTACAGCTTCAGTCTATCCAATCAGAGCATCAGGATCTTTACAACAGACAGTTATTTAAACCACGTGGAACCTCACACATGACTGACTGACATGAGAAAGACGCGTGCTGGCACCAGAAGAGTACTTTTTTCCCCCATCAACGATAATTAAAAAACAAACTTGGATCATAATCGTATCCAGAAAATTGCCCATATTTGTTGCTATACTTGTTTAGTCCTGTTACTTGGCACACCCCAGCCCGACTAACCAGTGTCTGCATGTAGCCTCGCCACTTTTTATTTTTCACTGTCTTTTGACTGTTGTTTTATTTCTTTACTTACCTATTGTTCACCTAATACCTTTTTGCACTATAAGTTAGAGCCTGTAAGTAAGCATTTCACTGTAAGGTCTCTAAACCTGTTGTATTCAGCGCACGTGCCAAATAAACTTTGATTTGATTTAAACACAGACAATTTGTGATTCCTTCACCATTACATTATCATTGCATCATCATCAGCCCCAAGAGATCCACAGATGACACAATCTGTATTGCATTCCACACGGCCTTTTCCCACATGGACAAAAGGAACACCTATGTGAGAATGCTGTTCATTGACTACAGCTCAGTGTTCAACCCCATAGTGAGCACAAAGCTCATCACTAAGCTCAGGACTCTGGGACTAAACACCTCCCTCTGCAACTGGATCCTGGACTTCCTGATGGGCCGCCCCCAGGTGGTAAGGGTAGGCAAAAACACATCTGCCACGCTGATCCTCAACACGGGGGCCACTCAGGGGTGCGTGCTTAGTCCCCTTGTCTACTCCTTATTCACCCACGACTGCGTGGCCAAGCACGACTCCAAAACCATCATTAAGTTTGCTGACGACACAATTGTGGTAGGCCTGATCATCGACAATGATGAGACAGCCTATAGGGAGGAGGTCAGAGACCTGGCAGTGTGGTGCAAGGACAACATCCTCTCTCTCTCAACGTGACCATTACAAAAGGAGTTGATTGTGGTGTCCACATCATCAACCAACTATTATGGTCCAAACACACCAAGACAGTTGTGAAGAGGGCACGACAATGCCTATTTCCCCCCGTCAGGAGACTGAAAAGATATGTCATGGATTCCCAGATCCCCAAATAGTTCTACAGCATCACCGCCTGGTATGGCAACTGCTCGGCACCCAAACGTTAGGCGCTACAGAGGGTAGTGCGTACGGCCCAGTATATCACTGGGGCCAAGCTTCCTTCATACTAGGCGTGTCAGAGGAAAAGACTCCAGTGACCCAAGTCATAGGCTGTTCTCTCTGCTACCGCACAACAAGCGGTACCGGAGAGCCAAGTCTAGGACCAAGATGCTCTTTAACAGCTTCTACCCTCAAGCCACAAGACTGCTGAACAATTAATCAAATGGCCACCCAGGGAGTAATAAGGGAGTCATCTTTGTTTCATATTCTTGTAAGTTTGTGCTAAGGAGGTACTGATGATTGTATTACAATCATATAGGTAAGGTTGACTTGAGTTGTTTATGAATTAAGCAGTTAAAAGTAAGGAAAAATCAGGCAAAGAGGCTGCAACATCAGTCAACGGCCATCTTTCAGCAAAGCAACATTGCCAGGACACGTGTTTTGGGGTGAGATTCAAAAAATATATTGGAGATATTGTCAAATAGTATCTAATACCCGACGATCAAGGTTGAGAACAGACATAGTTGTAACGTTCTACTTCTGTTTGATGAAGCTGTCACGTCATTATGCTATTGTATGTAATTTCACCATTGGTTTGATTAGCTAACGAGAGCTCGATTTGATGGAACAAAATTAACTTTTGTAGCTAGTCTAAGCTCATGCCTGTTAGATAGTTCTGCTTTGAATTTAATTGTGGATATTTATTTTATTTATTTATTTATTTTATTTTACCGTTATTTTACCAGGTAAGTTGACTGAGAACACGTTCTCATTTGCAGCAACGACCTGGGGAATAGTTACAGGGTAGAGGAGGGGGATGAATGAGCCAATTGTAAACTGGGGATTATTAGGTGACCATATGGCTGAGATAATTTAACAAAATAAGTATGTTGAGGTTCAATGTTGTCACGAGTCAGTTAGCTAGCCAGCTAGTCAACTTGTGCTATAACTGGACTGCTCGGACAAGAATTGAACCAAGGAAGCCTGGCTATCAAGCTAGATAGCTAGCAACTAACATTGCAACGTCAACTAACAAAACAGATACAATTTCAATAATGTAGGTTAGTGTAGGTTATCTGGCTTGAATTACATTTTAAAAATGGCTATGATATGGCTGAGAACAAAAAATATATTGAGCGTTAATGTGGTCGGATAGAACGTTCTGGACAGCTCCGACCCAAGTCAAGGCCTGTACGTCTATATTAATAATGTGCCATTTGGCAGATGCATTTTATCCAAAGCAACTTACAGAGTGCATAAATTTGTCATATTGGTGATGCAGGGAATATATGACAGACTGCTTAAGTAATGACATGGGCATAAACACAGCGATGAGACGTTGGCTGACTGGTTTGACGGCTGGGTGAGATGTACTGTGTACTCCTCCTACGTGTCGCTGGTATAAACTCTACAGCTCCATTACTCCCTCAGGATCCGGGCTGTGCTTTTATTAGCGACCTGAAAGTAGCATTCACCTCTGACCCTTGACCTTTGTAAGAGGCTTGTTGATGGGCTGTGTGTGTGTGTGTGTGTGAGAGAGCGAGCGAGCGAGCGAGAGTGCACTTGTGTGTGTGGGATGTGAGGATATTCTGCAATTCCCCGGATTTTTCTCCCTGTCAGATAACGGCGAGAGGTCAGATACGGACACTAACACACGCAGAGGGAGTAAAATAAGTAAAATACACATCTCCAAAAATCGACTTACATTTTTTTTATTACACCTCTTTTCCAGAAAAACAAGATTTATTTTAGGAGACATTTCTGGTCTTCACATGGGATTGGACACAGCCAGGAAATAGAGACTAGAGGGGGGGATGGTTTATACGTGAACATCCCTGACTGGATAACTTGTGGAAACAATGCACGGAAGCAATAAAAGAGGGTCTATAAAACCTTTGGGGAAGATTAAGGTAAAGGAAAGTCTTCTGGACTCTGAAGACCTAAATCATCTGACTTTTAAGACTCTATTTTGAACTGAGATGGGACTATTTTATCTTTATGTGCTTTATGTAGTTAAACCATTTAAAGGGCGTAATGAATTCAGTCGAAAACTAGGTGGTCTGGCCCCTTTGACCGTTCAGACATTGCTCAATACTGAGTGAAAAGACCAGACGTGGTCGTCACCTGGCGCCCCTGACAAAAAGGAAAATGTTAGTGGCCATATTTCTGCTGTTGACAGACAGGTGATCTCCCCTGGACCCGTCGGGAGAGGCAGATGTGCTGCCGCCGCCAGAGGGCAGGGTCGAGTGGAGAGCCAGGTCTGGCACTGATTAGGGAGACAGGACTACCCCCCCCTCTTTCTCTCCATTAGTGCTCCCATTCCTCTTGCACTTTGTTTACCGTTGGTGATTGCAGTCCTGGCAGATCTCCCTCTTATATCCACCTGTGTGGGGGAGTGTGGGAGTACAAAGACAGCTGGGAGAAAGCAAAGTATTTAACCTTAATCTAACAGAGGCTTTATTTACTGGACTTGTACTTGTATTGTGTGTTTGTTGGACCACATACCTGTCTTAACCATGTAGATTAGCCCATATGGCGAAGGAGGGACGGGATGGTTGTGATAAACTGTTATGTAGGAGACGCCAGATTCAAAGACCTAATGGAAAATGGAAAACAAACTCTCTCTCTCTCTCTCTCTCTCTCTCTCTCTCTCTCTCTCTCTCTCTCTCTCTCTCTCTCTCTCTCTCTCTCTCTCTCTCTCTCTCTCTCTCTCTCTCTCTCTCTCTCTCTCTCTCTCTCTGTCTCGCTCTCTCTCTCTCTCTCTCTCTCTGTGTGGAGACTTCTGCGTGTAGAACGGCTCATAATAATGTCTGGAATGGAGTACATGGAATGGTATCAAACACATTTTTTTAATGGTATCAAACACATGGTTTTCATGGTATCAAACACATGGTTTTCATGGTATCAAACACATGGTTTTAATGGTATCAAAAACATGGTTTTCATTGTATCAAACACATGGTTTCATGGTATCAAACACATGGTTTCATGGTATCAAACACATGGTTTCGTTGTATCAAACACATGGTTTTCATTGTATCAAACACATGGTTTTAATGGTATCAAAAACATGGTTTTCATTGTATCAAACACATGTTTTCATGGTATCAAACACATGGTTTTCATGGTATCAAACACATGGTTTTCATGGTATCAAACACATGGTTTCATGGTATCAAACACATGGTTTTCCTGGTATCAAACACATGGTTTCATGGTATCAAACACATGGTTTCATGGTATCAAACACATGGTTTTCATTGTATCAAACACATGGTTTTCATGGTATCAAACACATGGTTTCATGGTATCAAACACATGGTTTTCATGGTATCAAACACATGGTTTTCATGGTATCAAACACATGGTTTTCATGGTGTCAAACACATGGTTTCATTGTATGAAACACATGGTTTCATGGTATCAAACACATGGTTTTCATGGTATCAAACACATGGTTTTCATGGTATCAAACACATGGTTTTCATGGTATCAAACACACGGTTTCATGGTATCAAACACATGGTTTCATTGTATCAAACACATGGTTTCATTGTATCAAACACATGGTTTTCATGGTATCAAACACATGGTTTTCATGGTATCAAACACATGGTTTTCCATCCATTCTACTCCATTTCAGCCATTATTATGAACCGTCATCCCCTCAGCCGCCTCTACTGCTCTACTGTATAACTTTCCATTGAGCAAAGACAAATCAAAAATGTGAAGCCATGGTACTACCTGAAACAGACCACCATTTTGTGCGCCCGTAAATGTCGTATTTTCTTCTTTCAGGCTGCACTTCGAACATAATCCACACAGGCTTGTTTTCAAACCATACGTTATATGCAGTGACTTCGGAAAGTATTCAGACCACTTTACTTTTTCCCACATTTTGTTACGTTATAGCCTTATTCTAAAATAGATTAAATATAATCCTCAGCAATCTACACACATTACCCCATAACGACAATAAAAAAAAGGTGCATCCTGTTTCCATTGATCCTCTTTGAGATGTTTCTACAACTTGATTGAAGTCCACCTGTGGTAAATTCAATAGATTGGACATGATTTGGAAAGGCACACACCTGTCTATATAAGGTCCCACAGTTGACAGTGCATGTCAGAGCAAAAATCAAGCCATAAGGTCAAAGGAATTGTTCGTAGAGCTCCGAGAAAGGATTGTGTCGAGGCACAGATCTGGGGAAGTGTACCAAAAATGTTCTGCAGCATTGAAGGTCCCTAAGAACACAGTGGCCTTCACCATTCTTAAATGGAAGAATTTTGGAACCACCAAGCCTCTTCCTAGAGCTGAACGCCCGGCAAATCTGAGCAATCAGGGGAGGAGGGCCTTGGTCAGGGAGGTGACCAAGAACTCGATGGTCACTCTTACAGAGCTCTGGAGTTCCTCTGTGGAGATGAGGGAACCTTCCAGAAGGACAACCATCTCTGCAGCACTCCACCAATCAGGACTTTATGGTGTCCAGATGGAAGCCACTCCTCAGGAAAAAGGCACATGACAGCCCGCTGGAGTCTGTCAAAAGGCACCTAAAGACTCTCAGACCATGAAAAACAATATTCTCTGGTCTGATGAAACCAAGATTAAACTCTTTGGCTTGAAACCAAGCGTCACGTCTGGATGAAACCTGACACTGTTCCTGGCACCAAACCTGACACCATTCCTGGCCCCAAACCTGGCACCATTCCTGGCACCAAACCTGACACCATTCCTGGCACCAAACCTGGCACCAAACCTGACACCATTCCTGGCACCAAACCCGACACCATTCCTGGCACCAAACCAGACAACATTCCGGGCACCAAACCTGACACCATTCCTGGCACCAAACCTGACACCATTCCTGGCACCAAACCTGACACCATTCCTGGCACCAAACCTGACACCATTCCTGGCACCAAACCTGGCACCAAACCTAACACCAAACCTGACACCATTCCTGGCACCAAACCTGACACCATTCCTGGCACCAAACCTGACACCATTCCTGGCACCAAACTTGGCACCATTCCTGGCACCAAACCTGGCACCATTCCTGGCACCAAACCTGGCACCATTCCTGGCACCAAACCTGGCACCATTCCTGGCACCAAACCTGACACCATTCCGGGCACCAAACCTGGCACCATTCCTGGCACCAAACCTGGCACCATTCCTGGCACCAAACCTGGCACCAAACCTGGCACCATTCCTGGCACCAAACCTGACACCATTCCGGGCACCAAACCTGGCACCATTCCTGGCACCAAACCTGGCACCAAACCTGACACCATTCCGGGCACCAAACCTGGCACCAAACCTGACACCATTCCTGGCACCAAACCTGACACCATTCCTGGCACCAAACCTGGCACCATACCTGGCACCAAACCTGACACCAATCCTGGCACCAAACCTGACACCATTCCTGGCACCAAACCTGACACCATTCCTGGCACCAAACCTGGCACCATTCCTGGCACCAAACCTGGCACCATTCCTGGCACCAAACCTGGCACCATTCCTGGCACCAAACCTGGCACCATTCCTGGCACCAAACCTGGCACCAAACCTGGCACCAAACCTGGCACCAAACCTGGCACCAAACCTGGCACCATTCCTGGCACCAAACCTGGCACCAAACCTGGCACCATAGGCATCCTGGTGCTTGTGAATATCCTTTCTTTTTGTGACTTCAGACCAATGCCTATTCTCTCTTAAAACATAGCTTTTTTGTTTTTAGTTAAATTAGCATTTAGTAAGCTGAGAAATGCAATAAATAGTCACCTTTTCATAATGCATATTGTTGAAAAAGAAATGACATTTAAATCACATTGCGAGATTATAATGAGGTTTACAGCATTTTTTGGGGGGAGGGACTTTGCACAGTTCTTTTGCATTTCCAAATTTTGTCTACAGTCTGAAATCTTTGGCCAAAGTGACATGAATCCAGACCTTCTGAGCAAACTTTAAACCGGATTAAGTGAATGTTCTTGATCTCAAGTCGATAAAACATTAAATTAAGAGAGGGAAGTAATATCCTAAAACAAATAAATATGTTGACTCAATTGTTGTTCTGTCATAAAAAAAAAAACTATACCATTTACAGTGTGGTTTTTATAAACTTCAATATCCTTGCTTGCGTGTGCAGAAAGATTTTGGTCTGCAGCCTAGCTCTAGCTCTGGCCAGCCTAATGAATCCCATTAAATCAATTCCCTTCTCATTAAGTGGCCAAATATTGGAGCAAGTACACAAGCCGCCATTGTGAGGGAATCCAGGACTGGGAGTAATTTTCAGGGAAATACAAACAAGCTGTTACTTTATTATTTTATTCCACCATCCTCTCTAAAAGAAGAAGACGGACTGATTTTGTATTAGACCTTTTTTTTTGCGTTTGTGCACAAGCATATTTCTGTCTGTCTATCTGTGTGTGTGTGTGTGTGTGTGTGTCTGCGTATGCTTGTAGTGTGTTTACAGATGGGTCTGGACTCTGACAGGTCTGGAAAGGGAGCAGACTTTACACTGAACAGACCACAAATCATCTGTCTTCACCTCAACGCTCCCAGGAACAACCCAATGCTAGCCAGTCCCTGCAAAATGAAATAGGGATTAGATATGAAAGCCATAGAAATTATTCAGGTTCAGCCATTTAGCACAACTATTTCTCACAGTTCTTATAGCTCTGAGTCAATTGGTTTCAGTGTGGGATTTTTTTGTTGTATTTGTAGTGACTCTGTGGTGTTTGCACTTTTTTTCTAGGCCTAACGTAGGGGGAGTACCTGGGTGGCTAACGTAGGGGGAGTACCTGGGTGGCTAACGTAGGGGGAGTACCTGGGTGGCTAATGTAGGGGGAGTACCTGGGTGGTTAACGTAGGGGGAGTACCTGGGTGGCTAACGTAGGGGGAGTACCTGGGTGGCTAACGTAGGGGGGGTACCTGGGTGGCTAACGTAGGGTGAGTACCTGGGTGGCTAATGTAGGGGGAGTACCTGGGTGGCTAATGTAGGGGGAGTACCTGGGTGGCTAATGTAGGGGGAGTACCTGGGTGGCTAATGTAGGGGGAGTACCTGGGTGGCTAACGTAGGGTGAGTACCTGGGTGGCTAACGTAGGGGGAGTACCTGGGTGGCTTACGTAGGGGGAGTACCTGGGTGGCTAACGTAGGGGGAGTACCTGGGTGGCTAACGTAGGGGGAGTACCTGGGTGGCTAACGTAGGGGGAGTACCTGGGTGGCTAACGTAGGGGGAGTACCTGGGTGGCTAACGTAGGGGGAGTACCTGGGTGGCTAACGTAGGGGGAGTACCTGGGTGGCTAACGTAGGGGGAGTACCTGGGTGGCTAACGTAGGGGGAGTACCTGGGTGGCTAACGTAGGGGGAGTACCTGGGTGGCTAACGTAGGGGGAGTACCTGGGTGGCTAACGAAGGGGGAGTACCTGGGTGGCTAACGTAGGGGGAGTACCTGGGTGGCTAACGTAGGGGGAGTACCTGGGTGGCTAACGTAGGGAGAGTACCTGGGTGGCTAACAAAGGGGGAGTACCTGGGTGGCTAACAAAGGGGGAGTACCTGGGTGGCTAACGTAGGGGGAGTACCTGGGTGGCTAACGTAGGGGGAGTACCTGGGTGGCTAACGTAGGGGGAGTACCTGGGTGGCTAACGTAGGGGGAGTACCTGGGTGGCTAACGTAGGGGGAGTACCTGGGTGGCTAACATTGGGGGAGTACCTGGTTGGCTAACGTAGGGGTAGTACCTGGTTGGCTAACGTAGGGGGAGTACCTGGTTGGCCAACGTAGGGGTAGTACCTGGTTGGCCAACGTAGGGGTAGTACCTGGTTGGCTAACGTAGGGGTAGTACCTGGTTGGCTAACGTAGGGGTAGTACCTGGTTGGCTAACGTAGGGGTAGTACCTGGTTGGCTAACGTAGGGGTAGTACCTGGGTGGCTAATGTAGGGGGAGTACCTGGGTGGCTAAAGTAGGGGGAGTACCTGGGTGGCTAACGTAGGGGAGTACCTGGTTGGCTAATGTAGGGGAAGTACCTGGTTGGCCAACGCCAAAGACGTCTTGTTGGCATAAACGGAAGGAATGTACTAACATGACCACTCCCTATTGTCTCTAAATGTACATTTCATATTTATTTCCCCTCGGTCCCTCTCACTCCCTCTCTCTTTCTTCCTCTCCATCTCTCCGTCTCTCGCCTGTGGAGATGTGCTATGTTTTTTCTGGGGCGACCCAGATGTGACCCATACTCTCTGGCCTGGTGTGAACTGGAAACCTGGCGCATGGGTTCCCTAAGTCCCTCTGGGATAGTGGTTCTACTCAGTGCAGCCATCAGGGTCTCGGGGCTGGCAACTGCTTCAACACAGCATAAATCACATAGTGTTGGCGGTGAGGACAGGCCACGGATGTAGAAAGCCTGGGCTGAGGAATGTGTGTGTGACTGCGTGTGTGTGTGTGTGACTGCGTGTGTTTGTGACTGCGTGTGTGTGAGACTGTGTGTGTGTGTGATTGCATGTGTGTGTGTGACTGCATGTGTGTGTGACTGCGTGTGTGTGTGTGTGTGACTGCGTGCTTGTGTGTGTCAGTTTGACTACATGCGTGTGTGATTGTATGCGTGACTGTGTGTGAGGAAGGGGGAACACTCACTGTCTGACTTGTTATCCTCTCAGCCTTCTCTCTCTCCTCAGCCCCTGAAATCCTCCACCTTCCCTTCCCATCGATCCCAAATGGCACCCGTGGGAGACTACAGCCCAGTCAGGGAGAATTCGTTTCTCACAGGTGGACTGTCTTAAGCATTGGCTCGTTGTCAACCGTGGCAGATGGCTCCAAATCCTAAATGTATAAAGATGAGCTCAGCTCTTCCTCATCTTCCTCTCTTCTTAGGGGACGAAGCTATGGCTTTCCCTTAAAATACCTCATTACATTTATTTAACCCCTTAAAGAATTAGCTTATAGCCTTCTGATAGCTTTACAAATGAACAATGTCGCTAAGATATTTTGTGTCCATTCTGTGTTTTTGTGACATTTGATGGGCGTGGCTTACAACGAGCATGCAACAGGCCAATGACGTGTTGACTTTGGTCTTAACGACGTTAAAGACAACAGGCCTATGATGTGTTGACGTCTGTCTGAAAGACGTTAAGGACAACAGGCCTATGATGGGTTGACGTCTGTCTGAAAGACGTTAAGGACAACAGGCCTATGATATGTTGACGTCTGTTTGAAAGACGTTAAGGACAACAGGCCTATGATGGGTTGACGTCTGTCTGAAAGACGTTAAGGACAACAGGCCTATGATATGTTGACGTCTGTCTGAAAGACGTTAAGGACAACAGGCCTATGATGTGTTGACGTCTGTCTGAAAGACGTTAAGGACAACAGGCCTATGATGTGTTGACTTTGGTCTGAAAGACGTTAAGGATCCGCTAAGTTATCAGGATCACAAAGGTTCCGTGAGTAATGGGACAACAAAGAGCATCACTGTTCTCTTTACCAACAACTCAATTGTCTTTCTACCCCGCCTTGTGTCGCACTATCCCCTCAAACATTTATGATAATCCCTGTAGCTCTCCCTACAATACCCTCAGACTATCTCTCTCTCTCTCTCTCTCTCTCCATCCATCCATCTCTCTTTCTTTTTTTCTACCGTTCACTCTCTCCCTCACACAATAGGTCCCCTCAGCTCTGGCCTCGTTTGATGTGTTCCTAAAAGGAGGAGCCCCCTCACTCACCTTCTGTCTCTCTTTTTCTTCCCCCGTCCACCCACCCTCTTTTAAAAAATTTCTCCTCCTCGTCTCACTCGCCACTTCCTCTCTAAGCTGTGCCCCTGGTGCCCTTTTGGTCCAATGACATAGTCCTCCTCTCTGCTCCGTCGCCACCTCCTACTCAGCCAGTCACACACACACACACACATTTACACACACACACACACACATTTACACACACACACACACACACACACACACACACACACACACACACACACACACACACACACACACACACACACACACACACACACACACACACACACACACACACACACACACACACAGAGAGAATTGGCACTAATAGCATCACAGATATTAATTACAGTAAAGGCACTATTAGCATCACTTATATTAATTACAGTAAAGGCACTAATAGCATCACAGATTTTAATTCACCTGACGTTTTATCTGCTCCTGGAGTCCATCGATAAACGTGTGTTTTTTAGCGCCTGCCAGTTCCCAATCTGTCTTCCCCACTGTCTACCTCTCTCCATCAATCTGTCTCTACCCTCCTGTCTTCCCCACTGTCTACCTCTCTCCATCAATCTGTCTCTACCCTCCTGTCTTCCCCACTGTCTACCTCTCTCCACCAATCTGTCTCTACCCTCCTGTCTTCCCCACTGTCTGCCTCTCTCCATCAATCTGTCTCTACCCTCCTGTCTTCCCCACTGTCTGCCTCTCTCCATCAATCTGTCTCTACCCTCCTGTCTTCCCCACTGTCTGCCTCTCTCCATCAATCTGTCTCTACCCTCCTGTCTTCCCCACTGTCTGCCTCTCTCCACCAATCTGACTCTACCCTCCTGTCTTCCCCACTGTCTGCCTCTCTCCATCAATCTGTCTCTACCCTCCTGTCTTCCCCACTGTCTGCCTCTCTCCATCAATCTGACTCTACCCTCCTGTCTTCCCCACTGTCTGCCTCTCTCCACCAATCTGACTCTACCCTCCTGTCTTCCCCACTTTCTGTCTCTCTCCATCAATCTGTCTGTCACTACATCAATGTATATACCCTCCTGTCTGCCTCTCTCCACCAATCTGACTCTACCCTCCTGTCTTCCCCACTGTCTGCCTCTCTCCATCAATCTGTCTGTCACTACATCACTGTCTCTACCCACCTGTCTTCCCCACTGTCTGCCTCTCTCCATCAATCTGTCTGTCACTACCTCACTGTATATACCCTCCTGTCTGCCTCTCTCCATCAATCTGTCTATACCCTCCTGTCTGCCTCTCTCCATCAATCTGTCTCTACCCTCCTGTCTTCCCCACTGTCTGCCTCTCTCCATCAATCTGTCTGTCACTACCTCACTGTATATACCCTCCTGTCTTCCCCACTGTCTGCCTCTCTCCATCAATCTGTCTGTCATTACATCACTGTCTATACCCACCTGTCTTCCCCACTGTCTGCCTCTCTCCATCAATCTGTCTGTCACTACCTCACTGTATATACCTTCCTGTCTACCTCTCTCCATCAATCTGTCTGTCACTCCCCCAGTCTATATGCACCTCTCTCCATCAATCTGTCTGTCACTCCCCCAGTCTATATGCACCTCTCTCCATCCATCTGTCTCTCACTCCCCCAGTCTATATGCACCTCTCTCCATCCATCTGTCTGTCACTCCCCCAGTCTATATGCACACCTCCAGCAATCTGTCTGTCACTCCCCCAGTCTACATGCACACCTCCATCAATCTGTCTGTCACTCCCCCAGTCTACATGCACACCTCCATCAATCTGTCTGTCACTCCCCCAGTCTATATGCACCTCTGTCCATCAATCTGTCTGTCACTCCCCCAGTCTATATGCACCTCTGTCCATCAATCTGTCTGTCACTCCCCCAGTCTATATGCACACCTCCATCAATCTGTCTGTCACTCCCCCAGTCTATATGCACACCTCCATCAATCTGTCTGTCACTCCCCCAGTCTATATGCACCTCTGTCCATCAATCTGTCTGTCACTCCCCCAGTCTATATGCACACCTCCATCAATCTGTCTGTCACTCCCCCAGTCTACATGCACACCTCCATCAATCTGTCTCTCACTCCCCCAGTCTACATGCACACCTCCATCAATCTGTCTGTCACTCCCCCAGTCTATATGCACACCTCCATCAATCTGTCTGTCACTCCCCCAGTCTATATGCACCTCTCTCCATCAATCTGTCTGTCACTCCCCCAGTCTATATGCACCTCTGTCCATCAATCTGTCTGTCACTCCCCCAGTCTATATGCACCTCTCTCCATCAAATGCACACCACATGGTGGTTCTCCCTTTGTTTATTGCACAGTCCAAGATCATTCCCCTGCAATAGCCAGCTAGCCGGTCGCAGTGATACATCTTGACAATTGTAATCTATTACGTGCTTTTGGCTCCAACCACAGTCTGTCTCACCACAGTCTGTCTCATCACAGTCTGTCTCACCACAGTCTGTCTCACCACAGTGTCTCACCACAGTCTGTCTCACCACAATCTGTTTCATCACAGTCTGTCTCACCACAGTCTGTCTCACCACAGTCTGTCTCACCACAGTGTCTCACCACAGTCTGTCTCACCACAATCTGTTTCATCACAGTCTGTTTCATCACAGTCTGTCTCATCAAAGTCTGTCTCATCAAAGTCTGTCTCATCAACATCTGTCTCACCACAGTCTGTTTCATCACAGTCTGTCTCCCCACAGTCTCTCCCCACAGTCTGTTTCATCACAGTCTGTCTCATCACAGTCTGTCTCACCACAGTCTGTCTCATCACAGTCTGTCTCACCACAGTCTGTCTCACCATAGTGTCTCACCATAGTGTCTCACCACAGTCTGTCTCACCATAGTGTCTCACCACAGTGTCTCACCACAGTCTGTCTCACCATAGTGTCTCACCACAGTGTCTCACCACAGTCAATACCATACACACAATACAATGTTTTTAGAGGGCAAAATACAATTCACTGACGACGCAATTCACAGTCTCAAAACACTTGACCCTGGTTGTTAGTGCAAATACAACAATATGGCCGCTGTTGTTGAATTTGGCTGATGGTGTGCTAAAGTAAACTGAAAAGGTTTATGGGTTGAGGTCCTTCACTTTGGAAGTCAGCTGTCTGTGGTCATCATGATAGGAAAACTCATCTTGGAAAATGTCTCTCCAGATTGAATGGAGCTGTGTAGCTATATAACAGTAAATCATTTTACACAAGGCGGTGGTCTATTTTTTTGTTACCTCAGTAAAACAACTCGCCTGGTTCCTGGCTCTCTATACACGATTGGAATCAAAGTCCATTTTCTAAATGGTTCATTTAGTTTTGGATGACTGCGCTCTTGCAGCCTTCTCGTTTCAAACAGATTGCATTGAATATCGCCTTACCCATAATGCAAAGAGTATGTGCTGACGCCTTTCCATTGTTTTGACTGAAACTAGGAGAAACAAGAACACGCACGCGCACGCACACACACACACACACACACACACACACACACACACACACACACACACACACACACACACACACACACACACACACACACACACACACACACACACACACACACACACACACACACACACACACACACACACACACACACAGTTATCCAGTGACACTCAAGTACCAATAAGGACCTGAATTCAGTCAGCGTCTCTGATCGGTGGAGACAGCTGTTGATCCTAAATGTTTGATATGCAAAGGTGAGCCCTACGAATCAGTGGTTCACCTTTTAGCCAGGTACATTTCTATGGTAACTAATGCTTCAGAACTAACCTGGTCCAGGGCAGGCTAACTCAGGGCTAACTCTGTTCATCCTGCATTCAGAACTAACCTGGTCCAGGGCAGGCTAACCCAGGGCTAACTCTGTTCATCCTGCATTCAGAACTAACCTGGTCCAGGGCAGGCTAACCCAGGGCTAACTCTGTTCATCCTGCATTCAGAACTAACCTGGTCCAGGGCAGGCTAACTCAGGGCTAACTCTGTTTATGCTGCATTCAGAACTAACCTGGTCCAGGATAGGCTAACCCAGGGCTAACTCTGTTTATCCTGAATGAAGTGTCTGAACCACGAGTTGAGAACCAAGGAAATCAGATTCCCTCACTCTCGCAAATCTGGAATGTGAAGCTACCTGAAGCTGGCTGCTTTATAAAAGCCTGATCTGGAATGTGAAGCTAATGGAAGCCAACTAGCTTTATAAAAGCCTGATCTGGAATGTGAAGCTAACTGAAGTTGGCTAGCTTTTTTAAAAGCCTGAGCAGATCTAGCGTTCTTCATAGTATACCCTTCTGGCCCCTCCCCCTCTGTTAAGAGTACGGCACTGTAATCGTTACTCCACACCACTACCTCTGAGGCCCACGCTCTGCCGGCCCACGCTCTGCCGGCCCACGCTCTGCCGGCCCACGCTCTGCCGGCCCACGCTCTGCCGGCCCACGCTCTGCCGGCCCACGCTCTGCCGGCCCACGCTCTGCCGGCCCACGCTCTGCCGGCCCACGCTCTGCCGGCCCAACTACCAGGCTCCATTGGAAAACAGTGGGAGTGTGTGTGTTTGTGTCTGTGTGTGTGGCAGATGGGCGAGATTGTCTGAATGTAAACCTGTCACTTGTGAGTGACTATCAGACTATCGCCGTCGTCGTCGCCACCCAACCCCACAGACAGACTGACAGACTGACTGACAGTGTTTAGCACAACGAGCAGCTGTCAACTGTGCAGTCGGAAAACAAACGGTTTAACGAATAAAGTAGGGGGTAAACAAAAAAGATGGATGGTGTGTTTCGGAGGATGGGATAAAATGGCTGTCTTGTAGGGATTTAATGTCAAGAAGAAATGTTTTGTTTTCTTAGCAGGAGTGGGTCTGGAATGTGTATGATACAGGCCTATGATTGTGTATGCATGATTCATTTAGAAATGCTGTTTAATCCATCATGTTTAAGTATGATTCATTAAGTATAAGTGTAATAACACAGATACTGCAATGCTGAGAATTGACAACACAAGTATTTTTTAAGCCATCATACTGCAGGTTAACCCCACAAAACCAACACCCTCATTCCAATCCTCACTTAAAAAAAAACAAAAGTGGCATGACACAACATAACTGGTTATGACAGCCAATCACAAGAGATCATGTAGTAACTAATCTGACCCTCACTGTGATGCATGATTCAAACATTTAGTTAAAATGTGCGATGAAATTTAAATCCGCAAAACACTATCTCCCAGTCTGTAATTACTAGCTATGCCACATGTTATCTCCCAGTCTGTAATTACTAGCTATGCCACATGTTATCTCCCAATCTGTAATCACTAGCTATGCCAAATGTTATCTCCCAATCTGTAATCACCAGCTATGCCAAATGTTATCTCCCAATCTGTATTCACCTGCTATGCCAAACGCTATCTCCCAATCTGTAATCACCAGCTATGCCAAATGTTATCTCCCAATCTGTAATCACCAGCTATGCCAAATGTTATCTCCCAATCTGTATTCACCTGCTATGCCACATGTTATCTCCCAATCTGTAATCACCAGCTATGCCAAATGTTATCTCCCAATCTGTAATCACTAGCTATGCCAGATGTTATCTCCCAATCTGTAGTCACCAGCTATGCCCTTCTTTCTTCCACTCTTGTTGTGCCGTTGTCCAGGTGCCTGCCATTACGCCAGTTATACGCCGTCTACTCCTGCCTAAATGTAACCGATTTCCCCCCCTTTGTTCCGTTCCTAGAGCCTAAACTGTTCCGTACTAAAGAACCCAAAAACCAGGACTAGGACTCACAGCATTTCAAAAGGGAGAAATTGTCTGAGTGTTGTATTCCAGCAAAGAGATGAACCGTTGTCCGTTGTATTCCAGCAAAGAGATGAACCGTTGCCCAAACCTTTGAAAGTAGTGTTCATTTGCTGAGTGATTTTTACATTTTAATGTCGCCGACTGAGCGTTTGGCTAAAGGGAGAGCTTAACTGTTTACTTTGCCAATTGTAAAGTCAGTAATCATGAAGTAACTTGGCACATTTGGGCAGTTTCAAACTCACCCATGAGAGTTGGTGTAACAGTAGACCAAATTTGTATCTGGTGTTTGGCCGGGAAGCGCATGGACGACTCAGGACTGCTGTGAACTCTCTTTCCCTTGCTCTCTCTGTAGTCTATCCCTCTCTCTTTCTGTAGTCTATCTCTCTCTCTTTCTGTAGTCTATCCCTCTCTCTTTCTGTAGTCGCTCTCTCTCTCTTTCTGTAGTATCTCTCTCTATAGTCTATCCCTCTTTCTGTAGTCTCTCTCTTTAGTCTCTCTCTGTAGTCTATCCCTCTCTCTTTCTGTAGTCTATCCCTCTCTCTCTCTGTAGTCTATCCCTCTCTCTTTCTGTAGTCTATCCCTCTCTCTTTCTGTAGTCTATCCCTCTCTCTCTCTGTAGTCTATCCCTCTCTCTTTCTGTAGTCTATCCCTCTCTCTTTCTGTAGTCTATCTCTCTCTCTGAAGTCTCTCTCTGTAGTCTATCTCCTTCTCAACTGTGGGACCTTATATAGACAGGTGTGTGTGTTTCCAAATCAAGACCAATCAATTGAATTTACCACAGGTGGACTCCAATCACGATCTCAAGGATGATCAATGGAAACAGGATGCAGGGGGGTCTGAATACTTACATAAATAAGGTATTTCTGTTTTGTATTTGTATACATTTGCAAAAGTTAAAAAATAAAACATTTAACTTTGACATTATTGGGTATTGTATGTAGATTGATGAGGACTGTAACGTAACAAAATGTGGAAAAAAGGAAAGGGTCTGAATAATTTCCGAATGCACTGTACACAGGACTTCTGGTTAATGTCTCTATGTGATTTGTCAATAGGTTGCTCCATGGTGGCTATATTCCTGGTGTCTCTCACACACACAGCTTGACCCTGAACCTCCACTCTGCGTGATATGTCATTAGCTTGACCCTGAACCTCCACTCTGCGTGATATGTCATTAGCTTGACCCTGAACCTCCACTCTGCGTGATATGTCATTAGCTTGACCCTGAACCTCCACTCTGCGTGATATGTCATTAGCTTGACCCTGAACCTCCACTCTGCGTGATATGTCATTAGCTTGACCCTGAACCTCCACTCTGCGTGATATGTCATTAGCTTGACCCTGAACCTCCACTCTGCGTGATATGTCATTAGCTTGACCCTGACCCTCCACTCTGTGTGATTTGTCATTAGCTTGACCCTGACCGTCCACTCTGGACACAGTTCAGACAAAGAAAAAAGGAGGGAGATAGGGATAGACTACAGAGAGAGAGAAAGAGACTAGAGAGAGAAAGAGCGAGAGAGAGAGAGAGAGAGAGAGATTTGCCAAAAGGCACCTAAAGGACTCTCAGACCATGAGAAATCAGATTCTCTGGTCTGATGAAACGTCTGGAGAATACCTGACACCATCCCTACGGTGAAGCATGGTGGTGGCAGCATCATGTTGTGGGGATGTTTTTCAACGGCAGGGACCTGGAGACTAGTCAGGAATGAAGGAAAGATGAACATAGCAAAGTACAGAGAGATCCTTGATGAAAACTTGCTCCAGAGCGCTCAGGACCTCAGACTGGGGCGAAGGTTCACTTTCCAACAGGTCAACGACCCTAAGTGCACTGCCAAGACAACGCAGGAGTGGCTTCAGGACAAGTCTCTGGATGTCCTTGAGTGGCCCAGCTGGAGCCCAGACCGAGCTTGAGAAGATCTGCAGAGAAGAATGCGAGAAACTCCCCAAATACAGGAATGCCAAGCTTGCAGAGTCATACCCAAGAAGACTCAAGGCTGTCAAAGGTGCTTCAACAAAGTATTGAGTAAAGGGTCTGAATACGTATGTAAATGTGATATTTCAGTTTAAATTTTGTATACATTTGCTAAAATTTCTACAGTCCTGTCTTTTCTTTTGTCATTACGGGGTATTGTGATGCCATTATGGGCTATTGTGAAGTCATTATGGGGTATTGTGATGTCATTATGGGGTATTGTGATGTCATTATGGGTTATTGTGATGTCATTATGGGGTATTGTATGTAGATTGATGAGGGGGAAAAAACAGTTCATCCATTTTAGAATAAGGCTGTAATGTAACAAAATGTGGAAAAATCAAGGGGTCTGAATACTTTCTGAAGGCACGGTAGATAAATGTTTCCTCTTCAGACTGAAGTTCTCCTCTACTCCCAGAACATTTCTTCATCTTCCTTCTCCTCTCTCTTTTCTGTCTTACCGCTCGCTTTCTCTGAAAATCTCCCTCCCTCCATCTTGATTAACATATTAAAAGTGAGTGTTCTTTAAGTTTCTCCATAAATTTGTTTTGCCAATCAATCCCTCAATTTTGAAATGATCCGATGAGATTAAATTCAAGCTGTATCTGCTCTGTGATATGCAGTTATTAAAGCACACAGGCGCAGACACAGATGCCTCGATTCAGGTTTTAGCCGTAGAGGTAGGAGTGTGTACCGTGGTGGAATTAGAGACGGTCCCTAGGCTGGAATAATTGGACCAATTCATTGAGCCAGAACCGAAGCCAGATTGTGTCAACTTCCTTGATCTGAATTTAACCAACAACAAAAAAAAGAGACCGGAAAAATTTTCCCAGGCTCATTTAATCTTCCAACTGAGATGGAAGGACTCGCGCTGAACCCTCGGGTCCAGAGCTTCGCCTTTATTACCACATTGTTTCAGCACGGCCCAGCATGCACCTTTCAGCAGAGGGATTCATGGGAGTTTCTCCAAACTGTCACCTAGGGCGCTGGTTTTCATGCAGACATATTTCACCCCCCCCTTCTTTCTACAGCTGACAAACAGACTGAGAGAGGTACATTTATATTATATCTCAAGTCACTGTATGTTATTCCTGAGCAGAGAGAGGAGATGGGAGGGGTGGATGTATAGTCGATGCTCTGAGAACCAACACATCATGCTTCATCCCACACAGCTTAGACCATTGATGCTACCAAAGCAAACTGCTTCAGCTCCCATCTTGTTATTTATTTTTTTTTTTTTTTTAAATTAAATGTACGGCCAACATGTAATGTAATACATCTACTACTAGTGGATGGGCCTGCCTAGGACAAAGAACTCTAAAGACGACACACTATTCTAAAGAACTCCGACTGTCCAACTGAACGTCACACTTTTACTGCCACGGCGACACATCCTATCTCCATTTTGGTTATGGGTTTAAAGACGACAGAGGGAACTGGGAGTCGCCCACTTGAAATGAAAGAGGTTTGTCCAAAAACAGTTTTTTAAAATGCTCTTGTGATTGGCAGCAATAAAAAGCATAATTGCATTAAGAGATCAGAGGATTTCCGCTGTTCTCTTTGAACTTGGCCATCTGATGTAATTTTTTCTTGTGGAAAAAGTACAAGCTCATATGTATACCATAGAACCAGGGCGGATATTGGTGACATTTAAGATCAGGCATGGCCAATTACTCACTCATAAATGCTTTAATGACTTGGCCAGCGCCACTGTATTGACTGAGTATTGGTCCTAAATGGAACACTTTATAGTCCACTACATTTGACTATGGGCCCTGGTCGAAAGTAGTGCACTACATTTAACTATGGGCCCTGGTTGAAAGTAGTGCACTACATTTAACTATGAGCCCTGGTCGAAAGTAGTGCACTACATTTGACTGTGGGACCTGGTCGAAAGTAGTGCACTACATTTGACTGTGGGACCTGGTCGAAAGTAGTGCACTATAAAGGGAATTGGTTGCCATTTAGGGACAAAGCCTGGGCCATTAAGGCAAACCAAAGTCAGAGATCACTGACAGCGATGACATTCGATATAGCATGTACTCTGGGGCTGTTGTTTCCTGGCTGGCTATACATTACAGAGCTGTCTACGAAGAGCTCTAAAACTTTGACTTTGTCCTCTTAGTCTTATAATAGAGTGTATAATGCAATATATCTTGTTCACTTTGTCCTTACCAATAGGGGGAGCTGCAGCATTTCTAATGATAGTAAGAGAGTCTCCTGGATGAAATGGGTTTTGCCTACAGCTACTGTAAGGCAGGTGATCACTGTCCTAAGAAACGTTCCTTAACATTACGAGGACTGCTCAAGTGTACTAGTCAGTGTATCACCTCGGCCTGGATGCGTTAACTCAGGAGTGTACATCTGATCTCTCATTAACATTGTGTTTTTAAAAGGAAGTGTAAAGATCTAGAATCATTGAGACCTTATGGGTTTTCCGAGGATTTCATTAACACTTCTGTTAATCGATTGGTATTAAAATTAGAATTCTTTTTTTTTTTATTAAAAAAAATCGTCACATCGTCAAAAGTCTCACAGACTGAGACTAGACGACATTGAATTTCATTTTATAAAATTTAATGAGATGTGTTAAATGCATTATATTACGTCTTGATCATATTAATAGCTATGGACAGTTCAATTCTTAATTTCCAATATATTACATTATAAATTGAAGGGATGGATCGTAAAATCAATAAGTCATGATAAAGTAAAATTATTACTTTTTTTTTTTTTACCAGTTCCATGGTGGATGTAATGCTTAATATAATGAATGATCAGACAAGATGATGTGTGCTGATACTGAGCACATAACCTCCATAATGTGAACAGACTGCTAAAAGTAATGCCTATATGCATATTGGAAAAAAGCACTGAATCTGTGTCCCGTCTTACTGACCTGTGTTGTGTCATTGCACCCAAAACATTTTGGGACTGTTCGCCAATTTCATGTTTTTGATTTAATTATTCGTCAAATAAATAATCAACATTTTCAATGTGCGAGTGGATCAGTAGTGGCCACACTGGCATGTTGTAAAGCTGCGATGACAATCTCCCTGGAATGGTTAGTTACTGTGGAAAATACCCTGTTAATTAACAAGATCATGCTACTAGAATGGTTAGTTACTGTGGAAAATACTATGTTAATTAACAAGATAATGCTACTAGAATGGTTAGTTACTGTGGAAAATACTACGTTAATTAACAAGATCATGCTACTAGAAAGGTTAGTTACTGTGGATAACACCATGTTTAACAAGATAATGCTACTAGAATGGTTAGTTACTGTGGATAACACCATGTTTAACAAGATAATGCTACTAGAATGGTTAGTTACTGTGGATAACACCATGATTAACAAGATAATGCTACTAGAATGGTTAGTTACTGTGGATAACACCATGTTTAACAAGATAATGCTACTAGAATGGTTAGTTACTGTGGATAACACCATGGTTAACAAGATAATGCTACTAGAATGGTTAGTTACTGTGGATAACACCATGTTTAACAAGATAATGCTACTAGAATGGTTAGTTACTGTGGATAACACCATGTTTAACAAGATAATGCTACTAGAATGGTTAGTTACTGTGAATAACACCATGTTTAACAAGATAATGCTACTAGAATGGTTAGTTACTGTGAATAACACCATGTTTAACAAGATAATGGTATGAGAAACACAGGTCCGTAGATACAAACTATTCACACACTATCAGTAACATGTCAACTGTAAGTCTATTGACTTTCAACAAGAAAGTGTCTGTAGTCCATCTACAGATGCTCAACGAACCATCTTTAGACGATCAGCAGCATCTCAACTGCGTATCTCTAGCCTGTCAGTAATATTTCAACACTGTGTTATGATGGAATTTGAATCGTTTTTTGGCACATTGCCCTAACAGGATCTCCATGGCAACACAAGGCAATCAACTCTCCCAAACCAAGGTCCCTCACGGTCACAACTTAGGTGACTTGACCTGCGGTCAGTGGCGTGATACGTTGACAGAGTATAACAGTGTGGCTAGGAGAGACGAAGAAACACGTCCTCCGCCACACACACACACACACACACACACACACACACACACACACACACACACACACACACACACACACACACACACACACACACACACACACACACACACACACACACACACACACCCGAACACACACCCGAACACACACCCACACACACACACACACCCACACACCCAAACACACCCACACCCAACACACACACACACACCTCCGGTCACACTTTGGACCGCTGCATCTCTCCTTCTCTCTGCACTTCTCAGCCATCCCAGAGGCCACCGCCCACTCCATTTCTCCATCTCACAGCATTATTCCCCCCCCGGTACCACACTCTCTCACCCCGCCACTAGACCTGTCATCAATCCTCTATCCCCCTCGTACCTCCCTGCCGTTCAGTGCCAGCAAAAGTCCCATTAACCCCTTGCAAAGCTCTATATTGCCCTTGAATAATTGAAGGTACCTCCTGCCAGAGTAAAAAAGCACCTTAATAATGGATAAGATATGACTTATTTGAAAGGTGGAAGAGCCTGTTGAATAATGCAGAATGGAAAACGTAGTAAAGACAACTGTTGCGTTTAAGTGTCTGGGAGTGGTGCCTCGCTCTTTAAATATGCTGCATGCAATTCCTCTTACTAGTGAGGACCACAAAGTACACTTAATTACGGAAACAACAGTTTCTCTCACACTTTGACGCACACTTTGACACACACACACACACACACCCAAACACACACCCACACCCACACCCACACCCACACACACACACACACACACACACACACACACACACACACACACACACACACACACACACACACACACACACACACACACACACACACACACACACACACACACACACACACACACACACACACACACACACACACACACACGTTTGCTTTACTATCCTTGTGGAGACCAAACACTTGATTCCCATTCAAAATCCTATTTTACCTAACCCCTAACCTAACCCTAACATTAACCTCTGACTCCTAACTTTAACATTAACCCTAACCCTAAACCTAACCCATAAGCCTACTCCTAAGCCTGGGAACCTGCGAAATGTCCACACTTGTCCGAATCTTCCTTGTTTTACTCGCCTTGTTAGGACTTCTGGTCCAAAACACACACAAACACCAATTCGATGTATTAATACTTCCCAGGAATGGAAGCACATGTGTAATGTTACAGGATCATACTGTAAATAAAAATACTACTAAACAGATAGAATGAACTGAATATTCTAACGTGGAGCGACGACAGCTCATGTTTTTCCTCTGAGAGAAAAGACGAGAAAAAAACCCCCATACATTTTAAATAAGTCTTTGAATCTAAATGCTGAAAGGAAAAAGCCTGTCACAGTCCAGACATTTCTATCCCTAAACTTGACAAATTTGATAAAAGCCAGTCGGAGTGGATGGGCGAGAAAATGAATAGCTGGAAGAGAAGAGCCTTTTCGTTTGTTTCCCCGCTGTGTGACAGACGGAAGATCTCTGGGGGTCACTGCCGACTGCACACCTGGCAAGGGAGATACCGCCACCTCTTATCCAGAGAAGGGAGATGTGTGTGTGTGTGTGTGTGAGAATATTAAATACTTGTGTGCATGTGTCTGTTTTTGTTATAAGAGTCATGGTTGCTTTAAAATAAGGTTAAACAACGTTTATAAAATTAGAGGAGGTGAACAAAACACAACGTGATGATTCCTAGGCCTTCTATCTGACCCCCTGATGTAGTCCTACATTCCGTACGTCGTCGTTAAGTTACAACTACAGTACTACACTCAGCGGTCTCTCAGCACATTTGGAACATCTTGCTGGTTTATGGTTCTCACCAGCCTCACGGCCTCTGAGGAAGGCCTGAGGTTCAGCAGGGTGGATCCCACAGCTGCAGCTCAGGACAGTTTCATACAATGGGATGAATCATTTCTGAGATCAGTGGCTCTGAAAGGTCCATGAAAGATCCCCTCTGTTTGACGCTGTGAGGTCCTATTATAACAAACACAAAACAGCAACCGAGGGAGAAGGGGGTCAAAAGTTAGACATAAATGCCTGACTGCTAAATAATGCCTGACTGGTATTAAACATTATGACCAGGTAAAGGTATTTGTATTTATTATGGATCCCCATTAGTTCCTGCCAAGGCAGCAGCTACTCTTCCTGGGGTCTATTGTGGATCCCCATTAGTTCCTGCCAAGGCAGCAGCTACTCTTCCTGGGGTTTATTATGGATCCCCATTAGTTCCTGTCAAGGCAGCAGCTACTCTTCCTGGGGTTTATTATGGATCCCCGTTAGTTCCTGTCAAGGCAGCAGCTACTCTTCCTGGGGTTTATTCTGGGTCCCCATTAGTTCCTGTCAAGGCAGCAGCTACTCTTCCTGGGGTTTATTATGGATCCCCATTAGTTCCTGTCAAGGCAGCAGCTACTCTTCCTGGGGTTTATTATGGATCCCCGTTAGTTCCTGTTAAGGCAGCAGCTACTCTTCCTGGGGTTTATTATGGGTCCCCATTAGTTCCTGTCAAGGCAGCAGCTACTCTTCCTGGGGTTTATTATGGATCTCCATTAGTTCCTGCCAAGGCAGCAGCTACTCTTCCTGAGTTTAATTATAGATCCCCATTAGTTCCTGCCAATGCAGCAGCTACTCTTCCTGGGGTTTATTATAAATCCCCATTAGTTCCTGCCAAGGCAGCAGCTACTCTTCCTGGGGTTTATTATGGATCCCCATTAGTTCCTGCCAAGGCAGCAGCTACTCTTCCTGGGTTTATTCTGGATCCCCATTAGTTCCTGTCAAGGCAGGAGCTACTCTTCCGGGAGTTTATTATGGATCCCCGTTAGTTCCTGCCAAGGCAGCAGCTACTCTTCCTGGGGTCCAGCAACATTAAGTTACAACATATACAATTAAAATGTTACATTTCATAACACTTTACCCAATACATTTAGTCTGATCCCTCAGACCACTACTCCACTATCACATGTGTACGTGTGTGTATAGTGCGTCTTATCATGTGTCTGTACCTGTGTGTGTGTCTCTTCACAGTCCCCGCTGTTCCATGAGGTGTATTTTTACCTGTTTTTAAAAAATATGATTCTTCTGCTTGCATCAGTTACCTGATGTGGAATAGAGTTCCATGTAGTCATGGCTCTATGTAGTACTGTGCGCCTCCCATAGTCTGTTTTGGACTTGGGGACTGTGAAGAGACCTCTGGTGGCATGTCTTGTGGGGTATGCATGGGTGTCTGAGCTGTGTGCTAGTAGTTTAAACAGACACCTCGGTACATTCAGCATGTCAACACCTCTTACAAAAACAAGTAGTGATGAAGTCAAGTACATGCATATTGTTGATGCTAGCTCTCCGTGTACATTTAAGGGCCAGCCGTGCTGCCTTTTTCTGAGACAATTGTAATTTTCCAAGGGCCCTCTTTGTGGCCCCTGACAACACAACTGAACAGTAGTCCAGGTGCGACAAAATTAGAGTCTCTAGGACCTGCTGGTGTTGATAAGTGCTGTTGAGAAGGCAGAGCAGCGATGGTGTTATTGGAGAAAACGCTCATCCCTTTCACCCTTCTGGTGTCCTATACACATAACAGATATTACTAGCAGAACACTGTTCACACTAGCTGGTTCACTGTGTGGGTTAGGTTGAACTGGTTTCAGGGGTGTGGCATCTCCAGTCCTCGAGGGTCTGATTGGTGTCACACTTTTTCTCCATCCCTAACAAACACAGCTGATTAATCAAATTGCATTCTAAACTGAAGATCATGATTATGTGATTATTGGAGTCAGGTGTGTTAGCTGGGGCTGGGGGCAAAACTGTGACACCAATCAGGCCCTGGAGGACTGGAATTGTCCACCCTTGGGTGAAGTGGAGGTGTGCAGGTCATTTCTATGTTTATACACAGAGCATGTTGTAGTGCTTCACACCTGTTCTCATTCATAATGCAGCAGACCTGTAATATTAATAGGACTCAGAGCTCAGGGGGACGCCGGGTTTATTTACAAACCCAGATTAAGAGGTAGGTGAAGGTGACGGGATAACGTGTGTGTAAACAACCCAAGTTGGGCATCATGACTCCTAATGACAGGAAGCCCAGACCCAGTATGGCTGGAGAATTTAACATGAACAATGTTGTTGGAAAAGGTCCGTTAAAGACATGTTCCCGGGAACTTTGGCGAGTACTCAGTAGTTTAAACCTCTCGCTTTGGGCTGGGTGTGTCAGTGTGTAGTTGAGTGACAGCTAGCGAGATGAACACACAGCAGAGAGACAGAGCAACGACGTGGTGCACATATCTGCACACATGTGACATAGTTCGCAATTTTCGGGGACCACTTTTTTGCTCGTGAGCGCCACTTTCAGAACTAGTTGCAACAAAATATACAAAAGTACCAGAGAATCTTTTTAATGAGCCATAACCAGTGGCATATGGTGTACATTTTAGAACAGCCTCATGCCTCCTTGAGTCATTTGTCTGACAGCACAGTATTATAATGACTCAACTACCCTGCAGTACCCCAAACTTCCTATATGAGGGGTCCCCAAAAGTTTGGGAACATGATTGGCAAATTGGTTATGAATGCTACTCCTCAATTATATCTTAAGGGCTGTTCTGTCTGGGACACGGCCGACTCGGAGGAGACACGGAAACATTAGTTGCTTTTAGTAACATCGGGGACCTTCAAACGACTGATCAGGGGAACATTTTAGGCTTGTACAGTTCCTCCACACTACGCAGCATATTGTTTTAGATAAGGGATTTAGGAGCACTGGCAGTGTGCATTTCTGTAAAGCAAACGAGGTTGCTGTTGCTGTGAAACGGGTTGCTCTGTAACACTGTTTTTAAAGAGATTCGGAAATAGATTTTCTGCTAATCTCGTGTGTGTGTCTCGCAAACCATATCAGACAAAGCAGATGGAGAAAATGTAGTCACTACTCAGTGAATATTACTTTGGGGATTTAGCCCCAAACTGATCGATAAAAACAGTAACCATTCTTGGTAACAGTTACCACATCATGATTTATGTACATCTGCTGTGTCTGTGTGCCTGAAGCAAGTGATCTATATTTTTTTTTGCCAATGACTGTGAATCGAATGTAGTCTACAGATGTTTTTAGTTATTAGTTGTAAACCTAGCATGGAAATCAGGTACTTGTATGCATATTTCAGGGAACAAATTGGTTGTTATACACATACCCTTATTTATCTTACAGTTCTGTTTTCAATTGACACAAACGATTCGTGACTTGTGACAACCATCCCTGGCAAAGCCTGTCTAATCTAGCATTTAAAGTTGGTCTTGTACTCTGCAGTGTGGCTAGGAGAGACGAAGAAACACGTCCTCCGCTACACACACACACACACACACACACACACACACACACACACACACACACACACACACACACACGCACACGCACACGCACACGCACACGCACACGCACACGCACACGCACACACACACACAAAGTTCACAGGAAATGTTGGCAACCTCTCCTGTTGATTTAGATACACCAAGAGAGTTTATTGTGTAACGCCAGGGCACCAGTCTTCAAAACACTACTAGAGGAGAGAGGAGTCAGTTACAGCTGGGGACATTGTACATTGCCCATACTGTTCACAGGAAATGTTGAAGACCTCTCCAGTTGATTTGGATACAACAATAGGTCCATACAGTATGTTATCCACACTGTTCACAGGAAATGTTGGAGACTTCTCCAGTTGACTTTGACACAACAATAGGTCCATACAGTATGTTATCCACACTGTTCACAGGAAATGTTGGAGACTTCTCCAGTTGACTTTGACACAACAATAGGTCCATACAGTATGTTATCCACACTGTTCACAGGAAATGTTGGAGACTTCTCCAGTTGACTTTGACACAACAATAGGTCCATACAGTATGTTATCCACACTGTTCACAGGAAATGTTGGAGACTTCTCCAGTTGATTTAGATACAACAATAGGTGCATACAGTACATTGCCCATGCTGTCATGACCTCTGATGTAGTAGAATTATAGAAGTTGCACAGATCCAAACAGGCAGCATGCCACTGTTTGAACCTCACATTTGTCCATCATGATTTTTGCCAAATGTGACAGGGTTAATTTTGGCCAGTACAGCACTCCAGAGAAGCTCCAGAATTCCTGAGCAGTGTTGTGAAACACTTTTACCACGATCAAAATCAGCTTTTTAAACACGCATAAAACCACATTGGCAACATCGTTCTTCGCTTCTCAAACAAATCAAAGCTGGCAAACCTCAAGACACTGTGTCATCTCCAATAAAATACTACAAATTGTTAATTTATCAGTGAAAAATAACACAAGGTTGTTTTGTGAGTGCAGCGTATGGTCTTCATCCAGAGATTTCTCTCTCTCTCCTATCTCTACTTGTTTCATATTGGCCTGGGTTAGCACTGCTGTCAGAATGGAGTATTGGTTCCAGAGATTAGCCCACAAACAGAAATGACGTCATGGTCCCTTTCATTCAGAAAGACCCTTTTATTGAATGGGAATGGGGGGGGAGCTTTACCCCGTTTACAAGCGACTTTTTCAAGATGTTACAAGCCCTTGAGCATGGCTATTACACAAACATGGCTCATGCATTTCCCAGCTAAAGAAGGAGACTAAAAACCCTAAGTTGAATGTTTTCCCTCCGTTAAAAGGAATATACATTTCTAACCAGCTTCAGCTTAATATGACCCGATTCTGCAGACTTATCACCTTTCTTAATTGGAGGTTTGAAGTGTCTAGGCATTAGTTCCATATACAACATCTGAGTGTCTCTCTGAAATGTAAATGACGCTGTGAGTGTAAAAGGCAATAACTGGTTGAATCAATGTTATTTCCACATCATTTCAACAACAACAACAAAAAAAATCAAGGCGATGACGTTAAATCCATGTGCAAAACTAATTGGACTGGCAGAAAGTCCATCAACGTAGTGAAATTTAAGATATTTTTTTAAGCAACTTTTAATTGAAACCCAATTTCACATTGAATTCACGTTAGTTGACAACTCAACCAAATGTAAATCAAAATAAGATGTTGAACTGACTTCTGTGCACCATGGGTAGGATCTAAAGGTCTACAGTTGGTTGACTACTTTCTGTCTTCCTCTGGCTACATTAACTTCAATACAACACCTAGGAAGCTCGTGCTCCTCACCTCCTTCCATAGACCTACATGGTAATTATGACCACTTCCGGAGGACGTCCTCCAACCAATCAAAGGTTTTGCAGCATGAACTGACATGTTGTCCACCCAATCAAAGGATCAGGGAAGGACATTCAACAAGCACAGCCCTTACACAAATGACTGATTTGGCTGAGAAAAAAATGATAATAAAAAGAATATGGGGGCTGTTTGTTTAGACTTCAGTGCGACATTAACATTATCGATCATAGTCTGCTGCTGGAAAAACGTATGTGTTATGGCTTTACACCCCCTGCTATATTGTGGATAAAGAGTTACCTGTCTAACAGAACCCAGAGGGTGTTCTTTAATGGAAGCCTCTCCAACATAATCCAGGTAGAATCAGGAATTCCCCAGGGCAGCTGTCTAGGCCCATTACTTTTTTCAATCTTTACTAACGACATGCCGGTGGCTTTGAGTTAAGACAGTGTGTCTATATATGCAGATGACTCAACACTATACAAGTCAGCCACTACAGCGACTGAAATCACTGCAGTTAGTTTCAAAGTGGGTGGCAAGAAATAATTTAGTCCTAAATATTTCTAAAACTAAAAGCATTGTATTTGTGGACAAATCATTCACTAAACCCTAAACCTCAACTAAATCTTGTAATAAATAATGTGTAAATTGATCGTGACTCAACTTTTTGGAGTATCCCTGGATTGTAAACTGTCGTGGTCAAAACGTATTGATACAAAGGTAGCTAAGATGAGGAGAAGTATGTCCATAATAAAGCACTGCTCTACCTTAACAGCACTATAAACAAGGCAGGTCCTACAGGCTCTAGTTTCTACCTTCTTACCAGCACTATCAACAAGGCAGGTCCTACAGGCCCTAGTTTCTACCTTCTTAACAGCACTGTCAACAAGGCAGGTCCTACAGGCCCTAGTTTTGTCGCACCTGGACTACTGCTCAGTCGTGTGGTCAGGTACCACAAAAAGGGAAAACTGCAATTGGCTCAAAACAGGGCATCACAGCTGGTCCTTGGATGAACACAGAGAGCTAATATTAATAATATGCATGTCAATCTCTCCTGGCTCAAAGCGGAGGAGAGATTTACTTCATTCCTACTTGTATTTATGAGAGGTATTGACATGTTGAAAGCACTGAGCTATCTGTTTGAACTACTGGCGCACAACTCAGACACCCATGCATACCCCACAAGGTCTCTTCACAGTCCCCAAGTACAGAACAGACTATGGGAGGCGCACAGTACAGCCATGACTACATGGAACTCTATTCCACATAAAGTAACTGATGCAGCCGTAGAATCGTATTTAAAAACAGAGACAAATACACCTTATGAAACAGCGGGGAGTGTGAAGCAACACACACACACACACACACACACACACACACACACACACACACACACACACACACACACACACACACACACACACACACACACACACACACACACACACACACACACACACACACACACACACACACACACACACACACACACACACACAGATTTTGTACTGTAGATATGTGGTAGTAGTGGTGTAGGGGTCTGAGGGCACACAGTGTGTTGTGAAATCTTTGTATGTATTGTAATATTTTTTTTTTTTTGCTGGACCCCAGGAAGAGTAGCTGCTGACTTGGCCATAATAAATACAAAATACTATGTGATTTAGAAGCTTGATGAGTTGGTGACATTGCTGGATATACTGAGGCATTGAGATAACGAATAGTGATAGGTGAGCATTTTTAAGGTATTATTCAATTCAAATTCAGAGTTAAGGCAAGGCAAATTTTCATGGTTTTAGAACTTTATTTTTGCACAGAGTTAGTGCCATGTATTTCAATTTGTATTGCTATCTTTAGTAGCAGCTACCAGAGTGCAGTTTTCTCCGCCAGAATGGCTAGCTAACGCTAACGACAATGTAGTGGATTTTTTGTTGTTGAAGAACCCATTACATAGATTCAAGCTTTTGGGTTAAAGCGTCATCGATCATATAATGGACGAAGGTCTACGTATTCAAACTGCGTAACAGGGATGTTCTCAAGCAGCTTATCGACACTGTTGCATTTTTTTGGGGGGGCATGTAAGAGTTGGCTTTCAAGGGCCACAACGAGAGGGAAAGCTCCGCTAACAATGGAACCTACAAGGACCTTGCAGAGGTAATTGCACGTCACACTGCTTTACTTGCTGAACATATGGATGTTTCTACTGTCTTCTCTGGGACGTCGAAATCAATTCAGAATGATTTGAAAGCTTCCATCGCGTCATTCATTTAATAGTGAGATCAAAAGAGAGGTTGATGCACTGCAAATAGATTAAACCACAACCACAGTCAGTTGTCACTTATCGTCAGGTATGTGGATGATCAGGGCTTTATTCAGGAACGTTTCTTGAGCTACTTTGATGTGTCAAGTGGGCGAGATGCGCAGTCTGTGTTTGACTTTGTGAATTCTGAGGTTTTGGCATCGTTGCCTAAACCTATGATGATACGGATGTCATGGAAGGTATCTGCTATTTGTTTTTTTTACATCTAGGTCCCCTCCTGTTCCCTGATTAAGAGGTGATGGCCACTCCACTACCAGAGTTAATAACTCTCTACCGACATGAACTGAAGCCATTACATTACACTGTCACATTGAGCGTTTCCTCGCCAAGCAACGGAGGAGCCCTGTGAATTTTCTCTCATTACCATAGAGTCAATTACATACGCAAACACAGTCACATTATTACACATCAATGTGGTTTTACTCCTTGCTTCAACTAACTAATTCTTATTTATTTTGTTTAACTGTCGTCTTATTCGTTGTCTTCCCAGTCAAATCCTGTCCTGCCCTCAGTGGAAGAGCTGAACTCTTCTCCAACACCATCCATCCATGATGAGCCTATCCTGCACTGAAGCCTCTGAACAACTCAACAACTGTCCTGCACTGAAGTCAAGCCTATCCGACGAGCTAAACTACTTCTATGCTCGCTTCGAGGAAAATAACACTGAAACATGCATGAGAGCACCAGCTGTTCCTGGAAGACTGTGTGATCACGCTCTCTGCAGCCGATGTGAGTAAGACCTTTAAACAGGTCAACATTCACAAGGCCGCAGGGTCAGACGGATTACCAGGATGTGTACTGAGAGCATGCGCTGACCATCTAGCAAGTGTCTTCACTGACATTTTCAACCTCTCCCTGTCCGAGTCTGTAATACCAACATGTTTTAAGCAGACAACCATAGTGCCTTGTCCCAAGAACACTAAGGTAACCTGCCTAAATGACTACTGACCCATAGCACTCACGTCCGTAGCCATGAAGTGCTTTGAAAGGATGTCATGGCTCACATCAACACCCTCATCCCAGAAACCATAGACCCCCTCCAATTTTTATACTGCCCTAACAGATCCACAGATGATGCAATCTCCATTGCACTCCACACTGCCTTTTCATACCCGGACAAAAGGAACACCTATGTGAGAATGCTATTCATTGACTACAGCTCAGCGTTCAACACCATAGTGCCCTCAAAGCTCATCAATAAGCCAATGACCATGGGCCTAAACACCTCCCTCTGCAACTGGATCCTGGACTTCCTGACGGGCCGCCCCTAGGTGGTAAGGGTAGGTAACAACACATCCGCTACGCTGATCCTCAACACAAGGGCCCCTCAGGGGTGCGTGTTCAGTCCCCTCCTGTACTCCCTGTTCACTCATGTCTGTGTGATAAGCACGACTCCAACACCATCGTTAAATTAGCTGATGACACAACAGCGGTAGGCCAGATCACAGACAACGATGAGACAGCCTATAGGGAGGAGGTCAGACACCTGGCTGTGTGGTGTCAGGACAGCAACCTCTCCCTCAACGTGATCAAGACAAAGGAGATGATTGTGGACTACAGGGAAAAGAGGACTGAACACGCCCACATTCTCATCGACGGAGCTGCAGTGGAGCAAGTTGAGAGCTTCAAGTTCATTGGTGTCCACATCACCAACAAACTAACATGGTCCAAGCACACCAAGACAGTTGTGAAGAGGGCACAACAAAATCTATTCCCCCTCAGGAGACTGAAAAGACTTGGCATAGGTCCTCAGATCCTCAAAAGTTTCTACAGCTGCACCATCGAGAGCATCCTGACTGGTTGCATCACTGTCTGGTATTGGTACTGCTCGAGCCTCCAACCGCAAGCACTACAGAGGGTAGTGCAAACGGCTCAGTACGTCACTGGGGCCAAGCTTCCTGCCATCCAGGACCTATATACCAGGCGGTGTCAGAGGAAACCCCTAAAAATTGTCAAAGACTCCAGCCAACCTAGTCATAGACTGTTCTCTCTGCTACCACACGGCAAGCGGTACCGGAGCGCCAAGTCTAGGTCCAAAAGGCTTCTAAACAGCTTCTACCCCCAAGCCATAAGACTCCTGAACATCTAGTCAAATGGCTACCCAGACTATTTGCAGTGCCCCTCCCCTCTCACCCCCTCTATTACACCGCTGCTACTCTCTATTGTCATCTATGCATAGTCACTTTAATAACTCTACCTTCATGTACATACTACCTCAAACAACCGGTGCCTCCGCACATTGACTCTGTATCAGTACCCCCCTGTATATAGTCTTGCTATTGTTATTTTACTGCTTCTCTTTAATTACTTGTTTTATCTCTTATTCTTATCTGTATTGTTTTACATTTACATTTACATTTAAGTCATTTAGCAGACGCTCTTATCCAGAGCGACTTACAAATTGGTGCATTCACCTTATGACATCCAGTGGAACAGCCACTTTACAATAGTGCATCAGATCTTTTAAGGGGGGGGGGGGGGGGGGGGGGCAGAAGGATTGCTTTATCCTAGGTATTCCTTGAAGAGGTGGGGTTTCAGGTGTCTCCGGAAGGTGGTGATTGACTCCGCTGTCCTGGCGTCGTGAGGGAGTTTGTTCCACCATTGGGGTGCCAGTTTTGAAACTGCATTGTTGGTTAGGGGCTCGTAAGTAAACATTTCACTGTTATATTCAGCTCATTTGACTAATACAATTTGATTTGATTTGATTTGCACCTCATCTCATGCCTCATACCCTCGTTCAATCACTGCTGTGATCCTTTCCAACACTGTAAGTAGCCCTCATTCCCATTCCCCATAATATTTTACTATAAATGTCTTTCTTAAATGTTTTAAGTTAAAATAATTTGTCTTTTACGATTTTTAAAACATGCTTTGTTGTCTCCGTGCCGTCCCTGCCTATTTTATATGATTTATTTAACCTATATTTAAAAGACATTTCAGTTAGGACCAAATTCTTATTTACATTGACGACCTACCAAAAGGCCTCCTGCGGGGACGGGGGCTGGGATAAAAAAATACAAACTAAATATAGGACAAATGACACATCAAGACAAGAGAGACACCACAACACTACATGAAGAGAGAACTGAGACAACAACATGGTAGCAACACAACACGAGAACAACATGGTAGCAACACATGACAACACAGCATGGTAGCAACACAACACGACAACAACATGGTAGCAACACATGACAACACAGCATGGTAGCGACACAACACGATAACAACATGGTAGCAACACATGACAACACAGCATGGTAGCAACACAACACGAGAACAGCATGGTAGCAACACATGACAACACAGCATGGTAGCAACACAACATGATAACAACATGGTAGCAACACATGACAACACAGCATGGTAGCAACACAACACGATAACAACATGGTAGCAACACATGACAACACAGCATGGTAGCAACACAACACGATAACAACATGGTAGCAACACATAACAACACAGCATGGTAGCAACACATGACAACACAGCATGGTAGCAACACATGACAACACAGCATGGTAGCAACACATGACAACACAGCATGGCAGCAACACATGACAACACAGCATGGTAGCAACACATGACAACACAGCATGGTAGCAACACATGACAACACAACATGGTAGCAACACATGACAACACAGCATGGTAGCAACACAGCACGATAACAACATGGTAGCAACACATGACAACACAGCATGGTAGCAACACAGCACGATAACAACATGGTAGCAACACATGACAACACAGCATGGTAGCAACACAGCATGATAACAACATGGTAGCAACACAACACGACAACAACATGGTAGCAACACAACACGATAACAACATGGTAGCAACACAACATGGTAGTGTAACAGTATAACTTTACGTCGTCCCCTCGCCCCGACACGGGCGCGAACCAGGGACCCTCTGCACACATCGACAACAGTCACCCACGAAGCAGCGTTACCCATCGCTCCACAAAGGCCGCGGCCCTTGCAGAGCAAGGGGCAACCCTACTTAAAGTCTCAGAGCAAGTGACGTAACTGATTGAAATGCTACTAGCGCGTACCCGCTAACTAGCTAGCCATTTCACATCCGTTACAGTAACAACACAACACGATAACAACATGGTAGCAACACAACACGATAACAACATGGTAGCAAACACAACATGATAGCAACACAACACGATAACAACATGGTAGCAACACATGACAACACAGCATGGTAGCAACACATGACAACACAGCATGGTAGCAACACATGACAACACAGCATGGTAGCAACACAACAACATGGTAGCAACACAACATGATAGCAACATGGTAGCAACACAACACGATAACAACATGGTAGCAACACATGACAAAACAACATGATAGCAACACATGACAACACAACATGGTAGCAACCCAACACGAAAACAACATGACAGCAACACAATATGGTAGCAACACAACACAACAACAACATGGTAGCAACACAACACGACAACACAGCATGGTAGTAACACAACACAACATGGAAGCAGCACAAAACATTGTACAAACATTATTGGGCACAGACAACAGCACAAAGTCAAGAAGGTGGAGAACAAAAATACATCACGCGAAGCAGCCACAACTATCAATAAGAGTCTTTGAATGAAGAGATGGAGATAAAACTGTCCCGTTTGAGTGTTTTTTTGCAGCTCAGTTGCTAGCTGCAGCGAACTGAAAAGAGGAGCTACCCAGGGATGTGGGTGCTTTGGGGACCTTTAACAGAATGACTGTCAGAACGGGTGTTGTATGTGGAGGATGAGGGCTGCAGTAGATATCTCAGATAGGGAGGAGTGAGACCTAACAGAGTTTTATAAATAATCATCAACTAGTAGGTCTTGCGCCGGGTATACAGAGATGACCAGTTTCAGGATTATAGATTGGTGTGATGTGTCCAAAAAGGAGCATTGGTGGCAAATCTGTTGGCCGAATGGTAAAGAACATCTATATCATGGGTCTCCTATTTATGTAAATAAAATGTGACTTTTATTTATCTAGGCAAGTGAGTTAAGGACAAATTCTTATATACATTGACAGCCTACCAGGGAACAGTGGGTTAACTGCCTTGCTCAGGGGCAGAACAACAGATTTTTACCTTGTCAGCTCAGTGATTTGATCCAGCAACCTTTAAGTTACTGGACCAACGCTCTAACCACTAGGCTACCTGCCGCCCCCTATCCTCCTCCATTTTTCAAGTCACTAGCTAGGTGGATGTCAGTGCTTGGTTTCCTGAATAACCTTTATTGCTGACAGATACCCACTTCCTTGACAAAATGTAATTGAATTCTGCTCCAGGCCTCAGATAACCTTGCAGATATTTATGAATGGACTTCCTGTCTGTGCACAAAGTGTCAAAACATAACAAAACAGTGTAAATATAATGTCTCCCCCTATACAACGGTCATAACCTTAAGGGCATAGTGAAATGTAACTGCAGCAGACATATTCACGCCTTCTGTCACACCAAGGGACCAAGTGTCTAACCGATACAGTGCGCAATTCCCAAAGTGTGATCCTCAGCTTTTGACAGAAATTGTAATGAACATATTCTGTACACTAAGCTGTTTTACAGTTCCTGGAGATGCTAGTTGACGTGATAACTCCAGATAGACCCGTGCCCAGAGCGCTAAATAACACATGGAGAGTGTGAGAGGTACTACAAGTCCATCAAACCATCTTCCAGAGGGGATTGATTCTCTTTAACAGGAATACTGATCTTAACCTTGAAGGGAGACAACTTTCCGGATCAAAGAACATTGTGAGAGGGGTTTGATGATACACTTGTACTAACATTCTTGTTTCCAAGCAATGTTGAGAACCAAAGCCTAGACCTTACATGTTTCCCAGCGCCTGAAGATAAATGGCTGACTATTTGAGTGATTTTATTTACAGTCCCCAAAATAAAGCCTTCCCACCAAGTCCACAGGCTTGTTCAAAGTGGATCCTTCATCCTTGCGGATCGATAGCTGGTGAAGAGTTCATTATCTCAGACAAATCCATACTCCTCTCCGTCACATCTTCACCCGTTCTTCTCTCCCACCCCCCCTCGCTCCTCCTTTTAATTGGCCCTCAGTAATCAGTCATCGAGGACAAGTATTTTTTTTTCTCTCTTCGCCGTTCCAGTCTAACGACATGAAGGCTAATTTTACACCCTCCAATCGTTCCATTTAATTACTGACTGTCCAAAGTCCTCTGCCTCAATCAATAACCACCATGTTGAAATTGGAGAGAAATTCTTCCGTGTGCACTTAATAATAGTGAGAAGACAACTCTTCACTAATCAAGGACAGTCAACAGAACTAGAAAGGAGACGTGGCTGGACGTTGTCCAATGTAATTATTCTCAAAGAAACTGGAAATTGTCCTATGCATCCTCTGTTGTGTGTTTATACAACATCACTCTGTGTGCAGCGATGTTGCTGTACAAAACGTGGGTCAACGCTGATCACTGGTTGAGATGACAGGCGAAGCATAACATTAACACTAATTTAGTGTAATCAATCAATCAAATGTATTTACAAAGCCCTTTTTACACCAGCAGATGTAACAAAGTGCTGATACAGAAACCCGACCCATAACCCCAAACAGCAAGCAATGTAGAAGCGCGGTGGCTAGGAAAAACTCCCTAGAAAGGCGGGAACCTAGGAAGAAACCTAGAGAGGAACCAGGCTCGGAGGAGTGGCCAGTCCTCTTCTGGCTGTGCCGGTGGAGATTAGAAGAGTACATGGCCATGAATGGCCAGATCGTTCTTAAAGATGTTCAAACGTTCATAGATGACCAGTAGGGTCAAATAATAATCACATTGGTTATAGAGGGTGCAACAGCTCAGCGTCTCAGGGTAAATGTCAGTTGGATTTTCATAGCCGAGCATTCAGAGGCAGAGACAGCAGGTGCAGTACAGAGAGAGAGAGAGAGAGAGAGAGAGAGAGAGAGGTCCGCACGATAAGGTAACAGGTCCGGTGAAAAGGTCAGGGTTCCATAGTCGCAGGCATAATTGTAGAAAATGGATCAGCAACATGAGCACGATAAGGTAGCACATCCGGTGAACAGGTCAGGGTTCCTGTTCAATTAACTAGGTGACGCTATGCACCACATGGAAAAAAAGGTGCATAAACAATGGAGGGTGAAAGGGTTATGGAACTTTAGAGTTTAAGGTGGTTAGACTAGGATGAGGATCAAGGGCCTCTAAATATCTGCGTGTGCCATTAAAAAAGAAATTGGAGATTTATAAACTTGGCTGACGTATCGTTTCCAATTATAAATCAGACCCGTCCAGAGATTGTGCGCATGAGAGCGAGCTTCACGACCCCATCCCGTTAACGCATATAATAAACCATATTTGGTGACTCAATTCGCTTCAATTAACTAACCTAGGCCTATATATATATTGATCAAAAATATAAACGTAACATGTAAAGTACTGGTCCCATATTTCATGAGCTGAAATGAAAGATCTCAGAAATGTTCAATATGCACAAAAAGCTTATTTCTCTCAAATTTTGTGCAGAAATGTTACATCCCTGTTAGTGAGCATTTCTCCTTTGCCAAGATAATCCATCCACCTGACAGGTGTGGCATATCAAGAAGCTGATTAAACAGCATGATCGTTACACAGGTGCACCTTGTGCTGGGGACAATAAAAGGCTACTCTAAAATGTGCCGTTATGTCACACAATACATGCATAAGATACGGACAACGAACACAATTGCATTTTATCGATGGCTATTTGGTCCACGCCCATACTTAAAAAAAAGGTATTTGTGACCAACAGATGCATATCTGTATTCCCAGTCATGTGAAATCCATAGATTCGGGCCTAATGAATTTATTTAAATTAGCTGATTTGGAATGGCCCTAGACCTCACCCTCCGATCCAACAGGTTCCAGATGTGCTCAATGGGATTGAGATCCGGGCTCTTCGCTGGCCATGGCAGAACACTGTCTTGCAGGAAATTAAGCACAGAATGAGCTGTATGGTTGGTGGCATTGTCATGCTGGAGGGTCATGTCAGGATGAGCCTGCAGGAAGGGTACCACATGAGGGAAGAGGATGTCTTCCCTGTAAGGCACAGCGTTTAGATTGCCTGCAATGACAACAAGCTCAGTCCGATGATGCTGTGACACACCATGACGGACCCTCCACCTCCAAATCGATCCCGCTCCAGAGTACAGGCCTCGGGTTAACGCTCATTCCTTCGACGATAAACGCGAATCCGACCATCACCTCTGGTGAGATAAAACCACGACTCATCAGTGAAGAGCAGTTTTTGTCAGTCCTGTCTGGTCCAGCGACGGTGGGTTTGTGCCCATAGGCGACGTTGTTGCCGGTGATGTCTGGTGAGGACCTGCCTTACAACAGGCCTACAAGCCCTCAGTCCAGCCTCTCTCAGCCTATTGCGGACAGTCTGAGCACTGATGGAGGGATTGTGCATTCCTGGTGTAACTCGGGCAGTTGATGTTGCCACCCTGTACCTGTCCCGCAGGTATGATGTTCGGATGTACCGATCCTGTGCATGTGTAGTTACATGTGGTCTGCCACTGTGAGGACGATCAGCTGTTCCGTCCTGTCTCCCTGTAGCACTGTCTTAGGCGTCTCACAGTACGGACATTGCAATGCATTGCCCTGGCCACATCTGCAGTCCTCATGCCTCCTTGCAGCATGCCTAAGGCACGTTCACGCAGATGAGCAGGGACCCTAGGAATCTTTCTTTTGGTGTTTTTCAGAGTCAGTGGAAAGGTTTCTTTAGTGTCCTAGATTTTCACAACTGTGACTTTAATTGCCTACCGTCTGTAAGCTGTTAGTGTCTTAACGACCGTTCCACAGGTGCATGTTCATGAATTGTTTATGGTTCATTGAACAAGCATGGGAAACAGTGTTTAAACCCTTTACAATGAATATCTGTGAAGTTATTTGGATTTGCACTAATTATCTTTGAAAGACAGGGTCCTGAAAAAGGGATATTTCTTTTTTTGCTGAGTTTATGTGTGTGGCATGGCAGGAGGCCGAAGCCGCAGTCAATGCGGTTACCTCAACCAATCAGAACCTTGCAAGAAGGACCGGGTGGGACAGGGAGCGGGTGGGTCAGGGAGAGGGTGGGACAAGGAGCGGGTGGGACCAAGAGCGGGTGGGACAGGTAGCGGGTGGGTCAGGGAGAGGGTGGGACAAGGAGAGGGTGGGACCAAGAGCGGGTGGGACAGGTAGCGGGTGGGACCGGGAGCGGGTGGGACAGGTAGCGGGTGGGACAGTTGGCGGGTGGGCCAGGGAGAGGGTGGGACCAGGAGCGGGTGGGACAGGGAGAGGGTGGGAAAGGGAGCGGGTGGGTCAGGGAGCGGGTGGGAAAGGGAGCGGGTGGGTCAGGGAGCGGGTGGGTCAGGGAGCGGGTGGGAAAGGGAGCGGGTAGGTCAGGGAGCGGGTGGGTCAGGGAGCGGGTGGGACAGGGAGCGGGTGGGTCAGGGAGAGTGTGGGACAGGGAGAGTGTGTGACAGGGAGAGTGTGGGACAGGGAGCGGGTGGGACAGGGAGCGGGTGGGACAGGGAGCGGGTGGGACAGTTGTCGGGTGGGACAGGGAGCGGGTGGGACAGTTGTCGGGTGGGACAGGGAGCGGGTGGGACCAGGAGCGTGTGGGACAGGGAGTGTGTGGGACAGGGAGAGGGTGGGACCAGGAGCGGGTGGGACAGGGAGAGGGTGGGACAGGGAGAGTGTGGGACAGGGAGAGTGTGGGACAGGGAGCGGGTGGGTCAGGGAGCGGGTGGGTCAGGGAGCGGGTGGGTCAGGGAGCGGGTGGGACAAGGAGCGGGTGGGACAGGGAGAGTGTGGGATAGGGAGCGGGTGGGACAGGGAGAGTGTGGGACAGGGAGCGGGTGGGACAGGGAGAGTGTGGGACAGGGAGCGGGTGGGACAGGGAGCGGGTGGGACAGTTGTCGGGTGGGACAGGTAGCGGGTGGGACAGTTGTCGGGTGGGACAGGGAGCGGGTGGGAGAGGGAGAGTGTGGGACAGGGAGAGTGTGGGACAGGGAGCGGGTGGGACAGGGAGAGTGTGGGACAGGGAGCGGGTGGGACAGGGAGCGGGTGGGACAGGGTGAGGGTGGGACCGGGAGAGGGTGGGACAGGGAGCAGGTGGGACAGGTAGCGGGTGGAACAGGGAGCGGGTGGGACAGGTAGCGGGTGGGACAGGTAGCGGGTGGGACAGGAAGTGGGTGGGTTAGGAAGCGGTTGGGTTAGGAGTGGGTGGTTAGGAGTGGGTGGGACCGGGAGCGTGTGGGTTAGGAAGTGGGTGGGACCGGGAGCGGGTGGTTTAGGAAGTGGGTGGGACCGGAAGCGGGTGGGTTAGGAAGTGGGTGGGACCGGGAGCGGGTGGGTTAGGAAGCGGGTGGGACCGGGAGCGGGTGGGTTTGGAAGCGGGTGGGACAGGGCACTCATTGAAGAGCCTCGTGCTTGGGGGGTTAGTGAGCGGGGTGAGCAGTCAGGGTTTTAGGGAATCTGGGATGAGGAGATAAAGCCTTTAGATGATGCAGGGGAAGGAATTGAGACTATTTCATAACTAGGCCTACTAACTATGTATCCAATATATTCAATCACTTACAAAGGAGACAGCTGTCTCTCACAGCTCCTGCTTGAAATCTATTGCCCCCACTGCTGTTCATCAGGGTGAATGAGTCGCGACTTGAACTGGGCCAACGGGCAACAACATTTGTGAGTGCCATTTGTGCATCACAAATCAATTGCATATTGATGGAGTGAATGTTTTTTTCTTATTTTTTTCTTATTACAACATGAGTAACTGCAGTCGATCACCATGATTACGTTTGAAAATCCGACCATCGCTGCAGTCGAATGTTTGCCTGTTCACCGGCTGTGTAGGGCATGGTTTCTCAAACTCGGTCCTGGGGCCCCCACTGGATACACTAGCACTACACTACATGGCTGGTGCCCTAGCACTACACAGCCGATGTCCTAGCACTACACAGCTGATGCCCTAGCACTATACGGCTGATGCCCTAGCACTACACAGCCAATGCCCTAGCACTATATGGCTGATGCCTAGCACTACACAGCCGATGCCCTAGCACTACACAGCTGAAGCCCTAGCACTACACTACACGGCTGATGCCCTAGCACTACACAGCTGATGCCCTAGCACTACACAGCTGATGCCCTAGCACTACACTACACGGCTGATGCCCTAGCACTACACTACATGGCTGATGCCCTAGCACTACACAGCCAATGCCCTAGCACTACACAGCTGATGCCCTAGCACTACACTACACGGCTGATGTCCTAGCACTACACAGCTGATGCCCTAGCACTACACAGCTGATGCCCTAGCACTACACTACACGGCTGATGCCCTAGCACTACACTACACGGCGGATGCCCTAGCACTACACAGCTGATGCCCTAGCACTACACAGCTGATGCCCTAGCACTACACAGCTGATGCCCTAGCACTACACAGCTGATGCCCTAGCACTACACAGCCGATTCCCTAGCACTACACAGCTGATGCCCTAGCACTACACGGCTGATGCCCTAGCACTACACGGCGGATGCCCTAGCACTACACGGCTGATGCCCTAGCACTACACGGCTGATGCCCTAGCACTACACAGCTGATGCCCTAGCACTACACTACACAGCTGATGCCCTAGCACTACACAGCCGATGCACTAGCACTACACTACACAGCTGATGCCCTAGCACTACACTACACAGCTGATGCCCTAGCACTACACAGCTGATGCCCTAGCACTACACTACACAGCTGATGCCCTAGCACTACACGGCTGATGCCCTAGCACTACACTACACAGCTGATGCCCTAGCACTACACAGCCGAAGCCCTAGCACTACACTACACAGCTGATGCTCTAGCACTACACAGCTGATGCCCTAGCACTACACTACACAGCTGATGCCCTAGCACTACACGGCTGATGCCCTAGCACTACACTACACAGCTGATGCCCTAGCACTACACAGCCGAAGCCCTAGCACTACACTACACAGCTGATGCCCTAGCACTACACAGCTGATGCCCTAGCACTGCACAGCTGATGCCCTGGCACTACACAGCCGATGCCCTAGCACTACACAGCCGATGCCCTAGCACTACACGGCTGATGCCCTAGCACTACACGGCTGATGCCCTAGCACTACACAGCTGATGCCCTAGCACTACACAGCTGATGCCCTGGCACTACACAGCCGATGCCCTAGCACTACACAGCCGATGCCCTAGCACTACACGGCTGATGCCCTAGCACTACACGGCTGATGCCCTAGCACTACACGGCTGATGCCCTAGCACTACACGGCTGATGCCCTAGCACTACACGGCTGATGCCCTAGCACTACACAGCTGATTCAGTTGTAGTTATTTCAATCAGCTGTGTAGGGTAGGACCGACTTTGGGAACGCCTGGTATTGAGGAACTGTATGTACCTCTGACACAGACGAATGATGCCGTGACGCAGCTGAGGGAGGGCTGTGGTCTGTCAGACAGTTCCCTCTGAAAGGGCCCAGTGGCTAAGAACCCAACAGCAGTCAAAACCTGGACATGGACAGGTATTGCTTGATGAACGAGTATTGGCCGCACAAACATTGCCCCAATTCAGCACATCAAATCAAATCAAATGTATTTATATAGTGCTTCTTAAATCAGTTGATATCTCAAAGTGCTGTACAGAAACCCAGCCTAAAACCCCAAACAGCAAGCAATGCAGATGTAGAAAGGCCAAAACCTAGGAAGAAACCTAGAGAGGAACCAGGCTATGAGGGGTGGCCAGTCCTCTTCTGGCTGTGCCGGGTGGAGGTTATAACAGAACAGCACATAGGTCCAACTGAATGGTATTTGGCAAAATATTACCTGTACCTGTTCATAATACCTGAACCTGCTCAAAATTACCTGAACCTCATAATACCTGAACCTCATAATACCTGAACCTCATAATACCTGAAACTGTTAATACCTGAACCTCATAATACCTGTACCTCTTAATACCTGAACCTCATACTGCCTGAACCTCATACTGCCTGAACCTCATAATACCTGAACCTCATAATACCTGAACCTCAATACCTGAACCTCTTAATACCTGAACCTCTTAATACCTGAACCTGCTCAAAATTACCTGAACCTCATAATACCTGAACCTCATCATACCTGAACCTCATACTGCCTGAACCTCATAATACCTGAACCTCATAATACCTGAACCTCTTAATACCTGAACCTCTTAATACCTGAACCTGCTCAAAATTACCTGAACCTCATAATACCTGAAACCTCATCATACCTGAACCTGCTCATAATACCTGAACCTGCTCATAATACCTGAACCTCATAATACCTGAACCTCATAATACCTGAACCTCATTATGCCTGAACCTCATAATACCTGAACCTCATAATACCTGAACCTCATAATACCTGAACCTGCTCATAATACCTGAACCTCATAATACCTGAACCTCATAATACCTGTACCTCTTAATACCTGAACCTCATAATACCTGAACCTCATACTGCCTGAACCTCATACTGCCTGAACCTCATAATACCTGAACCTCATAATACCTGAACCTCATAATACCTGAACCTCTTAATACCTGAACCTCATAATACCTGAACCTCATACTGCCTGAACCTCATACTGCCTGAACCTCATAACACCTGAACCTCATAATACCTGAACCTCATAATACCTGTACCTGTTCATAAGCCTGCCATCTTCAGGTGCATAAAAAGTCAGCTCTGTCTCAAAGACACACTTGTGGCGAATAACCAATGGCAATATCCTCCAAGAGTGCCAATGCAACCATGGGCTTTTGATGCAACTAGTCTAGAACGCACATGGCTCTATTTATATAAACATAGACAATTTGAAGTAATTGCTAGCACCAGTACTGTGAAATGCACCAATGGTAAAATGTAAAATGTTAATGAGTGATAATTGATTAACCTATAAGAAGTAGTCTAGGGCCCAAGTGAACTGTTTGATATAACCTATAGTATAATAAGAATAAGAATGACAATGATAAGAATAAGTACACATAATAATGTACCCTACATATACTGTAGATGAGAAACCTACAGTGCTTTCAGAATGTATTCACACCCTTTGACATTTCCTTCATTTTGTTGTGTTAAAAACTGAATTAAAAAAATATAAAATTTAGATTTTTCAGTCACTGGCCTACAAACAATACATCATAATGTAAAAGTGTCATTTTTGGTTTTTTTTATTAATAAAAAGCTGAAATGTCTTGAGTCAGTAAGTATTCAACCCCTTTGTTATGGCAGAAATGTGTTAATGAGTTTTATTAACAAGTCAAGTAAGTTGCATGGACTCTGTGTGCAATAATTTTGTTTAATATGATTTTTGAATGACTACCTCATCTCTGTACACCACACATACAATTATCTGTAAGGTCCCTCAGTCGAGCAGTGAATATAAAACACAGATTCAACCACAAAGACCAGAGAGATTTTCCAATGCCTCACAAAGAAGGACACCTATTGGTAGATGGGTAAAAAATAAAAAATAACAGACATTGACTATCCCTTTGAACAGGGTGAAGTTCTTATTTCCACTTTGGATGGAGTATCAAAACACCCAGTCAATAGACCCAGTCAATAGACCCAGTCAATACAAAAATACAGGCGTCCTTCCTAACTCAGTTGCCGGAGAGGAAGAAAACCGCTCAGGAGTTTCACCATGAAGACAATGGTGACTTTATATCAGATAGGAGAAAACTGAGCATTGATCAACAACATTGTAGTTACTTCACCATACTAACTGAATTGTCAGAGTGAAAAGAAGGAAGTCTGTACAGAACAAAAATATCCCAAAACATGCATCCTGTTTGCAACAAGGCACTAAAGCAGGGTTTCCCAAACTCGGTCCTCGGGACCCCAAGGGGTGCACATTTTGGTTTTTGCACTAGCACCACACAGCTGATTCAAATAATCAACTAATCATCAAGCTGTAGTGTTAGTGCAAAAAACGAAACGGGCACCTCATGGGGTCCTGGAAAACACTGCACTAAATGAATATTGCAAAAAATGTGGCAACGCATTAAACTAAATAAACAATGTAGCGTTTAGCTTAAATCCAATACAACACGTTACTGAGTACCACTCACCATATTTTCAAAGATAGTGGTGGCTGCATCATGTTATGGGTATGCTTGTAATCGTTAAGGGATGGGGAGTTTATCAGGATAAAAAAGAAACATAGTGGAGCTGAGCACAGGCAAAATCCTAGAGGAAAACCTTGTTCAGTCGGCTTTCCACCAGACACCAGGAGATGAATTCACCTCTCAGCAGGACAATAACCCAAATGGTCAAATCTACACTGGAGCTGCTTGCCAAGAAGACAGTGCATGTTCCTGAGTGGTCTAGTTACAGTTTTGACTTAAATCTTCTTGAAAATCTATGACAAGCCCTGAAAATGATTATCTGAGCAATAATCAACAACCAACATGGCAGAGCTTGAAGAATTCAAATAATAATGTGCAAATGCTACACAATAAAGGTGTGGAAAGCTCTTAGAGACTTACCCAGAAAGACTCACAGCCGTAATCGCTGCCAAAAGGTGCTTCTACAAAGTATTGACTCAGTGGTGTGAATACTTTTGTAAGTGAGATATTTCTGTGTTTAATTTTCAATACATTTGCAACAAACTATTTTTTTTTACTTAGTCATTATGGAGTATTGCGTGTAGATGGGTGAGAATCTATTGAATTCAGGCTGTGACACAACCAAATGTGTAATAAGTCAAGGGATATGAATACTTTCTAATAGGCACTGTACATGTCTATTAGCCTAACAGTCTATTGTATTGTGCATCCTTTTAGCCTCTAGGATGTGCAGAGTCTGAAGTTTGTGTGGGGGGAGGTGAGCACATTCTCACCTCAAAAAATGACAACTTTTGTTCGAAAACTAGCATGCACACCTTTTGGTGTATACTTTGTACTTGAGCACGGTTTCTAAATTAGGCCCCTGCAAAGGAAGGAGGGAGACGGGACTATTATGACAGTTATGGAGAAAACCAAAGGAATGTGGAGGGGAGCATGACGGAGTTAGAGCAAGGACCAATGGAAGGTGGTTGGTGGCGAGTGATTGTGTATCTGATTGGCTGTGGCAGTGGTAATGGTAAGTGAGAGGTAATTAGACACAAAAGACTACTGTGCAGCACTCCATCCGCTGAACAGAGCCCAGCCACACTACCAGCACATTTATCTTCATCCATTTAGCAGGAGGCACAGGGGCAGGGCCAACATAACAGATCGTCTCCATCTGTCTTTTACATGTTAGTCATTTAGCAGACGCTCTTCTCCAGAGCGACTTACAGTTAGTGCATTCATCTTAAGATAGCTAGGTGGGACAACCACATATCACAATTCCAGCTTTAACTTTAGACTAATCTGCCCTGGGCTCTTTGTGTACATCCGATCCAGTCTTTGGGCTACCCAAGGGAAAACACCGGTGAAAAAGAGGCCAGAGAGTTAGCGTCCTGGTGAGATGAAGAGAAAACCGGCCAACACTTCCCTCCATTATATTGAAGTATGAAAAAAGATGTTGTGCAGAAACGTGATGCTCAACTTCTATCAACACATTTCATTCACCACTAGGGGGCGATAAAGTCCTAGACCACTGTTACTCAACTCACAAGCAAGCATACACGGCCCTCCCTCACCCGGCCCTCCCTCATCCCCCCCTTCAGGCAAATCAGATCATGACACTATACTCCTGCTTCCTGTTTTACAAACAAAAGCTCAAACAGGAGGTCTCAGACTTTTATGCAGGAGTGCTAAGGGGTTGGCAGCTGCTAAGGCTGGATTTCAGCGATCAATGCCTCATTGCCTGCATCCGCTATGGGTCTGCGGTCAAACGACCACCCCTCAACACTGTCAAACGCTCCCTAAAACACTTCTGCGAGCAGGCCTTTCTAATCGACCTGGCCCGGGTACCCTGGAAGGATATTGACCTCATCCCGTCAGTCGAGGATGCCTGGTCGTTCTTTAAAAGTAATTTCCTCACCATCTTAAATAAGCATGCCCCTTTCAAAAAATGTAGAACTAAGACCAGATATAGCGCTTGGTTCACTCCAGACCTGACTGCCCTCGACCAGCACAAAAACATGCTGTGACGGACTGCACTAGCATCAGGGAAGTCAGGTACACGCAATCAGTCAGGAAAACAAAGGCTATCTTTTTCAAACAGCAATTTGCATCCTGTAGCTCTAATTACAAAAAGTTTTGGGACACTGTAAAGTCCATGGAGAATAAGAGCACCTCCTCCCAGCTGCCCACTGCATTGAGGCTAGGAACCACTGTCACCACCGATAAATCCGCAATAATTGAGAATTTCAATAAGCATTTCTCTACTGCTGGCGATGCTTTCCTCCTGGCTACCCCAACCCCGGCCAACAGCTCCGCACCCCCCGCACCCCCCGCAGCTACTTGCCCAAGCCTCGCCAGCTTCACCTTCACCCAAATCCAGATCACAGATGTTCTGAAAGAGCTGCAAAACCTGGACCCATACAAATCAGCTGGGCTAGACAATCTGGACCCTCTCTTTCTAAAATTATCCGCCGCCATTGTTGCAACCCCTAACCCCTATAACCCCTATTACCAGTCTGTTCAACCACTAAAGCTTGGAAAGCTGCCGTGGTCTTCCCCCTCTTCAAAGGGAGTGACACTCTAGACCCAAACTGTTATAGACCTATATCCATCCTGCCCTGCCTTTCTAAAATCTTCGAAAGCCAAGTTAATAAACAGATCACTGACCCTTTAGAATCCCACCGTACCTTCTCCGCTCTGCAATCCGGTTTTCGAGCAGGTCACGGGTGCACCTCAGCCACGCTCAAGGTACTAAACGATATCATAAGCGCCATCGATAAAAGACAGTACTGTGCAGCCATCTTCCTCGACCTGGTCACGAGAGAGAGGTGTGGCATCCCTCAAAGTGGAACCCCTAACCCTGGAACCCCTAGCGCTGCACAGGTCCACCAGGTCCAGTTCACCTGTGCCAGAGGGGTTCATCACTTGGAAGATGCGAGAGACACACCCAGAGACACCAGCGCACAGCTGGGATAATGCCACCCGACTCTCAACACAGTGTCCCCAGCTGCTGGCAGAATTGTGCTCTCACGTTGGCCTTTCACAGCCACATGAAGTTGCACAAGTGTCAAAAGTGCTAACCCACCCCTACCCTCATCCACAAGAGGAGGATTTATCATCATAGTCTTCGGTGGACAGACAAGATGGATGATATGCCAGGAGCCCCTCTTTCACAACCCACAACTCCCAGTATGGTCCCATACGCTCAGCCACCCCGCAGGGACACTTGATGGGAGCGGGCATCAGAAAGCTAGCAGAACTATGGCTGCCAGGTGGGGGAGGAAATCCCCCCCCCCAAAAAACAGGCACAGCAATCAGGACTCTACTCGCTTAGGCTGCTGGAGAGACTTATAGGAGAGGTCTAGGAGGCCTAAGCCCATGAGGATGATGATTAATCAGCCACAGGGGAGGGAGGGCCACCATCGTTTCCTACACTGCACGTGACAGCAGAGACTGGACAGACTGGGGTATGGCGAGAGGGTCCGGACGAAACGAATGGCTCGAGGGTCTGGAGGAATTGTTTTAAAAAAAGACTAACATTATGCAGACACTATAGATGATATACTGTATACATACACAGAGGGTATAAAACATTAGGAACACCTGCCCTTTCCATGACATAAACTGACTGGGTGAATCCAGGTGAAAGCTATGATTCCTTATTGATGTCACCTGTTAAATCCACTTCAATCAGTGTAGATGAAAGGGGATGAGACGGGATAAAGAAGGACTTTTAAGCCTTGAGACAATTGAGACATGTATTATGTATGTGTACCAATCAGAGGCTGAATTGGCAAGACAAAAGATTAAAGTGCCTTTGAACGGGTATGGTAGTAAATTCCAGGCGCACCTGTTTGAGTGTGTAAAGATCTGCAACGCTGCTGGGTTTTTCATGCTCAACAGTTTTCCGTGTGTATCAAGAATGGTCCACCAAAGGACATCCAGCCAACGGCACGACAGTGGTCGAAAAACGGGTCATTGAAGAAAGAGGACAAAATTATTTTAATTGTGCAGAGCAACAGACGGGCTACAGTTAGTCAACTGACAGTCCAGTACAACATTGGTGCCCAAAGAGCCATAAACAAATGCAAAACTCATAGTACCTAGACACGGATGTGGTTCCACTTCTTTCATTAATAAAACAAGAAACTGCAGTTGCAGTGTGCTAAAGGAACAAAAATATTGGACACAGGAGAATTGGAAAAACATTGTCTGGTCTGATAAATCCCAGTTACTGCTGTTTCACGCTGATGGGAGGACTAAGGAATGGAGAAAACCACGAATACATGCATCCATCATGCTGCGTGTCAACATCGCAGGCTCGTGGTGGTGGTGGTGGTGGTGTGGGGTTGTGTTTTCATATCACACATTGGGCCTCTTGATAAAAGTGAAGCAACGTTTGAATGTTACAGGACATCTGAACATCAATGCCAATCAGGCGTATTCCTTCATGGCAGCAGTGTATACATCTGCTAATGGATTTGCCCCAACAGGATAATGCCCCATGCCACAAGGCTTGGATTGTCCAGGAATGGTTCCACAAACAGGCTGTAGGGGATTTTGGATCCCCATTCATCTTTATTTTACCGCAAATGCTAATGTTAATGTTTCTTATAAGTGAATTGCCCTATCTATCTCATAGCCTATATTCATTACCAAAATGACCTAGCTGTAAGGCGCTGTCTATTTTTCTTGATACAGTACAGCAGAGATAAGCTACATATTTCAAAAGCACTCAAGGATCCCTGAGTCTCTGTATTTGAACTTTGTTTATTGTGATATAGCGTGATCATATCAGCAGAATTCAATAAAATTTCAAACCAAGAAACTCCCAAACTGTAGCCCTCTCGTCGATTTCAATTGCCCCCTTTATCACTTTATCCTGGCACCGGGGCTGCTGTGATTCAGACACTTATGCTTTTCTCTTTCTGATATTTTACCTAGTTTGCAACTGATCACTATCATCATCACCACCAATATCATCATCATCATCATCATCATCATCATCATCATCATCATCATCATCATCATCATCATCATCATCATCATCATCATCATCATCATCATCACCACCAATACATCATCACTATCATCATCATCACCACCAATACCATCATCATCATCATGATCATCATCACCATCAACAACACCAATATCATCATCATCACCATCATCATCATCATCACCATCATCAATATCATCATCATCACCATCACCAATATCATCATCATCACCATCACCAATACCATCATCATCATCATCACCAACACCAATATCATCATCATCACCATCACCAATATCATCATCATCATCACCAATACCATCATCATCATCATCAACACCAATACCACCATTATCATCATCACAATCAACACCAATACCATCATCATCATCATCAACACCAATACCACCATTATCATCATCACAATCAATATCATCATCATCATCATCATCATCATCATCATAATCATCATCATAATCATCATCATCATAATCAACACCAATACCATCATCATCATCATCAACACCAATACCACCATTATCATCATCACAATCAATATCATCATCATCATCATCATCATCATCATCATCATCATCATCATCATCACCATCATCATCACCAATATCATCATCATCATCACCATCATCACCAATACCATTATCATCATCATCATCACGAATACCATCATCATCATCATCATCACCAATATCATCATCATCATCATCACCATCACCATCATCACCAATACCATCATTATCATCATCATCACCATCACCAATACCATCATCATCATCATCATCACCAATATCATCATCATCATCATCATCATCAATCATCATCATCATCATCATCATCATCATCATCACCAATATCATCATCATCATCATCATCACCATCACCAATATCATCATCATCATCATCATCATCATCATCATCATCATCATCATCACCAATACCATCATCATCATCATCATCATCACCAATACCATCATCATCATCATCATCATCATCACCAATACGATCATCATCATCATCATCATCATCACCATCATCATCACCAATATCATCATCATCATCACCATCATCACCAATACCATTATCATCATCATCATCACGAATACCATCATCATCATCATCATCACCAATATCATCATCATCATCATCACCATCATCACCAATACCATTATCATCATCATCATCACGAATACCATCATCATCATCATCATCACCAATATCATCATCATCATCATCACCATCACCATCATCACCAATACCATCATTATCATCATCATCACCATCACCAATACCATCATCATCATCATCATCACCAATATCATCATCATCATCATCATCATCAATCATCATCATCATCATCATCATCATCATCATCATCACCATCACCAATATCATCATCATCATCATCATCATCATCATCATCATCATCACCAATACCATCATCATCATCATCATCATCACCAATACCATCATCATCATCATCATCATCATCACCAATACGATCATCATCATCATCATCATCATCATCACCATCATCATCACCAATATCATCATCATCATCACCATCATCACCAATACCATTATCATCATCATCATCACGAATACCATCATCATCATCATCATCACCAATATCATCATCATCATCATCACCATCACCATCATCACCAATACCATCATTATCATCATCATCACCATCACCAATACCATCATTATCATCATCATCACCATCACCAATACCATCATCATCATCATCATCACCAATATCATCATCATCATCATCATCATCAATCATCATCATCATCATCATCATCATCATCACCAATATCATCATCATCATCATCATTACCATCACCAATACCATCATCATCATCATCATCATCATCATCATCATCACCAATACCATCATCATCATCATCATCACCAATACCATCATCATCATCATCATCATCATCACCAATACGATCATCATCATCATCACCAATATCATCATTATCATCATCACCATCACCATCATCACCAATATCATCATCATCATCACCATCATCACCAATATCATCATCATCATCATCATCATCATCATCATCACCAATATCATCATTATCATCATCACCATCACCCATACCACCATTATCATCATCACCATCACCATCATCACCAATACCATCATCATCATCATCATCATCATCATCATCATCACCAATACGATCATCATCATCATCACCAATATCACCAATATCATCATCACCATCACCATCATCACCAATATCATCATCATCATCACCATCATCACCAATATCATCATCATCATCATCATCATCATCACCAATATCATCATTATCATCATCACCATCACCCATACCACCATTATCATCATCACCATCACCATCATCAACAATACCATCATCATCATCATCATTATCATCATCACCATCACCATCATCACCAATATCATCATCATCATCATCATCATCATCATCAACACCACCAATACCATCATCATCATCATCAACACCAATACCATCATCATCATCATCAACACCACCAATACCATCACCATCACCATCATCATCATCATCATCATCATCAACACCAATACCACCATTATCATCATCAACACCACCAATACCATCATCATCATCATTATCATCATCACCACTATCATCATCAACACCACCAATACCATCATCATCATCATCATCATCATCATCATCATCATCATCATCATCATCATCATCATCATCATCATCATCAACACCAATACCATCATTATCATCACTATCATCATCGCCATCATCATCATTATCACCAATACCATCATCATCATCATCATCATCACCAATACCATCATCATCATCATCATCATCATCATCACCAATACTA